>NC_053163.1:171864641-172192958 GCF_016835505.1 Polypterus senegalus
AAAATATTTCACTCCCTAGCACTGGACTAAAAAAAATAAGGAAGAATTACGACTTTTATGGCAGAGCCCTGAAGGGATTGCTTCACTTCTATGAACTGATGTGATCAATGGTAAGGGCCTGCTTTCAGAAACCAACCTCTAGTGAGCACACAATTAACAAAATGATACTGAAAGAATGAATGTGAATAAAGCATGATAGGTTGCACTCAAGAGTGGGAATAAAACAACACAAACAAAAGGAAATAGCAAATTAAATTATATGAACCCAGAAAGCCCAATACTCTACAATTATTAAGAAACCAGTAATGGCGCACTACACGATAATGTGCAGTGAATCCACTTGACTTGAGCATTCACAGTTTTCATTCTCTTTCTCTGTACATTTATCATTCGTTTGCTCAGAGGTTGATGCGCTTGTTGCTTCCTGAGCAGCTCTTCTTTTCTTCACCCTAGCAGATCGCTTCTTCTCTTTCGTCTGCATCTTTTCATGTTAAAACTGATTAGGTCAGTGTTTGTGTTGCAATTAATTAGCATGTGTTCTTTCATTTTTCACTTAAGCTGGCACTTAAGTCTTCAATCTGCCTCAACAATGACTTAAAATATGAAGAGGTAGGGGAAGTGATGGCGAAGGCGCCCATACACATGTGCCGCATTGCCGCCCTACTGGCCACTGCAGAGATTTGATTCTACAATAAAATAATATAAAATAAAAATAAAAAGAGGAATAACCTTGGAGGTCAATCATCACCCCGAAAGCGGATAGTAGACGTCACGTAGTATATATATGTGTACTAAACTTCAGGTCAATTGGTCAAACGGTTTGCGAGCTACAGGTGATTTAAAATCCTGGACAGACAAACGGTAGCATATTATATATAAAGAAAGTGGTAAACTCTTCATGTTTCTAAACCTTAAAAATGGTTGTTGTAACACATGTATCGTGGTAATGCGCTTCTCTTGCCACGCAGCTGTACTCAAGTCTAAGATCACAATGTGCAATATCTAGCGTTTGCTGGAGTTTTGTAAAACACATCGTCATTAGACTCTGAAGCAGTGGAACTGTATTTTCTGGAGAGATGAGTCACGCTTTACCATCTGATTTTGGAAGATGCCAGGCGAGCCTAACCTTCTGGACTGCAGAGTGCCTACTGTAAAGGTTCATTGGGGGTGATAATGGGAGGGTTTGGGCTAGGCGTCTTGGTTCTAGTGAAGGGTACTGTTAATGTTTCAGCCTACAAAGACATTATGGACAGGTGTGTGCTTCCAACTTGCGGCAACAGTTAAGAGAGGGCAGCATATCCCTGTGCGCAAAGCCTGATCCATAAAGATATGTAGGAACTCAAGTGGCCTGCATAGAGCCCTCACCTTAACCCTACTGAATACCTTTAGGGAGAATTGCTTCACATCTTCTTCACAACCTCACAAGTGTTCTTTCGGGTGGATTGGCACAAATTCCAACAAACACACTCCAGAATCTTGTGGAAAGGCTTCTCTGAAGAGTGGACACTTTTACAGCCGCAATGATGATGGGCCCAACTCCATATTAATCTCCATGGTTTTGGAATGGGATGTCCAACAATGTCATATGGGTGTTATGGTCAGTTATCTACAAATGTTTGGCCATATAGTGTAGGATGGCTTCCTGTCTTGGGTCAGTTGCTACTCAAATCTCAACACTGCATTTATTAGAAATATAACAAAAGGAAACGTGCATGGATATCACAAAATAAACCCAAAATGCATCTGCCCATCCATTTCCTAAACCTGACTATTCATTATTAAAGTCTACCTTGGCAGCAATGGCTGCAAAGACATCCCAACAAAGTCACACTGGCCAATTAATATCAAATGTACATCTTTGAGATATACGGGACACACCTGAACTAGCCAAAGAAAATTTTTAAAATGCCACGACCAATCCAGGACTCCAGAGAACTGAGGCATTGACCTCTAAAGCGTTGTGCCGTGACGAAAAATATAAAAATGCTGATAAAGCTACAGTGTTTGTGACATTCTCGTGGAAAATCATATGATATGACACCAATGGCTTGTTCATACTAAATACAGAATTTTATGTAGGTGAAGAGTGTGCTAAACATGAAGGAAGTTCACACCTACTGCAATTCAATTCATGAACAGAGACACAACAGTGACTAAGTGTTCCATATCAGCAACGCTTCCAAAACAGCAGGGGAAATTTATAGTCATATATTATGGACCAAAATGGGCCAGAATGAATCAAAATGAGAGCGCCATAACCGAGAAAATAAGCTGAAACGAAACAGGTGCTTAGTGGTGTGATCTTGCTAATACTCATCTTTGCTGTTGTCATACATTTTTTCCTGATATTCTGAGGTCATGGCTTCAAGCAGACATTGTTAATATGGTCTAATCTGCAGACTAATACTTTACATGATATTAAACACTAAGCCCTTATAAGTTAAACATTTATTTGACACATTTTCCTAATTTCTGAACCCACGACTTCTTCTGAAGTGTTTCCCACTTTTCACAGCCTCATCCATTCTCTTCTGTTGTACACTTACTCACCTGATACCTCTTCTTTCTGGTCTTTCTCTTCTCTTCTGTTCAAACACTTCCATCTCCATGACTGCTCTCCTCACATTGTTGACCTTTCTTCTCCTGATATGCCCATACCACTGCATCCTCCTTTCCAGTCTTTTCTTAAAGAGATTTTCCCAACTTTTAACTCCACTCTCTCATTCCTGATGTATCAAGCCGTGTTAGTCCACACATCCATCTCAACATCCCCACATCTGTAGCTTTCACTTTCCTTTCATGCATCCAGGTTTCTGATCCAAATATGAATGTTGGTCTGACCACGGTTTCAAACATTTTACCCTTCATTCTTGCACAGATTCTTCTGCCACATATCACTCCTGACACCTTTTTCTATTTTTTTTTTTAAAAACTGATTTCATTTCATGGTTTACTTCTAAATCAGACTAGAGCTTTGAGAGGCAGATGGAAGAGGGGACAAGTATAATGCAAGGGCAAATCAAAAAGTGAAGGCGATTTGAAAATTACACAGTAACTGCAACGGAGAGAAGCGGACATAACATGTTCACAATGGCTTATGGGTAGTTGCAACACACACAGCATAGCACTCTTCTGTTTGTCTAGCTGAAGCCAAGGCCAAATGAACATGGATGCTCCACTGCAGGATTGCCAACAAATACAAGAAGGTACATAATCTAAAGACAAAACTCTCAGTTTACCACTCTATCAATATCCCCGTCCGTACTGAAGGTCATGAGATGTGGGATATCTTGAGTACAAGCAGCAGAAATTAGGTTTCTTCACTGACCTTCTCACCATGACAGGGTGAAAAGATGAGCAATTTGGGGCTGCCCTGGAGTAAAGTCACTGTTCCTCCAGACTGAGAGAAGCCAGTTGAGGTGGTTTGGACCAATTGTAATGCTGACCCCCAAGGCAGCTCCCTTACAGTAGAGCTGCTCCCGTCACGTCCCACTGAGGCACACCCAGGACACACTGGAGGGATAACCGCTCTTGGCTGGCTTGGGAATGCCTGGGAATTCCACAGAAAGTACTGGAATGAGTAGCTAAGGACAAGGAAATCTTAGCTGACCGGCTTGGCATGCTGCAACCATGACCACCGCCAGGAAAATCAGTTTCCGATAATGACGATGGGACAATAAGAAAGCTGAAAAGTTTTGTAGTTAATATTCTCATTGTGAAAGTGATGCCAGAATAGTTTCATAACCTTTACGTACAGCTTTGCCATTCTGAATTTTGGGGAGTTTAATGGTGGGCTCATAACCAGCATGCACCGACAAGCTCACCTTTCACTGAACATAATTTCTTGGCTTGATAATGACTTCCTAGACAGAGTGTCTGAAGCAGAAGTGCACCTACATGTTTTTGCAGGATTCCAAATTTGTGCCTCTGAAGGTAAAATGCATCGGGAGCAACAGAGGAACCAACCCCATTGAGGAGGTCAATCTATAAAAATAACTTAGAAAATGCAAGTATGGCGTAATATTCAGGTGCGGTCAGGGACTGGTATGAAGGCTGGAGCATTTTTTGTTACTTGAAAGTGTCAGTTTGCATAGTTTTGGTTATTAAATATTTTTGTAACAGTGAGTGATATTAAAAAATAACTAATACAACACAAATACATGTGTTAGAAGACTACAATAAATAAAGTGGATTCAGAAAGTTTTTAGACTCCCTCAATTTTGGCACAATTTTTTGAGCTATAGATTTCATTTTAAATGGATGCATTTGCCATGCTTTGCATTTACTTTTAAATTTACACTCAATAACCCATAAGTGAAAAAACATTTTTTTTTTCAGAAAGGTTAGCATATTTATTAAAACAAACCAAAAAAATAAAACCTCTGAGCATTCAGAGCCTTTGCTGTGGCACTCCAAAAAATGGTCAGGGTATTCTGCTTGCTTTAATTCTCCTTGAGATGTTTCTAGAATGTGACTGGAGCGCACCTGAGGAAAACTGAATTGACTGGACAACATTTGGAAAAGCACACGTGTATTAAGGTCCCATAATTCACAACGCATTATCAGGGCAAAAACCAAGCCATAATCCTATGTCATTGAGGCATAGATCAGGTCAAGGGGATAACACCATTTCTAAAGTCCTAAATGATCCCAGGAACACAATGGAAGAAGTTTGGTAACAACAAGATCTCTCCTGGAGTTCCTGGTCCTGCCAAATTGAGTAAATTGACAAAAAGGGATTTGACCAAGAGCCCAATAGTTAATATCCCCCAAAAACCTATCACAAGGACAACCATCTCAGCAGCACTCCACCAGTCATGTGTTTACAGTACAGGGGTTTGGACAGCAACCACACTTGAGTAAAATGAATTTAAGGGAATCTGAGAACATGGGCAAAAGGATTCTCTGGTCTGACGAGATAAAGCCTGAACTCTTTGGGGTGCACACCAAATACTGGATTTGGCAAACAAACTGTTCTTCACCTGCCTAATACCATCACTACAGTGAATCATGATGGTGGTAGCATCATGCTAAAGGGGTGCTTCTCAGCGGCACTGACAGGAAAACTGGTAGAACTGAGTGAAAAATGAATTTTGTCAAATAAAGAGAGATCCTTAAAGAACACCTGCTCCAGAGTGTGACCTCAGACTGGCTGACGGTTCACCTTTCAGCACAATGATGACCCGAAGCAGGCAATTCATAACACTGGATTGGTTTAAGGCCAAGCATCTCGAGTGTCCTTGTGTGGGCCAGCCAAAGCTCCAAACTTGAAACCCCATAGAACATCTGAAGATGGCAGTTTACAGACACTTTCCATCCATTCTGATAGGGCTTGAGAGGATCTGCCAGGAAGAAAGGGGTAAACTGTCCATATCCAGGGGGCCGTAAAGCTTGTCAAGACTTAATCGAGAGGACTCAAACCTCCAACTGCTGCCATGGCAGCTTCTACAAAGTACTGAATTAGCGGGTCTGAATACTTAGATGAATAAGATTTCCATTTTTAATTTTTTGAAAAAAAATTTAAATCTTCCTGAAGATGCATGTTCACTTTCTCATTATGGATTATTGTTATTGAGTATAGGCAAATATTGCAGATAGGCAAAAAAAAAAAAAGGAGGCAAAAATTGCAGAATCTACAACACAAAGTGTGACAAAAATGAAGGGGTCAAAAACTTTCTGAATCCCCAAAATTTAAGTATGTTTATTCTCTCTAAGAATTATGTCAAATGCATGTACTGTAGATGTAAATATGAACTAGGAAACCCAGTGTACAGTTACATTACTTAAAGAAGACAGCATTATTTTGATAAGTTTTTTTTTTTTTTTTTTGGACATCTCTTAAAATTTCCTTCTAGAAGAAAAAAGGAATACATAAACATATTGAACTGAAATATTAGTATTACTTTTGGTATGTCCATCATAACCTAAATGTAAAGTACAGCCTATTAAAAAATGAAGAAATAAAATACAACTCCAGGCATGCGACCCTTACAGTATTTTGGCCACAAGTACTTTTTAGGAGGCACCCTCCTCAAACTATTTAAACATAAAGACATTTTTAGTGTGTACTATGAGTCAAACAAAGATTTTGTCCTACTCCACATCATGCCAAAATGCAGCACTGTCAATAGGAGAACAAAGCTGCACAAATGTCACCATCATAACTTCCAGGATGACATGGATTGTGCCTAGCAACACAGTGTTCTGAACAAAACTTCAAATAAAATTCTGTATAAGGAAAACTACATTTAATCTGTTCAAAAACATACTTAGAATATTCCAAGATACATGTTTAATTATTAATAGAAAGAAAACTAAAACATACACAACAGGTGTTTAAGTAATTTGAGCGAGTACCTTTTCTGTACGTAAGCTTCACTTTCAGACCTGCAACGTTCTGCCCAGCATCCAGTGAACAGATTAGTCAGTAGCTACAAGTCCCATATTCAGTCACATTTTGTAAGTTTTGGGGTTCAACTTACTGATGCAGTCCACGGTTAGAAGCGCCTTTTTCAGAACAGTCATTCTAAATATACGGTTAAATCTGCAGGTGCTGGCCGTATTAACTTTCGGGGTATCACTAAGCACACTAAACAATTCAGACTACTGTGGCAGGCCCGCTGTCTGAGCCTATAAGAAGCTACCTAATATAGCCCATGTGCACTGTAGTTTGCGGTTATGTTGTCTGTTGGTGCTAAACTGCTCCACCTTGTGTATGGATGTCGAAAGTCAGAATGCACCTGGCAGCAGCCCAATATCCGTAATCGAGGACAACTGACAACTCGCCAGCTCCCTCAGAAACAGAACAAGTATAAAATTGACATGGGGAAATGATTTTTAAGTCTATGATTAACATGTAGCAAGCAATTAATTATTATTAAACCAGCAACAAAAGACAACAGCTAACAATATATATTGAGTGAAGCACAAATTTAGAGTTTTCATATTGTAGTGACTTTTCTGAATACAATGCTTCTAGTATCTGACTTTTACCACACCATTGGCATTAACAAATCAGTCTGGACTGCAGTACAAGAATCAGGGACTACATTCAGACTGATTTCTTTTCTGGCCCAACTTGAGGGCTACCATGTCAATACTGTTTTATCCGGTGTTCAGCCCATAATGCCTTGCAATACCTGTCTGACTCAAACAAGCATCAAAATGTAAGCCTGAGGTAGTAGAATGGGGTGAGAAAATGGCAGCAGCAGCTGCGGAGAGGGCCTTTTTAACACAGCAGGGCACAGTATGTCACTCCACTATTCCTGAACAACTTTGACAATGTACATAAAATTCAGATAGGCTAGATGTTACAGGGTAGGTCGCCAAAATCTCTGTAGTAGACATTTTTACAGAAATCTTATACTTGATTACATTTTTAATTAAATGAAAACAATTGTAGGGGAGAAGACAGGTAACCTGACAAAATGCAAATGGAAAAGGAAAATGGATCTGCCTAACAAACTGGAGCTTTGGCTCTAGCCAACAGGCTCATGAATAATAATAAAAAAAAAAATTCAGCCCACACAGACACACCTCTCATGTGTCATTTGGAAGGGAGACTGAGAAATAGACATAGTTTTCCACTCCCACCACCCATCTGTTTTTTTTTTTTTTTTGCTGAAATTAAGCTATAATAGAAAAATCTACTTGTTTTTGTGCCATGCCTGTAATCTGGATATTTAGGCTTTATACTAATTCCAGGATTTTTAAAGACTATGTGAGTACATGCTCTATAACCCAATGCAACTTCACCCTGACTCAAATTACGAAGCCACCACTTCATGTTCCTATCACATTCAAGGCATGGTAAAAAGGGGTCAAAAGACGTACTGCTCCTCCCAAAATCTTTCCTAAAAATAGAAAGAATCTCAAACACCTGTTGGTGCAACCCAACTTACAAGCCTTCAGGTCTTATATCATCCAGCCTATAAACACATACACACCTATGGAACCCTGTAGGAAGACCCATAGACTGATGGAGGTTGGGGCTGCTGAGGGAAAGTATATGGCTGTGTGGGATAAGGTGGCTGACCCGGTCTAGGTCCACTTGGATATGGTGGCTGGGTAGGGTATGGGCATTGTGGAACTGAAGATGACCCAAAATAACCCCCAGAAAATGTAGGAGGTGGAACACCAGGCCTGTACCCTGGGCCATAAGATGGACCTGTTGGCACAGGAGGCTGCATTAACATAGGAGCAGGTGCTAAAGAACCACCTGGAAAGCAAGTAATGTTTATAGCACCATGTGCAGTGGGGCCTTGAGACATGGTTGCGGAGGGCATATAGCTATATGGCAAGGAACCGCTGTCTGATTGTGGGTATGAAACAGATTGGGATGTAGGTGGAGTAGGAACCACACTTGGTTGTTGAGGTGGTGTTTCTTGCGGTTTTGGTTGCAAGGCTGAAACTTGTGTTTGTTGACTTGGCAGCTTGCTGGGAAAGTTTCTTAAAGCTTCTTGCATCTTCTCTATCCGGACCCGTCGTTGATGAGCCAAAATTCGCTTGGCACTATAGTGTTCAAGAAAGCTGTCCAGAGGAATAGAGCCTTCAAGGAACTGTTCTGCTAATGCCTATAAACAGCACACAAAAAGAAAACCCAGTATCAGAGGCATGGATATGATGCTTAAAACATATTTGCATCATTTCCATATTTCAGTTTGAGAGCTCTAACGTTGTCCTCATTCTTTACATTTTATTCAGAAGAATTACTTACACACAGTTCAAAAACACTTTAGTTTTCATTATCTGACTAATCTTTAGGAGAAAACACCAACAAATGATATATGGTTCCACGTGTCTTGATGTCTAGTTATGCAAGATAATGAGCTTTTTGGGGTTCTCTCCTATTTTTGGCCCTTTAGACCTGAAAAACCCTCATTTTAGACCATTTCTGGAAACATATTTTGAACAAGAAGTTAACCCTTTATGATAAAGAGTAAACCAATAGGTATTTTTTGCAAAGATGATTGGTAGGACTTGAAGTTGTACAAGGCTTCAGGCAAATATACAATAATAATAATGCTACTACGATTTAACTTGAAGGTAAAATTCATTCTCTTGGTCTATGACTGAAATATCACTTTAAAAGTCATGTAATGTGACATGGCCATAGGCAATGCACCACTTTGACAAGACCGAGTGGAACTACCACCGGCTACTTGCCTATTTTAGGTACAGATCTTACCTTCATTGAATGTAGTGAAAGATTCATAAGATTCCTAAAACTGAAATTTTATTTTAAGCAGATATCAAGAGGAAAAAAAAAATTATATACACGCTAAATATGACCTTATTAAACTTTTAACTGAAACTAAAACTAACCACTCTAAATCATGTCAGCTAGTATCTGAAACTCTAAAGTGAAATTTAAAAGAAATTCAAAAATTCATGGTGCCACAGTGGATAAGAATTTTAAGATGGTGTTAGGTTGCTTAAAGCTACAAAAAAAATACAAAAAAAAAAAAACGCATATTGAAAAGGTTACACCTATGTATGCTTAGTAACAGAAGCTAACAGTAACCTGATCCCTCAATAAGGATGTTTGAGACACATAACACCAGCTTTGTTTCAGGATGACTTTGCCTAAATCAACATGCAGCATTTCTAAGGCTATTTACACTAAATATGGGTCAGTATGTAAGGAAGCCTTTATAGAGAGTCTCTGGTTAGGATCAAATTAATAATTTACACTTCTAAACCCAAAAAAACACCCCTGAACCGTGACATTTTTGGAGCCATTGCCATTTTGCTCTCCAGCTTCCCCCACCCTGTCAAATACATTAGACTCTATTCTTTATAATTATTGCCTCACTAGATTTTTAGAAAATATATTGAACACTGTACTAATGTTTAAGTAGTATTAGAATCCAAAACTAAAACAACAAGAAGAGAAAATGCTGGAGAAATTTTCAAACACTAAGTATTTGACAGCTGCAGTTAAACTCCTCTTATGTAAAAGTGGCACTGAGCAAAACTGGAACAGGTTCAGATGTGGGAGATGAAGTATTAATTTCATACATGCCACCTTTCCATCAAACTTTACCTCAGATTCTTCTTCTATCGTGGCACTCTTCGACTGTAATATGGCAAGTAAGGCTTCTGGCTTAAGGGTCTCTGATCTGCTGTCTGTGGACCAAAAAGCAGAAAACACTCACTTTGAGCTACGAAATATTGCACTATTGTAAAAACACACAGACATGACTAAAAACTAACACAATGCCCACGTCATCATCAAAAGAAAAAAAATTTAGTTTTCTTAAAAAAATACCATAAATCACTTTGTATGATTGGCCTTCCATAAGTGATCAATGGAAAGTAGCAGACTGGGATAGATTTGCCATGTTTCCTCAGAGTAAAGCTTGCAACATAAAGTAATACAAAGTAGATTTTGCCAATGCAATTGGAGATGAAAAAAATCACAAACCAAGATCTTCTCGGTGACTCCTGAAGGTGTCCCTTAAATCTGTCAGCTCCAAGTACTTGCGACACAGCTTCTCCCGGCCCTCTAAAAACTGAGGCTTCAACACCAGGTTCTGTTCAGCCAGGCTACGGTTTGTTGCCAAAAGCATTTCTCGCTCCAGCTGTATATTCTGAACCTAGAAAAATGAAAAAATTATGTTATCAAGATAGCATAGAGGCAGAAACACCACCAACAAAGCATGAGAAGTACTACATTTAGTGAAGGAATGCCCCGTCAACTAAAAGTGTTAGCCTTCAAGGGTAACTAAGAAAAGACTGTCATCAGTATGTGAGCTGACAGTGGTTGTGAGCCTTAATCGTTTAACCAGTACTCAATGGAAGTGTACTATAGGGTCTGAGGTTTATAGATGTGCAGGGGACATTATGAACTACATTTGGGAGGCTGAAAGGGATCTTTGTTGTATTTGGTTAGGGAAGTTAATGCATGCAGTTGTAGCTCCAGGAGGTATAAAGACCTGAACAACCTCTGCAATGCACTAAGACACAGTGGAACATGCCTTCTCATTGGGTTGTATTATATATATATATATATATATATATATATATATATATATATATATATATATATATATATATATATATATATATATATATATATATATATATATATATATATATATATATATATATATATATATATATATATATATATATATATGACTGATTTTGTGGTAGCCAAAAGTTAACCGGAGTATGAAAATTTAGCACGGGTACATGAGCCCTGCTGACATAAATGGGCTTGTGATGGACCTGTATTCTATGTTACAACTCATCTCAAAGATACTCAGTGAATTTGACATCTGTTAACTGCATTGAATTGATCATTTTGTTTATGGAAAGACTGCATGATTTTCAAGGCTATAAGACACAGAGCATTATTCTGCTGAAAAGGTCTACTACACTGCTGTCATGTTGGGATGTACCTGGTCAGTTCAGATGTGCATTTGAAGTAGTTCTCAAGTTCACTCTTGGAGATTCCCAATGGCTGCAGGTTTTCATCCCCATCACATTCTTATTTTAATTGTATTCCTATGTTAATTAAGCATGCTTGTTACTTCCCGGATTGTTCCGTTTCAATCCCGAAATCACTAACTGATTAGGACAATTTTTTACTGAATTAAGCAGGAATTTAGAATAATAAGAATTCTTTTTTGCCTTTGAATACTCATTCATTTTGAATTTTTAAGCTGTTATTTACTAATAAGAATTGAATGCATAACGGTAAAATTGCTGCCTTTTAGAAGTCAGAGTTCCCTCCTCTGGTGGCTACTATGTTTGTCATTAATTGTCAGTATTAGTGCAAACTTCAAAGAAATGCAGATTAAAAAGAAAATGACAGAATTAAGAATCAAAACAAATGGCAAAGAATGCAAATATTTTTTAACTTCTTATAAATGTAAATCTAATAAATACCTCAATTATCGTAGCAGCACTGGGTGTAAGGCATAAAGCACACGTACCAACACATCCCTTATTTGCAGGGTTGTATCACACAGCCAAGCAGAAAATAGTGTGCTGCATACAATCCGCTAACAAACAAATTTGAAGGACTAAACACATTTATAAAGCACAAGGAAATTATCCTCAGCCAGCATAACCTTAAAACAGGCATAATGTTTAACTCTTTTTGAGCAGTTTAATGGCATTGGAATGTTCTGCCAAAGGAGAACTCCAGAAGAATACTAGTGCATGTAAGTGTAGATTTTTAAGAAACCGGGGTTATGCCTATACTGAGTTACTCACCTTTAAGCGGTTATGAGTGTGCATGCAAATGCACTGATTAACGATGCTGGTTGGAACAAAAACCTGTAGCCACAAAGACCCCCACATCCCACATGACTGAACTTGAGAACCACGGTCTTATAGAATTCACATCTTGCTCTTATCAGATCAAATGAACGATTTTATATCAGGAAAACACACCTCACTTTATTGAATCACCAAAGCCAACTTCATAACATTAACCCTGCAGCAGGCACTACATTAGTATACTACCTTAGACCTACTTGGGATATAACAAATTGGTAAATATTGTAGAATCAAAAAATATACAATATGCATGATCCTTGCCACCTATACTTTTTTAACATGGATCCTTAAAACACATCATACACAGGGTGGCTAGCAAAGAGGCCTCACAACTCAAGGAAATTGGGGAAATTGACTGGGCCAGGAATGAACCCTTACTTGTGTGTGTGTGTGTGTGTGTGTGTGTGTGTGACAGTTCTAAAACAATTTCATCACGCCATGCAACGTATAACTCATGCATCCATTTCCTGAGCTCAATTCTTTCAGTAAAGGATAGTGGGAAGGCAGCGCTTATTCAGGAAGTGTCAGGCCCACCGCATAAACCAGCCACGGACGCAGTCTATCACAGGAGATACTCACACTAAGCCATTCTTTATTCAACCTAAAACAAATTCAATTCAAAATGAGGAACACAATTTACCGATTACATTATGCTGCGTTTTTGTGTAGGTTGTAATAAGCTCAGCTGTCTATAAAAATAAAGATTCACTGCAAAGCAAAAACACAGACACCCTTCTATGCATATCCAGGGTAGTCCTGGCAGTGATCCTATAATGTCTAAAAGAAGCGCACTTTGGCTAAACTGAATTAAAAAACGGCTAGAAAGAAGGCATGTCAGAAAGAGAAGTTTAAGAAAGATGACATATTTTAAGATTATCAAAGAGCCAGTTTACGTGCATTAAACTGAGATAACATCAGTCAGGTCAAGCTTAGGGAAAAGGGTGTTTTAATTTTTATTGAATTCCACGATTAGCCTTTTTACTATGAATAACAGTTACAATGTCAGTGTCTCAAAGTGCAGGTTAAATTCAAATGATTGACAACATATATAAAAGTTTGCTAATGTAATGTACAGTACTATGATTCCCACCCAAGCAATCAGTAAAACTGGTTAAGTAAGGACCTCAGTGGGGTATTCTCAATGTTCCTGGATCAGATGAAGATTTCTTATCCTTGGATTCAGCTTACCTCAGATGATTCCATTACCATGCTTTCAATCTTGGCCATGTCATTCAGCATTTCGTTGAGCTCTGTCTGGCTCAGGTCAAGAAGTTTATCCATCTTTACCTTCCTGTTAATCAAATGAAAAGAATAAATCAGATAAGAGACAAAGTGGAAGGAAAGCTGGGCTTGGATGCACAGATGTAGATGAAAGGCAACCCAAGATTACTTTGGAAGATGCACACTTTTACAGAAGATGGGGCACTTGCCGTTTATCTCATTCTTTTAGGGAGTTGCATCTGAGAAGGCCTAAATTTTAGCTTCAGCCACATCAAGGTACAGTTACATTAAAACTGAATTTGGATCAAATGCTATCAACTAAAACACAATTACTTGCATACACATACATACACTTCATTACACAACCAAGTGATTTGCACAGGTCACATTTGCACACAGGCGCGATTCACGCACACACACAGGCCGCGCGATTCACGCACACACACACAGGCGTACAAAGTCCGTGTGTGTCTTCTGGAGAAGTGCGCATGCGCGGGGCCACACAGCACGTGTTCAGTCTCTTCCTGTGCATTCCCTGTGCATTGAGAGACACACACACACACACAGGCGCGCGCGAGTCACACACACACACACACACGCACACGCGAGACAAACAGGCGAGAGACAAGACAGACACACACACAGACACAGAGGCGTGCGCTTAAGAGACACACGCGAGAGACACACACAAAGGCGCGCAAGAGAGAGACACACACACAGGCATGCGCATGCATGTTGCAATGTTACTTTTCTTGGTTGTTTATTAAATTATAGATTTTTCAAATGTTCATTTTTTCCCCTGTGCTTAAAACTCATTAAAAAAAGAGTTTTTAGCGAGTGGGTCATAAGGCTATAGAGCAAATTCTTGCAGTTAGTTTTCTCTGTTGTTCAAGGTTTTCTCAGTGTTAGTCAATGTTTTTACATTTAGTTTACTAGTACGCTGTGCTTTCTATTGTATAGTTAACTATACTTGTGCTTAAAAACTTAAATATATATTTACATACAGTTCATACGGTCTGGAACGGATTAGGGTCGTGAACCGAGGTTCCACTGTATTACTGTCAGACAAAATTACAGACATTTTACAGAAATACAAACCAGTATTACTGAGAGAGAAAATTAAAGGCACACAATACAGTGACACATATTACAGCCACATACAAGGTCCCTTGCCATTTAATATACACCGTTCATACAAATGTTTATGCACTACTGTTCTAGCGCCAGTTATTGTAACGGGCTTAATGTCTAGTAAATGGTAAATGGCCTGTATTTGATATAGCGCCTAACTAGAGTTCAAGAACCCCCCTAGGCGCTTTACAACACAACAGTCATTCACCCATTCACACACACATTCATACGCTGGTGATGATAAGCTACTATGTAGCCACAGCTGCCCTGGGGCACACTGACAGAAGTGAGGCTGCCGAACACTGGCGCCACCAATCCTTCCGACCACCACCAGCAGGCAAGGTAGGTTAAGTGTCTTGCCCAAGGACACAACAGCTGCATTCTCATGCCGGGAGCCAGGATCGAACCTGCGACCCTCCGATTGCTGGACCACCCGCTCTACCGACTGAGTACACAATATTTGACCAGAAATTAAATACAATTATATGTGAAATTATTTCCTGTACTTTATGTTATATTCTGTTATTGTATGCTATATTTTCCTTATTTTATTAAGTGTTTATTACATACCAGTAACGGCGCACTGCATGTTACACATGACTTGAGTATTCATAGTTTTCATCCTCTTTCTCGTTACGTTTAGCATTTGTTTGTTCAGAGGTTGATGCACATGCTGGTTCCTGAGCAGCTCTTCTTTTCTCCACTCTAGTGGCCCGCTTCTTCACTTCTTTTGTCGGGATCTTTTCGCGTTAAAACTGATTAAGTTAGGTTTTGTGTTGCAATTACTTAGTACATTTTCTTTAATTTTTCACTTAAGCTGGCACTTAAGTCTTAAGTGTGCCTCAAGAATAATTTAGGGATGAGAACGGCGCCCGTACACATGAGCCGCACAGCCGCCCTGCTAGCCACTGCCAAGAGTTGATTCCACAATAAAATAAAATAAAAATAAAAAGAGGAATAACCTTAGAGGTCAATCATCACCCCGAAAGCGGACCGGACAGTAGACGTCACATAGTATATGTGTACCAAATTTCAGGTCAATAGTTCAAACGGTTTGTGAGCTAAAGGCGATTTCAGATCCTGGATGGACAAACAAACAGCCATGGTAGCATATTATATATAAAGATTTGGTATTGACTTGAGTGGTTACTAACGTAATTTTGTTGTGACAGAACACTCTGATTTGATTTGATCGGGCATGTCTTTGGACTGTGGGTGGAAACTGGAACACCAAGGGGAAACTCACTCTGGAAAAATTACATGCAGGGAACACCTGGAAGGAGAACTTTGGTCTCTTTCCTATGAGGCAGCAGTGCTACCACTGCACCAACATTTCTAACTGATGAAGAACAATGGCGACCCTGCGCTCTGACCTCCAAAGGCCATGCGAAAAGACAATTTCCCCTTAGGGATTAATAAAAGTACATCAAACCAAAAAAAAAAATATAAGAAACTAAAAAGTATGACTGATGAGAGTTGTTCATTCAGTCCATCAAACTCATTCTGTTAAGTTATATCTAAGAAGCCCTAATTTTTTATCCAAACGCTGTCTAAAAGTTGTTTATGTTTCTGCTTCAGCTACATGACTCTGCAGTTTAATCAAGATTTTAACAACCCAAAATGTGAAGTTCTTTTTCGCTTTCATGTAAAAGGAACATACTATTCCTCAGTTGTGGCATATACTCTGTTCATTTGCCTCAGAAGCATGCCTTGTTAAGAGGACCTGTATTTAAAATTAAAACAACGCATCTCCTCTGGAGGTTTAAAATTGGGGCCAACATGACACCAGATCAAAGATGAAACAAATCCTTCCTAATATGTGCACCATAAACCAATCAATGTTACTGCATATTCACAACACAACATTGCACACATATCAGAAAGATGCAGAACCACATTGTTTTATTCTTCATTACTTGTCCACATAGGTAAAAACATTTCACCTCCGAGGGTGAGTTTACTAGCAGGTAGCTTTATAAATGGCAAAGTGGCAATCATACATTAACAGTAGTTCAAGTACTCATTTATTTAGTATTTCTTTGTACGGGAATTTCTATTCTGGCTTTAGAAAAACTAATTCTTACTTTATCTTATGAATATGGCTGGCTATAAAAGAGGCAAAACATTCCAACAAATCATCATTGTTGAATTTTACTTGTATTATTCAGAATGTACAGTATCAGTGAGAAGTAGAAAAATTGCTGTAGCTGTAAACCAGGGGTAACCAACTTCAGTCCTGGAGGGCCCCAGTGGCTGCAGGGTTTTCAGTCTAACCCTTTTCTTAATTTGTGCACTCTTTTGCTGCTAATTAACATTTTCTGAATTAACTTTAATTTACTTTTTTTTTTTAAGATTTGTTACCCTGAATTTCTCTATCATTTCTCTGAACTATGTCCATTCTTTCCTTAAACAGTACCCAAAAAGAAATGAAATGTGAAGTGAGTGAGCCAACATAAGTCCAACTAAGTCAGGGCCTGAAACTCCAACCAATTTTACTCAACCCAGTTGCTAAATTAAGCTGATTCTTGTTGTTAATTAAACCCGTTCTTTAATTCCATGGCTTGTTGCTGCACTCATTGTGCAATAACATACATTTCTGAAACTGTTGATTTTCTCTTTACTAAGAGCACTGAATAAATGTTTTGCGATTCCTGAGACCATCACCTTTCTTTATTTTCAGATAGTGTATGATTGTCAATGTTGGTCATGTTTTGGTTCATTATGTATCTCATTATTGTTTGGCTGCTAATTAAGGAAAAAACAATTAAGGGGTCTTAGTCTTCAAGAGAAACTACTTGGAGTGAAATTAGATTAGAGTTTGAGGCCCTGACCTAATGGGTCTTCTGTTGGCTGACTCGCTTCTCATTTCATTTCTTTTTAAGGAAAGTAATGAAGCAATTCAGAGAAACAATGAAGAAATTCTTAAAAAACAAGTCAAATAAAATGAATTCAAGAGAAGTTAATTAGCAGCAGAAACAGGTCACTCATTAAGAAAAGGGTTAGAATGAAAACCTGCAGCCACTGGTGCCCTCCAGGACCGGAGTTGGGGACCCCTGCTATAGGCTGTAGATTGCCGGTGCCCATGTGAAAAATGTAAAATATTGTATCTGCTAAGAACCAATACATTTACAAGACTGAGTGGGACCTACTGCTTCCTCGGCTGGAAAACTGACAGGAGTCTGGCAACAAGCCCTCAACATCATGACAATTGATGATCCTACAAGCTGGCAAATAGACTGGAAAAAGTGATCAAAGCCAGAAGAACCAAATGGAGAGCTTTCATTACAGTAAATGTGCTTATTGACCTTGTTAGCTGCTGCAGCACATTGCTCAGAGCTGATCCCTCACACCTCCAAGTGAACGTGTGGAGTCTGAAGGTACTCCCTTGCATGCTTCTAGGTAGCTCCATAGCATATCTCACCATAGGCTGCTGTGTATATGAAAACTCCACCCACCCTCGTTGTTAAAAGAAAAAGAACACAAACCCTACACTCGGGAACACAGTGCCAGGAACCAGAGATAAAAAATTATTACTTCCGCTGAAGCGCAGCTGGCATGTTATCTGAAACCAAAACCTTTGCTGCTTTGAGCAGAACATAATTACAACAACATTTTTATTAACCTGGACTACATGCTTGTTATTATGTTCTATTTGACTAAACCTTAAACCAATGAGGAAATCAATTTTATTTACCTTTATAAATACAGTTTCACTTAACATAAAAATTAAAGGTAAATTAATACAATCATGTGAAAAGGGAAGTATACCCCATGAAATAGGATTTATTTTGTAACATATGTGGACATAGCAAAGTAATATTTTCATTTAACAATTATCTTTAGTTAATGGTAATGTAACTGAAAGAAAAAAAAACTATGAAAATATAACTTTGCAAAAACGTACTCAGGGATAAATGAACAAATGTGACATTTCCATCTGTGGAAAAAGTAGGTCCACCCTTGGCTCTGAAAATTGGAATTCCCCTCTCAAGCAGGCATTTCATATAACTGCAACATAGTCTCTGACATCAACTGGAATATAGTTTTTCCCTCTCCTTAATGCAGAATTCTTTTCAGCTATGTGATGTCTTTCAAATATCCACACACCCCTCGTCACCCTTGTAATGCAATTAAATTCTGATCTGAACTTTGACTTGGCCATTCCAGAACCCTTCCATTTTTTTCAGCCATTCCTTGATGGATTTACTGGTATATTTTGTGCCATTGCCATGTTGCATGGTCTACTTTCAGTTGAGCTTTCAATCTTCTGAAAGGCAGTCTCATATTATCCTCAAGCATCCTCTGATACAATGAAGAATTCCTAGTGGATCCTATGGGGATGCACTGCCCAGGCCAAGATGCAGAAGAGCAGTCCTAAACCAAAACATTTCCACCACACTGCTTTACACTTGGTATCAAGTTCTTCTAGTCAAATCTGCCTTTGGTTTTAACAAAGCATGTCTTCCGGTGCTACAGCCAAATAATTCTATTTCTGCCTTGTTTGTCTGAAGGACATTGTTCCAGAAGTCCTGGTATTTACCTAGTTGTTCTTGGGCAAAACTTAAGTCTTTACCTAATTTTCTTTCTGGAGGGGAAAGGATTCCTCCTGGTATACTTCCTATGTACATCTAATTTGTACAGCCTCTTTCCAAGGGTTGACTTTAAAATAAACAGTGGCAAGAGCTATCAGTAGTTCATGTAATGGAATTCTGGGGTTCTTAAAAGACTTCTTTTACTATCTTGCCATTTGCTTTCAAGTTGAATTTGCTGGGGTGTCCTGGTCTGGACAAGTTGGCAGTTATTTGAAATCTCCATTTGTAGATTATCTTCTGTACAGTGTCATTTTTGATTTTCATTTTTTTTTTTATCTTTTTAAATCCCTTCCCAGAATCACTGGCATGTAAATCTTTCTTGCTGAAGGCCTTAGAGAGCTCTTCAGCAACAAAGAGCAAACCAAACTAAACATCTAAGGTTTAGGTAAGTGGACATGTTCTCCAAATGTCCAATCTAATAATAATATTCTAGTCATTTGCACCTGATCTGGTGCACCTGCTTCTAATTTTAGTTTTTTCAAATAGGAGGGTACTTACTTTTTCCACATGCAAAATTTCCATTAATGTTTATTTAAATTATACAATGGACTAAAACATGCAAATATGTAGTGTGGTGTTGATTATAACACCTTTATGTATTGGCAATATTTAAATGAAGATCAAATCTTAATACGTCCACCTATGTAACAAACGAAAAAAACATTTCATGATGTGTACAAATCTTTTCATATTACTGTATATGATAGATAGATAGATAGATAGATAGATAGATAGATAGATAGATAGATAGATAGATAGATAGATAGATACTTTATTAATTCCAAGGGGAAATTAATATGCCACAATTATGAAACAAAAATTGACTTCAAACACATGAAACACGAAAAATTTACCCCAGGTGACAAAGTTCTAACTATCCATCCTGAATTCCCACAACTCTTTTGAGAATTGTACCATTTAACCATTGTCATTAGTCTGTGGTAAACCTTCTGCTATGTACACTTGACCTATAAATTTCAGCTTGAACGTCTCTGTTTCTTTTATTATTATTATCACACACATGATGTCGTCAGGAATAAAAAAAATATAACAAAGGTTGCATATTTTAGTCGTTTTATGTTGATGCCTACAGAAAAAAACTTAACTTCACTGATTGCGTGTTCATCACGTGGCTTCGGTCTGCTGTACCTTCATAAACCAGTTCGGGCTGCTTTGCTAGCTCTGGTTTCACTCTGGACGTGTCGCCTGTTGTCTGTATTCCAAAATGTTGTAGGACAGCACAGGAAAGGGACTGGGTGGAGTGCGCGGCGCTCCTATCATTAGGTTTATTTGTTGTTAACCCAGTTAGATGGAGGAAAAGCGTTCTGTGTGCTGGGGTCCATAGGAACTTTAAGACAGCAACAAAACCGAAGCCACTGCCTTCTTCAGGCATCTACAATCTGTAATATTTCATATCCTTAATTACATTCAATTTACATACTGGTTTCTACTAGACCTGGCAACTTTTCTTCGACATGTTTCTGTTTGAAAAATGGAAACCTGAAACTCAAACCGAATGTCACTTGCTACCTTTAGAAATGTCTTCTCATTCTCAGATTACCGGCCCTCGACTCTCCGCACGATGACATGCCACTACATATTAGTTAGTTAGCATATTTCCCTGTTCCAAAAAAAAAAAATACTAGTAGAACCTGATATAGCGATAAAGTGTCAACTGGGTAGTGGGTGCAAAACCAGTTTATCACAACTAGCGCCCAGAAGCGGAAGCCGAGACGAGATCCAATAGGCGGCCCCGATAATAAGGAACTTGCCCCCAAACACCACTACCCAATCTCCCTTTCTCTTTCATACGGCACTTTAGCTCAGCCCCCAAGGCGCCCGCACACTTTCTTACCTTGTAATGTACAACCCACGCTTGCTGTTTCTATGACTTTGGGGAGATTTTCGCCCCCAAAAATTCCAATTAATCCGCTTTAAAACACCGAGTCATTACACCTCTGTTATTTCAGGACACCCCTGTCTTCCATTGCGTCGCTAAGCGGCACAACCAATGTCATTAAAGGGGGAGTTCATCTATCGTTCATTGTATAAATCACATTTGACTGCCGATTCAGAGAAAGTAGAAAAAGCAAACAATTATGGAATCAACCTTTTCTAAAAGTAATAGTCTTTTATCTCCGAATATGTCTTTCAAATATATCATAATTACCATTAAATCTTGGTATAGTCCAAATGACAAAATGTCTTCCGCAATTTTTCCGAGCCGATCCATTAGTACAAACTTATGGGGATGTCTAAAACACAATACTGACTGGTACTACAAATCGTCAAAATTTCAGGTATAGATCATAATAGTATTTAGAAGATTTAAATAAAGAAAAATTTTAAGCGTTTTGTAATGCAAATTGATATGACGAAAGCTGCATACCTTTCTTTAACTATTACAATTTAATTTAGTTGGCTTTTGTAACACCCTCCATTGGCGTCTATAATGACATCATACCTTGTGTTACTGTCTTGACCATCGCGATATTTTGGGTATGTTTCTTTTTTTTTCTTTTGTGTTTCTAGAGTGTTTGTGCACAAGCCTGTCCAACGGACCCACTCTGGAAACAGAAAATATATTTTATGGTCCTACGTTTGAAACGCGGCAACACCGAATAGCTCGGAGTTAAATAAAAAAGTGGCAGATGATTAATCAAGACAAGCCAGATTTATATTGAGACTTTAATGTAATGAGGCCTACAGTCCCAAAGTTACTTTCACGTACGAATATATAAGTACAGTAAAAGAAGAATCTGCTGCTGAGCTTTGCAACTTCATGGCTCCAGGATAGATCGCTAAGCTACCGAACTGCCTACAAAATTGGGAAACAAGCTTTTTAGTGTTTGTTTCCAAACAAAGAGGTTCCACCGAGATTTGAACTCGGATCGCTGGATTCAAAGTCCAGAGTGCTAACCATTACACCATGGAACCGATATGAGTTTCAGAGTGAAAAGTGAAGATTTTAGGTTTTATGAAACATTTTTTTTTTCTAAAATTATCGATTTTTTTAATGTGTGGGTATTCAACATCAGATGTTATTTAATTTCTATCGAATCTTAAAACGTAGCTTTCAAAGTGTATAGTGTATTAAAATATTGATGATATGTGTAGATAAATAACACTTTTGATTTGGAAAATTGTAAAATTCGGATCACTTTACAAAACTAGTTTTTATTCAGCCGGCTCAAGAACTCCTGGTGGTATATGCGTGTTCGCATACATTTTCTCCCACAGTCCAAAGACTTGCTAGTTAGGTGAATTCAATGGCGTATGTGTGTGTGTAATCCGGTCTAATTTTGCCATCATCCTCTTTCCCAAAATAACTTCCATTGTGTCCAGGGACTGCTCAGTAATGGAGCAGGCTTTCCTGATAAGTGTTCAGGCATTATGCGTCTTTTGAGTTCAAGTTGCTTCCCCAGGAGACCATAGTAAAGAACTCCACACTGTCTACAATGGACTGGTAGAACAGTTCCCGCATTTATATGGTAATTGTTGTACTCCATCATGTAGTTCGATACATTTTAATTAAAAAAAATAGGATTTATCGGAGTGATTTTAAAAACTATTCATAGAGTGTTAGCCTGAACCAGTAACAGAGGTCACTTTATTTGATTACACCCAGTGGTGGTTCCAGACCAAATTTACCAGGGGGGCCAGGTTGGGGCCAGTGTTTTTTGATGGGGTCACAGCACATCACCGTAAGTAATTAATTATTAAAATTTGATCTCTTCAGCACAGGGGCCAGGGCCAGTTAGTAAAACCGATTATAATTACACCTTCATAGGCTTGCTAATAGTTTTTTTTTTTTTCAGTATTCATATCACAGGGATGCAATGTTAAATGTCCCTGGAAATGCTGGGTACCTCTGAATCTCCAGTTAATAAAATATCAGGGTATGATTTCATATTAATTCAAATTCTTTCCTTAAAAAACACATCAGCAAAACAAGCACATAACGGATACATTATAAATGTGGCTTTCTCCTACTATTAGAGCCTCTCACTGTAAGAACAGTTTTGAATGGGAAAATGAAGTTATTATGAAAATCTATTCTGCTTAGCTGCAGAATATTAAAATTAAACTAATGTCTGACTATGGTTTGTGTTTCTGGATACTCGCTTCATGTTCTTCTGTCCCCAAGTGCATGGTTGCTGCCTGCCGCTTTGACTGTGATTATAGCCTGTCAGATTTGGAGGTAGGTGCTAAATTTAGATGGAAGACCATGTAGCTTGGGTTTCTGCTGAAAAAAGGTGTTGGTGAGGCTAGTAAGGGCAATTACCCTGAGGTCTGATTGTGGATCCCAATGCCCCAGTGCAGTGACAGGGACACCATTCTGTTAAAATGGGACTGTCCTTCAGATGAGATCTAAAATCAAGGTCTTCACTCTCTGTGGTTATAGAAGATCCCTGAGCTTCCTTCATAAAGAGTAGGGTGTATCCTGATGTCCTGGCTAAATTGCCAACCCCAGCCTAGGCATTCTGGCCCCCTAATCATTTTCAGGCTGTAATTGGCTAACTATCTCACCACTTCACCACCAAATAACTCACATGTGGTGAGCATACTGGTGCAAAAATGGCTGCTTTCGCATCATCCAGGTGGATGCTGCACATTAGTGGTGGTTGCGGTGGCTCCCCAATCACTATTAAAGCGCTTTGAGTAGTGAGAAGAGTGTTATATAAATGTGCATTATTATTATTATTATTATTATTATTATTATTAACTTAAAATGTCTGTGAATGTCCACAAATATGCCAAGTGTCCTAATGTCTCCCCAAATTAAATAGCTTGTTGGTGCTTGGTCTGTCCTTGGCTTCTACAAAAGATGGCTAATTGCTTTTATTTGTGGTTCTGATGTTGTGATTTTCTGTTTTATTATATGCCATCTTTTAAGATGTAATGCTATTTGTCTTCAACATGGATTACTACATTGTATCCAAAGTTGCCAAGATACAGTAAGCTAAGTCTCCCAGGACCCTCAAGTGGACTAGTCCGGTTTGAAAATTAGTGTATTAATGGATAGTTATTTGTAAAACAAACTGTAATTTATTTAAGATCATTTGCCATTGCTTTAGTTGCCATGAATGTTTTTTTTGTGAATGTCAGTTTTACTATTTATTACTTATTATTATGATTTAAACTGCTACTGGTATTTTAACCTAATGTTTGCAATGTCCATCCATCCATCCATCCGTTATCCAACCCGCTATATCCTAACTACAGGTTCACGGTGGTCTGCTGGAGCCAATTCCAGCCAACACAGGGTGCAAGGTAGGAAACAAAGCCCAGGCAGGACGCCAGCCCACAGTAGTGTTTGAAATGTAATTTTGTTTCTTATTTTGATATACACACGTACATTTTTTTTACAGCCACAACAATATTGTGGTTTTAAATTGCATTCATCTCCGGGCAGCTGACTGGATTGTCAGTGTGCAAAATACCCCTTAGTAATCTGAAGTTATCTTATTAGTTTTCCTCAATTGCCTGAATGCTGAAAAGTTATTCTTATATTGTGGAATATACAAATAGCTGTATAAGTGCTATCATTTGGGATATGAATGTGTTAATTAGGCTAATCACATCCTACACAGATGCACAATCTGTAAATGAAAGCAATGCCACCATACTTCTGAACAGCATCAATACAGAATGGGCAGTTTTCTTGATACACATGCACTTCTGTGCAGGAAAGCAGAAGATGCCAACATACTAACTATAGCACTTTTGATGCTTGGTTCAACAACAGTGAAAATATTTGGTTATAATTACGTACTTTGTGGTATTTTCATTGTTTTATTTATATATCTATCTATCTATCTATCTATCTATCTATCTATTTTACACACTGATGACATTCATTACCAAGCAATGGTAAATGGGGTATAAAAACAGTGCTTATATGACAAACCTGAAAATTGTCTTGGAGGGAAACAGAGTTCATATTGGTTTCTTTATCAAAATACTTGAAATCTCAATTACGGAAAAACCTATAAATTGCCCGGCAAACCTTTCCAAAGGTTCATCATTAAATTCCTGAAACTTCAGAATAAAGAAGAAGTGATTTGTTGCAGGAGGGAGAAAAGTTTGCTAATGTGTTAAGACAATCAGATTTTTTCTGATTTTAGCTCAGAAAAAAAGACTGTCTTATAAGGGCAATTATGTAGCAACCGCATATGCAACAATTACACATTCTATGATCTGGTCCAACTTATATCATAACTGGTGATTGGAGATCAGCCATGCATTTTTTACATACCCAAGTGAGCTGAGAGGACCATACAAACTTATCTCCAAGACCTAATGAACAAAATGCGACTAGCCGTCATATACAGTAGAGATAAGCTGTAGACCATTGTTTTCATGGCAGAAGGAGAAAGGATTTTTTCTTTTTTTTTTTGTGAAGAATGACATTATTTTAGCGTCTATTAAAGATAAGTCTGGTTCATAGAATTATTGACATTCTTGTTTTGTTCCTTTCTCTCTATTTAATGTCTTTCAAAATGCTACTGTAATCATAGCTTGCAATGTAATACCAGTATTTAAGTTAGCCATGAGGACTTTATTACCTCTATACTGTACTTACATAGTATGTTAGATATTATAATGCAATACTGTATCTGTTCTCTGTGTTGGTACAAAATCTGTAAATTTTGTTCTGTATTATTTAATTATACTTTGCTCAAGACAACAACAGATGAACTAAATTCAGGACACATCAAAGTATATCCTCTTCCCAACTTTACCTCACTTTTAAAACAGCTGTTCCAACAAAGAAAGGAAGACATGCTTGTGCCTATGGCTATCAATTACTTTATAACCTGAGAATGGATGGACATATGGGACAATAAATTCCTAAATGGCCTGGGAAAGGAAGACATGCCAGTAAGTACTAAGCAACATCAAAAAAAGTTTTATTGTTTGGGAAAAAGGAAAGTGAATTCATTCAAGATATTGACAGCCAGCCAATCAGAATATCTAACAATCACATCTTGCAAACCCCCCCCCACCCCGGTACAATTTTTATAATAAATATGCCTTGTATGAAGAGTGACGTAGGAGGGAGGAAGAAGAAGGGATGAAGACATCAGGAGAAGAGAACAGAGTGACATCAGACAACAGTGCCGGCAACGTCTGGCCGTTTCCATCTGATTGTCACAAAAGCATCTAATGAACAGCTATGAGTGCTAGATCACAAGCTGCCTGTGACATTCATCCTTGTCATCTTTACTTTTTTATAAGCTTTTTCTGAAGACTATATATATATCCTGACTTTACTATCAGTCCTGTTTTCTATTGTTCTACTGGTATTATTATTCCCATAATAAATACAATGCTGCTGTTAAATTTCTGTGCATTGTCTTAATGTCTAGAGTGATTGAAGTAATAAGGTAGATTTCTTTAAGCACCTGGAGCAACTGGAGATTTGCCATTACCTCTGTGCTGCGAGGTTTATTAAGGCTGAGGGTGAGCGCTCCACCCAAAAGGAGGGAACAGTGTGTAAAGTAAGACATTCTTGGCTAATAAATGGCCTGTAGTCGAGGATGCTGAGTGTTTGTATGTTTAAATGTATTCTTGGAGACCAAAAGTAATATTTAGGTTTTAGATATCTTTAAAACATTGTATCTCGTTTGTGCCGATAATAAGTAAGTCTCTTGAAGCACTGAGAGAGTGACAGGTTGTGTTATTCCTAAAGGCACTTGTGTGGTTTAAAGTGCCAGAGGTAAACCAGCTATGTGTGTGTCATTCATAGGGCATTGTGGAGTTTCTGTGTGTATGAGTATATCTATGTACGCGTGTGTTAACCTTAAGGTGTAACAGTAGACTAACCCAGTAATGAATCTGATGAGTACACTTACCCCTGAGTGAAGGGTAAGTAGAGGGAAATACCACAATAATACAGTTGGCACTATTTCATTTGTCACCATTTATTTTAGTAATACTATATTGATATAAAACATTAGTATTATACATCTGTTTTCCGTGTGTTTCACAGCAGTACTCATACTATCTCAAGGGTTCCCAATCTGGCATGCGAGGTGGCATTTCAGGGAGGTGCATCAAAGAAGAAGACTCCGTCATGATTCACCAAAATTGAGTAAGATGTGTTGCCTGATTTTATTGTAGTGCAATTTGTGTTTTGCAGTGTGTCATCATCATTTATTAGTTAGTGCTCCTGTTCTATGATATAAAAAGAATCAAGCATTGCGTGCACAAACATTACCTGTGAATGAGCAGCAGAAATGTGCATTAATAGGGGTTCCTTGCTGAGGACAGAGCGTTCATAAAGCTGAATAACTTTTTATAAGAGCATGGAATTTGGATCTTGCAATGATCCATAGAGAAGAGCGAGGTCTAGTATCAATTTCAGTGCCAGCCCTGATCATGAAACAACACTGATTTCAAGGTTTGATTGACTTTTTTGCCAAACAGGAGACAAGGGGGACTGAATTAGATGCTACACCTGCGGTTTACACTCAACGCATCTCTTCTTCTGGTGGTTCTGGCAGTAGTGCAGCAATTCTAACCTTGCAGTGCATTTGTTTTTGAACTGCAATGCAGGTCTTATCAGGGAACAAACCACGTCAACTGTGTTTCATTGCCTAGAGGCGTGATGGAACCTATTGCTTCATGGGAGTATCCAATCCTCCTAAACCCCTCATTCATTTGTTGTGTGTCATTTCTTCAGAGCACTTGATACTTCAAAGGATACCCCAACCCCCTGATCATCAAATGAGTGTGTAAGCTTCACAAGGGGACAAATTTGTAAGATTATTGAGACTTATAAAGGTAAATTGCTCAATTTATATTTACATTTTATGCACTGACCTAAAAGCTCACTTTTATTGAGTTCAATTTGTTCACTTCCATTACTGTATGTGGTTCATTTTGTGGTTTCAAAAATTAGAAATTTGACTTCTTTGTTTTCAAATGCGATATTGCTTTTGTAGGGAGTGTGAACATAAGTCATACATTTTCTAGAGGTGCGGGGCATAGAAAGGTTTGGAACCACTGCTCTAACATATATTATTTTTTAATGATGTTAAGTAGTTTTATACAATTTAGGGATAGTGTGGTTAATAATTTGAGTGATATGATCAATAAAGTTATTATGACGCTAATAATAATACTTGTAGTATTGTGCTATGCTAACTTTTATGAATTCTTACATACATGGACTGCTAAAGGTGGTAATAAGAGTAGAAATAGTAGCATTGTCACATATACAGTATACAATAAAGATCTAACTTTTCCATTGTCTGGCACCTTGATAAACGACAATTTATTAACATACAGTACATACCTTCCTTTTATTTATTGTAAAACTCAAACCAGATAACCTGATGTTTCCCTTATCTCTGTTTTCTTACTACTTGTTCAGTTCAAGAAACCTTGTAGAATAAAATCCAGAGGAACTCACACTGAAGACAAGCTAATCTATCATTCTCAAATCTGCTTAACCCACTCAATTCCTGATCATGGGGAGCCAATGGGCACAAGGCAAGAAGCAGCCCTGCACAGGACATCAGTCCATCACACAGACACCTCACACACACAGAATTTAATGTAGAATCACTACCCTAACTAATGCATCTTTGGAGATGGAGGAAGAAAACCGGAGTACCCAGAGGTATAAGTGTTATTTAAATGTTAACATATTGTATGATTTTGGCCATACCCTGTATTAGTATCTTTACTGTTACGTTATGTTGACTGGGGCTGAATAATTATTAACACTGTTACCATTAATAGGATTAATACTTTTCAAATGCCCAGCCTTGCAAAAAAATAATAATGAATAAATAATAATAATTTTTGCAAAAACAAATCAAGGATTTTGTACATCATTATCCAGATCCTTTTATGGTCCACTCACATCAATGTCAGTGCATATTAGGTATGGCCAGTGTGGCATTTAGTGTTCTTAAACTTGCAGTTTTCTCCCTCTATTCACACCTCAGCAGACCTAGTACATTTCCATGAGCCATAATTGCCAGAGCAGGTTTTCTGGGATACTTTATTCTGGCATTCACAACTACCCTAGATCCAGGAATTTGCTGGTTAATTACTTAGATAGCTTGTATGTGTGGAAGGGGCTCATTCACAATGTTAGAGTGTGAACCAATGGTAAAATACCAGTGAGAATGCACGGAAAGGTTAATCGTTTTCTTCAATTCCTAATAAATAGCAATGAGTAAATGACCCCATATTCATATCACCATTTTGTAAATTCAATACGTAAGGAATGTCTAAGAAACATTATAGCAAGACTTAAATGATACACACCATAATACAATGAAATGGATTTTTATTTGTTGCAGTGGATAGAAAATATCTGCGTTTGCACATTTTCATGCAAGATTCAAAACAGAATAGTAAAGAACCAAATTAACCAGAAAAACATTAGAATGTAAGTATGTTTTTATTAGAAAACCAATGATACCAGATACCATACACAAGTTTCTGCAAGAATGAATGAGTTCCTTCATTTTCTCACAAATTGACAAGCAAAAAGAAAGGAACAAGTGGCAAAGCTCTGGACTATCCTCCTAGACAAAACATATTGGTGGCTACTTCGGGTTTCGTCCTTAGTCCTCAGTTTTGTTAAAATAGCAAGAAACGGGCCAAAATGTTTTCTCCACTGCTTGGTATGTAGTCTCTAATGTCTGCAAAAGAAATGCATCCATTATTAAGGTAATGCGTTTCACTTTCAATCATATAAATTCTTATTGATGTTTTACCTCTATTCTTTGGATACTTAAAACCTATTCACTTTACAGAGGATGTGGATTATCTCTGTCTTCTATAACTTATAATAAATATATGCTCATCCCTCCTTCATTCACTCCAACTTTCACCAAAACAACTTTGGTGTTGACCAAACCAGGTAAAGAGTAGCAGAGAGGTTTCTACAATAATTAAAATGCAGATGATAGCAGGCTGTAATATATTAACCTTAAGAAGGATGCTTCCAGGATGTTCACTCTTACTCTTCATCAATATAGATTCGAGAACAATATCTACCACCTGAGAGACAGTTCTGCTGTTATACGTGCAAAGGTTGCATTGAAACTTCTGTTTATGACAAAAGAAACCAAGTGGCATTTGGTACTTGAGGTCTAACCTTTGAAGATGGGCTGAACTAAAACTGCAACTAATTGTTTACGGTGCCATCCCATGTTGTACACAATAATATATTTAGTGGGTTCCAAACATTTGTTTGGCTAATGTTTCAAAACTACCTGTTGAACCACCGTAATCTTGTCCTACACAGTTGAGCTAGGAGCTGATTAACAGACGTGCTGAGAATGTTAGCCAGAATCAATGAAAAACCATACTTTCTATGGACATATAGTTTGTTCAGTAAATACAGGTTGATGTAGAAATTTCACTTATGTTTTTCAGTTTTGGAGGTATTTGAGCCCGAGGCCACCCATTGAGCTGGCAACTACAGTGTGTTTGTGGTCATTTCTTTCTCTTCATCATCCAACATATGTTCTGGTAGGACAAATAAGATGTCCACTATCCTCACTTATAAATTTATTTGAGTGCGTGTGTTTGCTTCCACTTGTGTGAGCCTCCGTGTGTGTGCGATCATGTATATTTAAATAAATTATGTATCTTAAAAAACTACTTGTACGAAAGTTTTACAAATCAATACCTTGATCTCATGACTAAAAGGAGTAGCCTAAACAATTTCTATGGCAAGCACAATTGGACATAGGCCAAACGGTTTTGAAAGGAGGTGAGGGTAAGTACTGGCCAAAAACAGTAGACCTGGAGCCTCTAACAAGGTAAATATGATATGGCTTATTTGAAAAAGATAGGTGAATATTTTCCAAAACAATCATTTTACATTGGTCTCTGTATTCACGGCGGATACCTCAGAAACCGCATGTTCTAATGTTTTCCATTCTTTAAAACATGTAGTCATCCAGGAACTTTATAATATGGAGAAAACTGCATCATTTTCCAATAAAAACTGTAATTTTAAGAAGTGAAAATCAACATTGAATTTCCACAGAGACGCATACAGACACCATGGAAAAAACACATTTTCTGAATGTTTCAAACATTGTAGAACCTGAACCTGCATTTAACTTGTTAACGAATTTTTGGTCCAATCACCAAACTTACATTTACACAGAAGTAAAAAGGACAGTACAAGCCTCATGATCAAAGATAGGTCCCAGAATTAGCAGCAATAAATATGTTTATGTGTGATTACATAGCTTATACCTCCATCAAGGACTATTACAGCAAGTTCTTTCAATGTGGCTGTTTAAAAGGTCCAACTGCGCTGGAAAAAATATTGCTCAATCTCAAGGAATTAGACTCCACCTCTACAATATATAAAATCATTTTACAATCCCTTCCTTTCAAAGATCCAAGAGGACACTGGGAAAAAGATCTCTCAATTAATATATCAGAAAAGGAGTGGAAAGTAGCAATGCAGAGAATTCACTCGAGCTCCATATGCGCAAAGCATACAATTATACAACTCAAAATTATATATCGAGCACATCTGTCTCGACTAAAACTCTCCAAAATGTTTCCAGGGCAGGATCCATCCTGCGAACGTTGCAGCCAAGTCACAGCCTCACTGGGTCACATGTTCTGGGCCTGCACCAAATTAACATCATTCTGGACAAAAATTTTTAATTACCTTTCAGACAGCCTTGGACTCACAGTCCCTCCTAACCCATTAACAGCTGTGTTTGGGGTTCTTCCAGAGGGGCTTAAAGTGGAGAAGGACAAACAAATTGTGATTGCATTCACTACACTTTTGGCACGCAGACTTATTCTGATAAACTCGAAGAACCCAAACTCTCCTCTTTTAAGTCAGTGGGAAACCGATGCGTTATATTATTTGAAATTGGAAAAAATCAAATACTCAGTTAGAGGATCCGTACAGACTTTTTTCAAAACATGGCAGGATCTAATCAGTAATATTTTAAAATAAGTTTATAAAGCACAGAGAATTTATTAATTTAGGTATGTTTACAAGCCTTAAATTTTACACCGTTTGGCTTGCTCTCTCTCTCAGGGGTGGGGATCGATCTGTTCTTAACTCAATTCTTCTTTTTTTAAAAACTTGATTGTTTTGTATGGATTGTAATAAAATTAATAAAAAATAAATAAATAAAAGGTACAAACTGAAAGCAGACATCACCAGATGTGACATACCATAGATATTTCAGATAATGATACTAAAACCCATAAAAGTAGTTTCAGATGTTTGTGAATTGATTAGAGGTTCACCCATAACACACTTACTAAAGATAATTCTCTGACACAGATCATGTAGTCAATGATGAAAAAGACCAAAGTGCAACCTGTACTTTTGTCTCACAGACTATCACAACATCCCATTCTCAACTCATCTGCTGTCTACCATCCCCACAACATCACTCAGAGATCATTACATAATAGGACGTTCACACACACACACACACACACACACACACACAAACTAAAACAGAGGCAAAAGCTCAAAAGGGTGATACTATGAAAAGTTGCAGACATGTACTTGAGAAACCCAAACTTGGATTAAGATCCCCACAGACCCCTAGGTGATTTAGCTTCTTAACAGAGGGTCGATCATAATTTTAACAACGCAGCAAGCGGACATCGGGTCATTTAATTCAGTGTAGTATTTTTCAGTCTTGATTTCAGTACGAGACTCGGACGCTTCATCATCCAGGGCGGTCATTTGAACTTGCAGATGCTCGATTATTTCGTCAATTGTTGTTTCATCGGGTTTGGTAAAAAGACTCAAAATGTCTTGACGGTAGATCCACACCTGGAGAAACCTGTCGATTTCAGGGGAACATTTTTGGATACCAGCAGTGATCCTACCTGCCCACACTGCGCTGTTGTATTATGGGTAGACTACAGGAAAGTTACAGCAGTGTGTGTAACCAGTTCCATGACAAACAACACAAAATAGAGCACGCATTAACTACGCCATGCACTTAAAAATAGTCGGAAGCAGAAACAGGTATCCAACCTCTACCTCACAACACTAAATTCACTAGACCTCCAATTGAAGTTTAGAATTATTGAAAGACACTGGAGAGGAAGGAATTATAAAAGCCATGTTGAGAACACTGTGCAAATTATCTTGCCACGTTGGAAGCAACATGCATGTTTAACATGTTTAATAAATACTTTTGTTTACACTATCGGTATTCAATAAATGCTCATTGGGTGATTGCTGTGTTTTACATGTCAGATCTGTGTACATAGGGTAACCAGACAGACCACCTACAAACTCAGCTAAATCCCTGCATGACTTTCCTAATTGTAATCACGGCCCTGAATTGAATTAAATAAGTTGCTTGAACATTTACATGTGACATATATCCGAACAGTGCCTATGGCATCTCACCTTTGTACAAGATGTTTGATCCAATGAAAAATTGCCAGTAGGTCTGATAATTGTTGCTAGTCAATCCTTGGATGCTTGTAACAAAGAGTCCCAGGCTCGATAGCTGAGTGGTAAAACTGTAAAATTGAAGAAACATAAAAAAAAATATACAGAAGTTACTATAGAATCATTACTTTTGCAGGAGCTGAAGTTTTAGTATAATAGTGCCTTCATATTTTTTTCCCAGATAGTTTTTGCAAATCATGGAGTCTTTTATGAGCATATTAGGCATGCTTATACAGTAAAATGTTTCAAATAAGTATTGAAATTATAAATGAACGCAGCTTTTTTGAAAAATTATCAATCTGTTAATATAAGGGTAAATAAAAAAGTAAAGGCAATTTGAAAATTATGCTGTACATTGTAATGGAAAGAAGCTGACGTAATATAACACGTTAGTGGTGGATTATGGGTAGTTTAAACAAGAATAGCACAGTGCTCTAAAATTAATCTAGTTTAAGCCAAGGTCAAATGAATATGGAGGCTCTGGTGCGGAATAGCACCATTGTTGAACAACACTCTGTAATGAGATTTGTTTGGGCCAAGGAAGTGAAACCTGCAGAACTTCACCAAAGGACTTTGGCTTGTGTAGATCAGCAGGTTGTCTGGGCATCCATCTTGTACAAACTTTATGGTACCTCAAGTCATCATGCACAATGGCACCTGCAGATCCATAGGTGATATCCAAATGTGGAGCAACAGTGGACAATGTGATCCGCTGGTCTTCTCTGATGAAGGCCTTTGCCATGTCGAGGTAGGCTTGTGTGAACCATGTTGATGATCAACCAGTTCAGGCTTCACCGGTTACACTTGTCCTTCCCACTTTAAACCTTTCAACTTATTTATAAACTTCTCTTTGAGTCATGTTTTTTTCACTTCTGTACTGAGCCAGATTTTTGGTGAATTTCACCAGGTGTTAATTAGGATTGAAAAAAAACAAAAACGGTTAAAGGAAAGAAAGAAAAGGAGAAACAGAGCTGGTGCATCAGTGTGGAGGCAAGCAGTCGGGAAGTGCCCCTGGGTGGTGCAAGCAGATGGTGCTCACAGGTTAGGTTTGGTCCTGCTGAGCACCCAAGGAACAGCAATGACCATCTGCTCCAATTGACTCCCACTGATTGCTAAGTGATAGCGGTGGAAGAAGGAAGCAGGACTCACTGGGTCCCCTGCTGAATGCCAAGGGATGGTGTCGGGGGGACACAAGCCAGACTGAAGGGTAACTGTGCTTGCCGGTGGAGGGAGACCTGAAAGGGTGTGCAGAGAAGACGTCGGTTTAGAAGGAAACTCTGCGGCTTGTGGCTTTTTTTATTCACAAATGGATCCTGATTGTGCTTTAAACGTTGCTTTAAATCCATGTTTGGATTGATTTATGTATTGGGTTTTTTAACCTCTGCTGTTTTTATTTGGATTATTTATTTATTTAATATCTGCACTGCACTTTATTTGATTTTTGGGACACTATATTGTGAAATAAAATATGTTGAGCACTTTTGATGCATCTGTTCCTGCTGTTATATGTCCTTATTGCCCAGTCCATCCTTAGTCATAACTATCAATGTCCCGGGTTCAAATAAGTATGCCAGCTGCTGGCAACCCTGGCATCACAACATTTAGAAAAGTAAACTAGTCTGATTTTTTTCAAAGTCATAATTAAAGGGGTGAACTACAGCAGTTAGTGATCACTGAAACAATGGAGTATTGGCAGTAACAAGAATAAAGGAAGGCTATTGTTTTGCACTGTATAGAGAACAGGCTAGTCAAAATATAGTGCCAGTACTGAGGCTAAAAAAAGACAAACAGATGGGCTGAAATTGTTGCTTGTTCTGGTGGGCTCCATGTTGATTAGCTGGCAACACTGAGGAATTTTTATAGCAACAAGATTTGGAACCATTGGTAACTGTGTCATCAGTTGCACCCTGCAATTCTTATTCATATAATTTCACTCTCTCAGAGACAACAAGATTCCACAGCTGCAGTCATTGAATATGGCATGCTCTTTGACTAGATGTTATATCGACTGCTGTAGTGTAGCGTGATGCTGGCTTAAAGAGTTTCTCCGATATCACATTGGGGCCTGACCTGAATTTCTCTGGAGAGATGGTGGCGGCTCTTTTTAAGACATCTAGTAGAGTAGACCCCACTGGAAGGCTGATGATGATACTGTCCCTGAATGTGCTGCTCACGTCGTCTATCACTGTGTAGTATACAGTCATATTGCCAGAAGCAGTGTCAGAACCAGTCAGTGGAAGATTGTCTGTAAAAGAAAACCTTTTAGTTTAAGTGAAAACTGGAGTTTGAGATTTAGCAAAAGTCGAGACCACCAAAGACAGAACATAAAAAGATGAACAATGAAATACAGAAGGGTCTCCTTTATTTACTACCTGTAACCTTTTGTTATCACCAAAATCAGCTTTTCTCTTCTAATATTTCTTGCAATAAGGTTTAAGAGGAAATATGAGCAGGAGAAAGTATGATCTACGAGGGGCATTCAAACATAAACAGGAATTTATGAGCTATACTTTATTTATTGAATACAATGAAACAACTTACACACTATATTTCTAAATAGTCTCCTGCCAATGCAATACACTTGTTCCAGCACTCAGGAAGCTTCTTAATCCCCGAAGAGTAGAAGTCTTTTGACTGCATGTTGACCCATTCTTGCTCAGCATCAATAACCTCCTCATTCGACTTGAATTTCTTCCCTCCTAAAAATTCCTTAAGTGGACCAAAGAGATGATACTCCCTCTCTGAATGACTTGCACCAATCATATAGGGTGGTCCAGATCTAATTATGCAATTTTCATTATGCTATAACTTATTAAGTTTATCACATAGAAAATCACATGAAAAATCCCGGCACATTGAGAAGTGTGCGGACTGACGACATGAAGAATCATCTCCGCACCGAACTGGAATCGTCCCCGCATAAATCAAAGTCATCCAGACGATCTGGATCTGCATAATTAGATCTGGACCACCCTGTACACTCTAGACTGAGAGAGTGAGAGAAACTCATCCCCAAACTGTTTTTTATGTCTCGAATAATTCTGAGATGGAGTGACTCCTTCATTTGTCAAAAATTGAATAATAATGCGCTGCGCAACACTACTGTGTACCTCTTGCTCCAACATGTCGATTACAACTGACAGGAAGGGGGAAAAGAGCAGCTAACACTCTAACACTACTAACGACAAGTTCAAAATGCATGTGTTTGTCCAATGAGTCATGTCTACCTTGCACTATTTATAAGAACAGAGCATGAAAATTCCTGTTTATAATTGAACACCCCTTGTAATATCACAAAAATTGATTCTAACAATTATGAGTTAAAATATGGGTATGACTGAGGTCTCTTTGTCACATCACTTTCCAGTGTTGCTCTCCATCGCATTACTTCTACCCACCTCTGACCCCTGGGGATCTCCATAACATTTGACCTTATCATATATTTTGCAGCCTCAAGGGTGGTGTCACTGAGCCCCAAACCATAGACACAGTATTACCCAAAACAATACCAGGTTCAAATAATTTATTTTACTTGCCATTAACATCTTCTCCAGGACACCACCAAACAAAACACTGATACACTATACTTCTTCTACCTCCAAGAGAGCATAGCCCTCTGCTCCCTGACACTGACTTGTCTAAGAGCAGCGGTGGGCTTTCTTTTAAAGTCTTCCCAGGATCTGCTTCCAGTGTCCTGCCCAAGTTGTCCGGAATACTTACACCACAGAAAAAAACCAGAGAAACACTGGTGGTCCCTAGGCACCCCAACAGGGCTGTGTTTCCGGACTCCAATCCCCATGCCACCCGGCAGGTGTCCAGATCGGGTTTAGCTTTGAGGAACACTGCCACCTATCTTTTGGGGAAATGAACTGCTCCCAGTATTCCCTTTCATTCCATTCATGCATTATGGCCTTCTGGCTGAGCAAGAATCCTTCCTTTATTCCAGCCAGGATGCCTGTCCTTCCTCTCCTGGAACTTACAATTTCCAGCATTCTTCCATCATCCTAAATGTGACTCATCTGTGGCCAGTAGGGATTTGTACTTTGTTACCATTCATTTTTTCATTTTTTTTTGGCCAGTAGAGGTCACCATAATCTTTCTTCTTTATTTTTGACAAAAAGGCTTCTTCATGATATGGAACCTCATAGTGTCCGTTCAGAATAGCTCTCTATTGTGTTTCTTTCTTGCATGGCGGACCTGAGGTGTACTCTCATTTTTTTACATTTAATCACTTTTGGATGGCCATTAGGGCTCTCCAGCAAAATTTTCAATCACTATTATTTAATCAATCTCTGGCCAGGAGGGATTTCCAACATGTTATTCTATTTGTCTCTGCGTAATTTGCTCAGTAAGTGTAGGTAATATGAAGCCTTTTCGAGTCTCATATTTTAAAGGCAGCACAGAATAATAAATAACCTTACTTGTGCTGTCACGGTGTATGGGCGTGATTTGCCTTTATGTGGGTGCTGTTTGCTCTTTAAAATTCTTTGTGATGGTGCATTCTGTTAAGAGTGCTATACAAAGTAGAGATTGCTGGTTTTCATTCAATGGCACGGCTTAGCTTTGCTCTCTTTTTTTAACCACATAAATGCAGGTATGATTGCAGCCGTCAGGCAGAGCTCCATCAAGTCGTCACTGAAAAGCATGGCATACTTTCAAAGCAAGACATTCACCCATCCATCATACCACAAAACATCAGCAAGTAAGAAACATGCAGCACCCAACAGGGGACAGACTCCGGACAAGATACTGTATTTTGCTTAATCATTGAAATTAAAAGATTTCAGTTGGAATGTAACTGCCATTTGGTCTCATAAGCTGCCACCCTGTTGAATCAGTTCTTTCATTTTTCACATATTAAATAAATAAATCTGCTTTTCTTAGGAATTGGGCTGCCTTACCTTGGTCAGCTGAACACTTCAGTTTATTTATGTCCAGGTAGGTGCGCCCACTTAGAGTGGGGATAATCAAGGATGCTGCTATGGGGTTGTCAAAGGCTCCCAAAGAAATCTCCTTAAGGAGGGTCTGCATAGTGGTCGTGCAGTCAAAGTCAATATAGTTCACTGATAAAGCCTGAAGGAGACAGAGATGGGACGGTTAGATTGGTCAATCCATAAAAATCACCAAAACAAAAAAAAAAATCAAATCCACTTAGTCACAGGGCACACAGTTTCACACTACTTTTGATTTTGGCAACTTTCCTCTCTCTGTCATTCTGGTAGCCAAGGTTTAGGGTTAAATTAAAATGTACAACAAACATGACATTTTTAGTAGCCTTCATTTCAGTAGTCAGTTCAGCATACGGCACACCAAATTGAGCTAGAATTGGACTAATCAACAAAATTACCTGAAAACTGAAGTGTTATTTTAATTCTTTTAGGATGGATGTCGACTTTTGTCAAACAAGGGGCGTAGGGCGGATGTCGATTAAGGTCGACATTCAGGGACAGAGGGTGAAAAAAAGCTGTAAACATCAAAAGAACTCATTATGTGACAGGTAGACAGTCTTTGCTAGGAGAACTGTTAGACTCGTTGATTTGAAGTTTGAATCCCTGCATGTGCATGATTAGCATAGACTAAGTAACGTGTAGAATGGCATTGACATCGGGTGAGAGGGTGAAGCGGATGCACAAAGCAAAATACTCCATGAGTATTACTTATGTATTATAGCTGAATCAGACTTTGACTTATCAAACTCCAATTTTGATGCAAACGATTTGGAAATCGAAAACGATTGGCAGCTGATTGGTCCCTAACTGATTGTAATGCAGAACACACTTGTGTAGCTGACATACCTTATGGCAACTTTTGCCCAGAGAGGACTACTCAAACATAGATCCGTGGGAGGCAAGCTGGCAACTGGGCATCATCAAACGACCCAGTGTACTACTGGACACTACATATTACCAGCCTCCTGACTACTTCAAGCTGTTTTTTTCCAGAAAGTGCCTTTCAGTTTATGAGTGATGAGACAAACAGGTGTGTAATAAGTATGTGAATCTGCATATTGTAGGGGCTCATGGGACATAAAACAGTGTGACATTTGTCATTAATAAGTATTTTATGTTGATTTATGTGCAAAACCATTGCTTTGTGTGCTTTGTAGAAAACCTGATATTCAGCCCTGGGAACAAAAAATAATTAGCCCTAAAAGAGTTAATCTGTGCCTTTGAGACATCAATAAAGATGTTTAGTTCCTGTCTGGAGGTTTTACCCTGCAATAATTCCACATGTATCCCACCGCTGACACAGTGTGACCATGAGCAAGTCACTTCACTTGCAGGTGCTTCAAATGGAAGAAGCAAAAGAAATGTAACCAATTGTAATTATAATCCAGAATCTGCTATATTATTACAGAGGGCTTGGACAGCATACAGGCTGGGGCAGATTTATGGCAGATGAAATTTAATGTCAGTAAAGGTAAAGAATTACACATAGGAAGTGAAAATTTTAGGTTTGAATAATCAATGGGCAGTCAGAAAATCGTGAGTCCACCTTATGAGAAGGATTTAGGAGTCATAGTGGACTCTAAGATATCGACTATCGACAGTGTTCAGAAGCCATTAAGAAGACTAACACAATGTCAGGTTATATAGCGCCTTGATGAGTGAAGTACAAGTCACAGGAGGTTCTGCTCAAGCTTTATAACACACTGGTGAGGCCTCATCTGGAGTCCTGTGTGCAGTTCTGGTCTGCAGGCTACAAAAAGGATATAGCAGCACTAGAAAAAGTCCAGAGAAGAGCGACTAGGCTGATTCCAGGGCTACAAGGGATGAATTTTCAGTGAAGATTAACAGAGCTGTGCCTTTTCAGTTTAAGCAAAAAAGAGATTAAAAGAGGCGACATGATTGAAGTGTTTAACATCATGAAGGGAATTAGTCCAGTGAATCTGACTGTGACTTTAAAATGAATTAAACATAACAGCTGGACACTTGTTAAAGGTAAACTTCTCACAAACATTAAGAAGTTTTCTTTACACTGAGAACTACAGACACATGGAATAAGTGATCAAGTAATGTAGTTGACAGTAGAACTTTAGGGACCTTCAAAACTCAACTTGATCTTACTTTGGAGGAATTAGGTGGATAGGAGTGTAGGTTAAATGGCCTGTTATAGTCTAGATTATTGTAATGTTTTAATTGTACTTCAGATGGTGTACGTCACCTTTGACAATTGTTTCAGCCCAATAATAATAAGTAAATAATGTGAGTATCTGTCATTTAGTCCACCTTAATAACAGGACAGGTGTCTGTTTGCCCATGTATGCATGTATCCATCTAGTTGCTATGTCTCTGTTAATCCAACAGATGGGACATCACAGATAAAATTAAAGATGAGCAGTGTTTCTAGATGTGGTTTGGGTAAAAACTGTTACAGACTTTAGCATTTCATTTTCTTCTGTAATTTCCCTTTAATTATCGGGCTTGCTAGGTTTGGTACTACTTTTGGTTTTGACCCATTCGTGTTTATTAAAATATGATTCTCGTCACGTCTTGTATTATTTCTTTAATCTGCCCGTTCTTGCCAGGTGTAACATCTGCAGCACTATACTAGTACGAAGATCTGACACAAATAAAATAATCTAGCATTGAATTCAGCAGCAGAAGGCAAGAAATATCCCGCTGGTCCATCCCATGGCCCACTTACGCATTCGCCCATGGTCAATTAAGAACTGAGACTTAACCTAGCTTAAATTCCTCTGGGCTTGTAGGCGGAAAGTCCATTCAGACGTAGACAATGACCAAACATTGGATTTGAAACTTCGAACCTGGATCCATGAGATAGCAGTACTAACCACTGCACCTCCACTTCACCTTGTTGCAAAAATATCTTACCACTGACACACAACCAGAATATGTAAATTGACCAATTGTTTCCCTGAAGCTGTTGTCCCAAACCCAGAGTTTCATCCCACCAGTCAGTTAGTCTCCATTTTGTTTACTAACCTGTAAGGCCAGGCCTGTGCTATAAAGGTCTCCAAACAAGCCATTTGCCTGTCTTGTTGCAAGAACCCGGTGGAACAGTTTTTCAAGAGTAGTTTGTATTTGGGTTCTTATGTAAGCCGCTGTCCGAGGTGACAATGACTGACGCAAACATGTCAGTGCAATAATGGCCATGGAGTCAGTATCTGTAAGGGAAAAAGTGAGGGCGTTTTACAAACTTGAAAACGTTAAATTCAGGCTACACTAGATGTTATTCCCGGCTCAGTGAACAGGGGATAAAGTGCTTGGACATACCCACAGACAATTTTCCATCCTCCCCTAGCTGGTTGTAGTCCACAGACCATAGGAGGCTGTTTACTGTCTGGATAACAAACTTCTGACCCATGAGGCACAACGCTAACACATCCTGAAAGATGTTGATGTAGCTGGTGAGAGGTCTGCCTTGACTCCCTGAAGAGAATAAGAATGTTAGTTTTTTTCATATACAAATTATTCTTTTCCAGCAATCCTTTCATAACTCTTCTTTCCTTCGTTATATTCTTAAGCATAAATAGATCAGAATTACATTTGTAACATGTATCCAATTTCACATGCTGAATCACACATCCAAGGATCTGGGTTTCAAATCCCTCCTGGATCATTGTGTGGTATACTGCGGTTCGTGGTGATGCACAATTTTAAATAAATAATTTAATAAAGTTGCTCTGGCCTTCTAGGGGTGTAGGTTTGTCTGACAGCATGCTGATCATGCATTCAGTTGCAGACACTCACTGCTCAGTCGATTGTCTCATTATCTCTCTGTCATCTGCACACCTGAATCCCTATCTGTATATAAAAATAGTGTGATGGTCTGGGTCTGCTCTGCGATCCCTGATGGCTTGCAAGATCCTCTTGATGCCAGAACCATTGATAACATACCTGAGCCGGGCAAATGAGGACACACACAGTCATAAAGGGGTTGGTATAAACTGTCTATTCCAAAAACAAAACAAATGGTGCCAAAAAGTGCAGCGCTTCACTTTTCACAGTTAATAAATAATCCAATGAAATCAAGTTTGTGGTGGAGGTTAAAATCAATAAGTAGATCCAATAAAATTCGGTTAAAATCGAAGCCAGACGCTTCCTTCTAAGAAACTATGAGCCTCGGTGCCTCTAAAATTTGCCATCGTCTTAGCTTATCCCTTCAGGACCTTGCAGCAAGTGGAAATGCCCACCAACAGGTGCAGTCCTCCTTTAATTCTAGATTCAGGTCCACACTGCCAGTAACTCAGTGTCTGCAGGACTGCCCTCCGAACTTGACTCACGTCTCCCTTAGCCAGTCTTTCGGCATCTACCTGGTAGATGCAGCACAACAAGGTCGCTTCCATTCCCCACCACAGCTCAACTGAAGCGCCCCTTCTACAGCCCAGCTCTCGAGTGCAGGCCTGCAATTCACTTCTCCTTTCTTCCTGGCAGGGTCTCCTCACTATCCTGCCTCTTTCTTCTGCCTTTCGATCTTGCTTTAACCTCAAATCTCTTCTTGCATCCTGAATCTGCCATGCAAGCTCCCTTTATAGAACCAATTGGGTGCAGGTTCGGTCCTCTGCCTAATGCAGCTTGAGAAGATCTGCCAAGAAGAATGGGATAAACTCCAGGTGTGCAAAGCTTGAAGAGACTCACCCAAGAAAACTCAAAGCTGTAATTGCTACCAAAGGGGCTTCGACAAAGTACTGAAATGAGGATCTGGGTTCTTATATGAATGAGAGATTTCAGTTTTTGATTTTTAATAATTATGTAAATCTTTCTGAAAACATGTTTTCACTTTGTCATTATGGGTTATATATTATTCCAAATCATATATTCCAGTACATGGCCAAAAGAAGTTGCGGTCTAGACAGTCATTAATAGGCCACCATAGAGTCACCAATTAACATAACCTCTCTGGGATGTGGGAACAAACAGTTGCATCCTGAGGAACACTAGGAGAACACAGAGAGGACATGCCTGCCCCAAACAGGCAGATATCAGGGCAGGATTTGAATCCAGGATTATGAGACCACAGCAGCCATGCTGCCATCTAATACAATTCATTAATTAAGCATTGACCTATTCACAGTTACAGAAAAAATTTAATTTTTCAATGGGATGTGTTTGTGTTATCTTACAGCCAGTGTTTATTCTCTGCCTCATATTTATTTTATGTATTTCTGTTGTTTTTGTTAACTTGAAATCATTATTTTTCATGTTTCTCTGTTATTACTTTTGGGATTTAACTTTTTCATTTATTGTGTACTATGTCTTTGTAATAAGGGGATAAAAATCATAATTTTGAAACTATAAACAGTATACTACAAACAAATACTGTAAACCCCAATCTGGCTTAATTATAACTCCAAGAGACTGCAATGAACCTCAAAGGAGTTTTAAAGGCGATTTAGTTAATAACATTAGTAGTCTCTTTTTTTGTGACCAATACTTTATGACTTTCTACATTTGTACATTCTTTCCTTCTTGTTTATCTAACTCCATCTGTACGTACTTTCTTTTTTATTATCTAATTAATTTGTGATATTCTTAGTTTAAAATGATCAAAGCACTCATGAAAGAACTGAAGAGAGAGAAAAGTTGCACAGATAAATACAAGGCTCAAAGCTTTTAGGTGCAACCATCCATCACCAGGATAGCCAGCCAATTATACATGTGTGGTAGCACGAGGTCTGGAAATTCTCGTGAACTTTTGACATAAATAACAGCCCATCCAAGAAACCAACATCAGAGACAGTCATACGACAGAAACGATTTCATCTGGACATCAGCAAATGCAATTCACAAAACAGTCCGACTGCTAAATTTGAAAGCTGACCAGGACAACGTCCTCTTTAAAAAATTGGAGCTAATCTTCAGTAAGCTTTTTAAAGCTATACATGCATCAATAGTTTGCTATCTGTTTGTATTTTAAATTATATTTTCTTCTATTGATGTTATTTTACTTTAGCAAATATCACGTTTTATATGTCAGCCAGGGTTTTTCCCAGGGCTGGGGTTCAATTTCATGTTTTATGTTTTTATTGTTCATTCTTGATTCTTTTATTTATGTTGATTATGTGCACCATTCTTTATTTTTGATTTGATTTTGATCTAAGTTGCCTTTGTTATGTGTTTTTTGGGTGGTCCACCCAAGAGGCGGGACCACCTGCCTATCACTGCCAGGAACCGCCTTAGTCATTAAGAAATTGGACTCTAAGCCTGATCACCACATCTGATTCACTTTGACAGAAGTCACTTAACTGCCATACATGAAGCATCATGGAAAGAGCAAGCAGGGTGAAAAGCTACGATCTGAAGCAGAACCTCCACATCCATCCTAGAGAGGACGGTAAAGAAACTGACGAGGGTCAGTAACCTCAGTAATATCTGTTGTCGCGCATGTGTGTATAGGAGACAGCTCAGGGCTCTGGTGATGGTCATTACCCTCCACACCAGAGGCTGGCACTGTTGCATAATGCATTTTATCTTCTTCCCTCTGCAGAACAGAAAACTGACAGCTTTACCAGCTCTGATGTCACTTCTGCCATCCTCCCTAGTGTACCCTGCCCTTCCTGCTTGGGCCATCTCGAGCCAGTCCCCTTTTTGACGCCCCATCTGTGAAGATGCACTTTGGTTTTCTTTCTCTTTTTGATGACCTTTACTTCAACCAATAAGACGGCGTCCACCACGCTGCCCCAGACCTTTTTCAGTCACTTTGTGCTTTTGTTACACTCACATGTTTGTGAGTCTGGCGAAGTTATCTGCCATCAGCATAACTTCTTCCCAAGAATATTTTGGCACACCCCTCACCAAAAGCGCTAACTTTATGCCAAGCCCAAGGTAGACACAAACAGAATAAAGGAACACCCTGCCCACATCTGCAATGCTTGCCATGTTGGATGTTTTTAGGTTAGCTCCATCAATAAGTCTGTCTACCCTATTGGCTACTTTGTCACAGCACACATTTTTCACATACCTATATGGCACAAATCTTTGTTGAGCTCCTCATACAAAATGGGTGTCACCTTCAAGTAGTCATCTAGAAGCATAGGGGCTGGAATTAGAGAGGGGTCTTTGCAGAAGGACTGAATGGCCAACACATATAGAGCCAGTGGGTCTGTAAGAAAAAACAATAAAAAAGACAAGAGCTGAGACAGCAGAAAAAACTAAAGCAGAACTTAACCATGGGGTATACCACACTCACCTTATTGTGTGCCCATTAAACTCTTTAACAGCTCTCTTATCCAAGGTCAAGAAAACAAATGTTGTGCAAGGCTAGACATTATTAAAACAAGACCCACAAAGGCCTACATGCAGTACATGCATAAGAAATGATTTTTTTGTGTCATGTCAGTATGCGGATTCTTGTGTCAAACCTCCAGTAATCTTTACCCGCTGTTCTGTAGATCAGACACGCTGCCAGTTCAGGAACTGCACAATGCTCATATCACTTCATTAACAAAAGAACGTTCCAAACCGCAGGGCAGTGTGGTATAGTGGCTAACTTCAAAGTCTGAGGTTGTGAGTTGAAATCCCACTACTAACACCACTATGTGGCCACGAGCAAGTCACTTCGCCTGAACGTGCTCTAATTGGAACAAAAGGAATGTAACCGAGTGTATCTCAAGGACGTCAGCAAAATAAGTAAATAAATGATTTGTGGATACAACATTCAGCTCAGTTATGTAGACTTTAGGGAATCTCTTTATCAGTGTATCGAAGAACAGTTTTGTTTTCAAAAGGGATTTCTCCGTACGGTACGAAGTATCAGGTACCAAAATGCAAACACCTGTCAAGTAAGCTGACGCTTTTTTTTCATAAGGCATTTCAAATGATGTTTTCTTGACCAGGATATCTCAACCTCAGCCTTCTGAATTATCTTATATGCACTTGTAGCAGTGTTACTTCAATGGACTACGACTCCCAGCAGCAGGAAATTGTGAATTTCCCCTTGGGATTAATAAAGTATCTATCTATCTATCTATCTATCTATCTATCTATCTATCTATCTATCTATCTATCTATCTATCTATCTATCACTATTGGTATTACACCATTGGGTAGCTTCTAACTAGTATGGGAGGGGTAGCTGGGGTGGTGGGGGGTCAATGGGAAAGAAAAATAATTAGGTGTCTGTGTTTATTTGTTTCTATGCTTCACACTCTATTGGATTACAGTTTCTGTCTGGATGTATCAGTGCCATCCATAATTTTATGGGACTAAGACACATTTTTCCTGGAGTCACCCCAAACCCACAGTTTAAAATGACCTCAGACGTGATTAAAGTGCACATTGCAGATTCTAATTTAAGGGGATTTGCATACATTTTGGAAACACTTTTTCCGCATGCCCAACACCGCCCAGCCTTTAGGGTGAAGAAGCATACACTCCGTAAATTCTGATCACAGAGAGAGAGGGGCGCCATTGGTGTTGCAAAAGAGGACTGCTCTCTGGACACCGAGGGGGACCACCTACACAGTCATTTAAGCCTGATAGTACAGACTGCCTGCAATGGACGACAAGCAACACTGCCCCCCACCACCACCACCACCTCCCCACCACCCAAGGCTCTGAATCGGTTTCAATGGGTACTGAGAAAATAAAAAACTCCCCATAGGGAGAATGAGGGACATGAACTCTGGTCACCTTATTGTGAGGCACTACCACTGCACCCTGTGCTGCCCTTCACAATTTAATTGGGGTGGCGCAGTGGGTAGCGCTGTTGCCTCGCAGTAAGGAAGCCTGGGTTCGCTTCCCAGGTTCTCCCTGCGCGGAGCTTGCATGTTTTTCCCATGTCTTCGTGGGTTTCCTCCCACAGTCCAAAGACATGCAGGTTAGGTGCATTGGCCATCCTAAATTGTCCCTGGTGTGTGTGTGTGTGTGTGTGTGCGCCCTGCGGTGGGCTGGCTCACTGCCCGGGGTTTGTTCCTGACTTGTGCCCTGTGTTGGCTGGGATTGACTCCAGCAGACACCCTTGTGTTAGGATATAGCGGGTTGGAAAATGACTGACTGACATTAATAAAACAATGGGGTACATTCTGGATTTGAACATATTCCATCTAATTAAGTCTTTCAGAGTTGATGTCGACTTTTGTCAAAAGGAGGAGCTGATGATGGTAATCAACTGTAAACTGCAACAAAACCAACCATTATGTTTTAGTTGGAGTCTCGTTGCTAGACGGAATGCTAGCTTCTTTGGTTTTGACTGAGATTTCCTGCTCTCCCATGAGTAGCAAGGCACAAACAGCAGCAAAAATGGCCCTGACACCTGGCAAGAGATCAACGCAGATGTGTAAAGCAGAATACTCCAGGGATGACGTTTTGCCCATTGTCTCTGAACTGGACTATGACTTGTCGGACTCCGATTTTGATACAAGCAATCAAAGACGAATGTGAGGTTCCGGCTTCAGCTGATTGGTCCCCAGCTATTCGTGGTACTGAACAGGTACATGCCTATTGCACTGTTCGACTGGGAGGACTGCCACTTAACATTGATAAGAGGTAGAATCCAGACTGCAATGTACTGCGATAGTGACCGCTGCTGCAGCCACGCAAAGACAGCCTGGCAGCAAGCCTGCCGCACATTCTTGGCAAACTGGCAGCCACAGCAGGCAGCAACAGATGTTTTATGTTGATCTAAGAGTTAAAAAATCTGTCCTGACCCTGTCTCTAACGTCTGTCCCAAAAATCTCTCTCTACCCTAATGTCCTTGTCTATGTGATTCTGCCCAGTGTCAGATTAGCGATATTCAGAGTTATAAATGAATGCTGGAGTTGTGGTCAACATGCAATTCACAAATACAAATGTTTTTTTTTTAATTTTGTTTCTTTTTTGAAGATAATTCCCTAAGCCGATGAGAGGTTCATCCAAGTGACAAAACAGAGCAGTGCTGCCTTTCCACCAAGACCTGAAGATGCTGTACTTACCGGTTTTGTTCGGCTTGACCACATTCTCTTCCAGTCTTTCCAGTAGGCCCTGCTCCATCACGAGGTTGTGCTGCTGTGCCAGCCTCAGGCTCAGCACCACACTGGCACTGGGTTCATCCCCATTGCTGACCTTGTCCACTTCAGACTGCAACATTTTGGTGAGAAGCTCTGTCACCAGTTTCATCTGATCGGTGGGCACAACTGTGGGAAGAGGCAAGACGTTTCTTTTTTTTTAGGATGTCAGTCACACGAGCTCAGAGGGCAATTTTATGGGTTTTGGGAGCAACGAGATTACAGAGAAGGCTAACAGTGGTACCACATATCCCATTTGTTTCCTTAGAGTTAAAGAGAAAACCACGGATAACGTAATACATCGAAAACTCTGATCCCCTAAAGTGTCGTCAGATCATGGAAATGTTTAAACACCCGGAATTCGGGATTCACATTTAGACCAGCTCGAGACCAAGACACAGCACTTCCAGTCTTGCACCGCTTTTTTTCGCATGAGATGTGCTTTTCATTTTGTCCTTTGGATGCAATTATTAAATGGGACATCCCTCAGGACTCCAATATTGATTTCATTCACTCAACACCCAGGTTCAAATAAAAGATTTATTATAATACATTACTTAAAACAAAAGGCTTCTTCATAATATTAACCACAACACAAGCACAATTCTCTTCTTTCCTTTTTCTCCACCCCTTCAAGGCAAGGCTTGTCTTCTTCCGCCTGACTCCAACTCACCTGGCTGAAGTGCAGCAGCTTCCTTTATTGTAGACCTCGGGAGTACTTCTAGTGCTATCACACTGCACCCAGGAAGCACTTCCAGATCAGGCGGGACCTCCCTGAGATAAGACAGTCTGCCTCAAGCTGCCACCCCTAGTAGCACTCAAGGACCTCAACAGGGCTGCCCACCAGAACTACCACTCCCATGCAGCCCCGGTGTCCGAATGCAAAGCACCCAAGAGAAATGTCACCCACCCAATGTACCAGGGGAAAAAACATGGCCCCAGAAAGCAGTCTCCACCTGTCCATCCATCCTACCAGGAAAGGTACCACTAAGCATCCCCAGAGAGATGCCCATCCACCCACATCTATGTATTGAAAAGGTATTCTGGCCAGGTAAGGTACCATGCCAGGCGAACTCATGACATTTATTACACAAAAACCACCAACTGTTGTGTTGTAACTGCCTGTCCGATTCTATTACCCACTGCTAAGATTTCATTAATTTATTCTTCAAGGAAATTTGTCAGGACAACAGAGCAAATGTCTTAAATGGAATGCTCTATACAAATTTTAGAAATCTGGAAGACCCCCATCGAAAAGGCCCTAGCACATTTTCAGAATCAGCTGGCTTAAAACAGAGGAAACATTCTGTGTGACCAACAGTTCTGGCTTCAGTTTGACTTTGTTTAACACCATTTCAAATTGTGAATTCATTGTGCTTTCCTCTTCTACAAAACCAATAGCTACTCCTGAGAGCAAAACAGATTCCTAATACAAACATCAGCTAAAGACGAGACATATAGTCAAGTTGAGTCAAGTGAATTGCCATTATTGCTATACCATCTATACATCATATTGCAGCATACAGCTGCACGAAATAATAGTACAGTATAGGCATTCTATATGATAGATAGATAGATAGATAGATAGATAGATAGATAGATAGATAGATAGATAGATAGATAGATAGACTTCCTAAATAAAATACGGGAATTAAAAAATATTTGTGCCAGTTTTATTTCTCTGTAGTAAGATAATCTCCTGCGGTGAGGGTTTGTTTCCTGCCTTGGCTGGGATTGACACTGTAGTTAGGATATAGCGGGTTGAATAATGGATGGATGGATAAAATAATCTGGAGATTTCTCATTATAGAATATGAAACCTGTTTATCAAAATACAGTACATAAAACTTCCGCTCGCTTACAACGTATGGTCGTGATCGTAGGTGTGAAGCTTATAACCGTCGTAAATACTAAACCTCCGCAACTGAAATGAAACTTTTTAAATCACATCAATGTATATGAACCTCTTCTTTAGATGTAAAAAGCCAAAGGAAAGCGTCTTCGTACCGTTGTAGCTTTACCAACAACAGGCTCAGTACAAAGTCGCTCGCTCGACAGTTTCCTTTTCTTTTTTTTTCGTCGTTGTTGAGAGGGGGAGGAGCGCTGTTCCCGTTTCATTGGTAGAGGGATATTTCTATTTGCATACCGGAAAGAAGAAAATCAGTCGCGTTTCATTGGTGTTTCGATGTACATGTTTCAGCTAGCCTAATTTGCATCAGTGGTTATAAAAGGACAACCGAGAAAGGGGAGGGCACAAGTCAGTCGACGAAACCTTTCGAAGTTACTGAAATGCCGGAACCGAAATCTGCTCCAGCGCCTAAGAAGGGCTCCAAGAAAACCGTTTCGAAGAGCCAAGCCAAGGGTGGCAAGAAACGCAGAAAGACCAGGAAAGAAAGCTATTCCATCTATGTGTACAAGGTACTGAAGCAAGTTCACCCCGATACGGGTATCTCGTCTAAGGCAATGGGCATCATGAACTCCTTTGTGAATGATATTTTTGAGCGCATCGCCGGTGAGGCTTCTCGTCTCGCTCATTACAACAAGCGCTCCACCATTTCCTCCCGGGAAATCCAGACTGCTGTGAGACTCCTGCTACCTGGAGAGCTGGCCAAGCACGCCGTGTCTGAGGGCACCAAAGCAGTTACTAAGTACACCAGCTCCAAATAAACAGCAAGACTGCTTCAAGAAATACAAAGGCTCTTCTAAGAGCCACCCACTTAATCTATGAAAAGAGCTCCATTCACTTGGTGAATCGCGATCTCGAATACTGAATGTAAACTTTCGTAGGGAGATGTACTGCATTTATATATTTGAACTTATATATATATATATACATATAATCTGCAATTACCGTTGCTACTTTTGACATTGTCATTTATTTGTGTTTAGAAAATTTGTTTGGGGAAATCGCCCTTGTTTTCCATCGAGCTCGTCCTACGTTAAAATACACGGAAGTCTTCCGGGCGGGCGTAAAGGCAGAAGTTTCTTATGACAACATTAGTACGAATTTGATGTGCTAAGTTGTATATTTCCACTGGTATGGAACCTCAACTTGCATAAAGTACACCGTACACGCTCAGGAGGTAAATCGATACAAGGCAAAAAAAATACCCTTTCGGTTCTCACGCAAAGGAACCCATTAAGACAAGACTTTAAGCGAAAAAAGTTTAAGGCCGGTAATGTGGACAGGCGTAGCTAATTCTACCATGTACATCGTTTTAAAGGCATGAGTGAGCTAAACATTTCAAAATCGGAAATGGGGCCTAATTCGTAGTTTTAGATCAAAATTAACCGCACGTGTGGCGTGTTTGCATAAATCAATGCGCTTCACATTGAAGTAGAAAATTCATGAATTAAAAACCAGGAAAGTTCTTTGTGTTTGAAAATATGGATGATTCTGAAAAGAGCGTTTACTGATTTTACTCTCCAATCTCCAACGGTTTTAACCTCCGAAGCCATACAGCGTCTCGCCCTGTCTCTTTAGTGCATACGCCACATCCATAGCAGCGACAGTCTTTCTTTTGGCGTGTTCGGTGTATGTGACAGCGTCTCGAATAATATTTTCTAAGAACACTTTAAGCACAAAACGAGTTTCTTCATAGATCAAACCAGAGATTTTTCACTCCACCGCGGCGAACTTAACGGTGAATGGCTGGCTTTGTGATACCCAGAATGTTGTCACGAAGAACTTTACGGTGGCGTTTAGTACCACAATTCTTAAGAACCCTTGCTTCCTTTACCACGACCAGACATAATGATTCTGTTTCTTTTTTTCTAAGCGTGCAGCGTCACGAGTTAAAAGGTAATGAAGCTTTTTATAACAAAAGAAAAGGACCTGTTAGAAACCAGGCCACTAACAGTTCTGCGCATGCGGGACTAGAGCGAGCTGTTTTTTTTTTCTTTTAATAGACGCTTCGCCTGAACTTAACAGTAACGCTGAATTCCACCCTCTCAATTTACTTGAAAGGCGTGTCGGCTCCTTCAAACTAGTTAAGTTGAATTATTTGTAATTGCAGTTCATGCTTAGAATTTAGGAATTCACTTCACATGTATTAAAAATGTTCTCGCTATGTTTTTAGTTCAAATAAGCTAAAGTATTGCTCTTTCTTCTTAACAGTTTATCTACTCGTGAACACGCCTTCTGCTATGTCAGCTACTACTTTTTATTTTGGGATCGGATATCCATCCATCCATTATCCAACCCGCTATATCCTAACTGCAGGGTCACGGGGGTCTGCTGGAGCCAATCCCAGCCAACAGGGCGCAAGATAGGAAACATGGGTGCCAGCCCACCGCAGGGCACACACGCACACACCAGGGACAATTAGAATCGCCAATGCACCTAACCTGCATATCTTTGGACTGTGGGATATGTGCAATAAAAATCATTAAGTGCTTAGTTCAAGTTAACTTTGTCTAGAAAATAAATATATAGAAATTTGCATAAATTGGAATTTAATAGAAATACAATACGTACAATTGGAACTTATATATTACATTATTATATATATTTGCAGCTGGAGATCCACAAAGGGAGAAAATGAATTGCGTATCATAAAGTAGTTTTTATTCCTGAGCTTTCAACCCCTACCAGGGGTCTTCATCAGAGGATAATGCTTAGACTTACAAGAATCAAAGGCAATATAGATTATGTGGGGATGATTCCAGTTCGGCGTGAAGATGATTTTTCATGTTGTCAGTTTGCACACTTCTCGATGGTCTGGGATTTTTCGGGTGATTTTCTATGTAATAAACTTAAGTTATACTGTAATGAAAATTGCATAATTAGATCTGGACCACCCTATATATATTGTGAGATATGGCCGGCTTGTCATCCCGGGCAATACCCCCAGGCCGCCAGATGGAGCCCTCCCTGCAGTATGGAGGTGCCCCGAAGACCAGCATGGAGTCATGGACTATGTGGTTTTTATACAAGACCCTTGATACCACAGGGGCCACAAGAGGGAGCTGCAGGGAGGACCAAAGACTTATTTGTGCCCTATGACCCGGAAGTTCATCAAAGGAAGAGCGACAGGCTTCCGTGGTGAAAATAAACTTTTTCCTGACCCGGAAGTGATACAGGATCACATGGACTGGGGATTGGGGACACTTCCGGGTCAGGGTATATAAAAGGACTGTGGGAGCTCCCAGACGGCGAGCTGAGCTGGGTGGAAGGGTGGCAACGCGTCTGGGAGTCGGAGGATTGTTTATTATTGTAGTATTTGTGATTTGTATGAATATAGTGGAGGAGAGGGTGCTTTGTGCACTGTGGCATTTGAATAAAGTCAATTTGTGGACTTTTACCTGGTGTCTGGAGTTGTGGACAGGGGTTCAAGGGAGCGATACTGCCCCCTATCTGTCACTATATATATATATATATATTCACTGTCATCCGTTTAGTATACAAGTACTAATAGAAACGTTACATACACTTTTCAAAATAACTGATTTTTTTGTGCTCATTTATTCATTGAACATTTCAAATACAGCAAATAAGAGAATTATATGTAACAGCTTTAATTAAATCTATATCCTGACGCTGCAAACGCCAACGCCCCCAAAACATCGTTCTGATGAAACAGTCCAGCACGTTTAAGTTTAAGAGTGTGGATGCACATACAAAATAAAGGATAGACTGTAGTGTTGTGTTAATTTGTTGATTTGCTTTTTCTTTTCTCTATTTCTGCTTATTATTGGTAATTCTTGTCCATGCGAAAGCCAATTAGACTTCAGACTACGTTTTTTTTAAGGGAATTATATTTTCGACTTGAGCAGAGGGTAGCACTGCTACTATTTTACATATCTTGTCTTCTGCATTCAAATCCTGTACCCACCATGGTGTACTATATCTGGATTTTGCATGTTCTCCCCACGTCTGATTGAATTTCCCTCCCATATCCCCACACACGTACAAGTTAGGTGAATTAGTGATTTCACAGTGGCCCGTGTCAGGACTCTGAGTGTGATCGACCAGTGTTCCCTATGCCAGTTGTTTCCTGCCTTGCACCCAGAACTGTTATTGTATTTTTGGTAAATGTGCGTGTTGGAGTCAGACTGCTCGACAAACTCAAAATTACAACTCGAACAATTCAAACAAATCTAAGCTGCCTGAATTGTCAGATTTGTGACGAAATGCTGACCTTTCACCTTAGTCAATTTTGTAACGGTACAAGACCATAAATCTAATATCCATAATGCTACTACTTATGGAGCTTTAATTCTCCCCAATAAACATTTAATTACTTGCTGTTCTTTATTATATCACTTATTGTTTTCCTTTCCCCACAAACTACAACATAAAAGAGGTGTGATCTTAGGCTGAGATATCTATTAGGTGATTACTGTAGATAAAAATAATAATAACAACAAAAGAAAACATGCAAATATTAATAAGGGTTCATCAAGAAGTGACACCCTGCCCGCACCACCTATACTTTTCAGTCTCAGTACCAGCTGATATTTAGAAATCTTTCACAAAATCTTGAGCTTAACTCATAAATGAATCCCAAAGGCCACACATTATGGCGCACTGGTTTACCCCAAAGTGTACAATTTAATTGTTCCTCATCTTCTCCCCCAAATAAAAGCAATCATCCATAGAAAAAGTCAGATAATGTGCAAATATTAAATATCCTATTGATGTGGATTTACAAGTTTACAGCTCTTGTTTTTATTCCTTCATTCGCTTCAAACATCCCCTATTATAAATATCATACATATTTATTGTTCGCATACCATTTTTTTCCTGTAAATACAGGTTCAACTACAGAGGACTCTTAGAGACTGTATTTTTTAGTGGACTGTCAATTTCTTCACTCCTTCACAGTCCATTGTTTCAACAGGAAAGGAAATGTCAACACAGAGATAAATAAATGTAGCTCGGTAACAGTTTAAAATAAAACATATGACCTGGTCAGCCCAAAACGTCAACCTGCAATAAAAATGAATACTGGGGAAACACCCAAGACATCATCCATCCATCCATCCTCTAAGACCGCTTTATTCCGAGCAGAGTCGTGAGGATGTTAGAGTAGAGTTACAATATTCACGGTTTCCTCACCCAATTGGGACCAAAGCATGTTAAAGACTGAGAGCTACAAGATAGCGTCTATCCCATTCAACCGCCAATACCTCGCGCAGTGACTTTAAGCATTGTGGTCCTTCATTTTGACTCACCCTGTGTAAAGATTGACAACGACCTGTTAGACGACCAGTCAGCCAATCCGTGCGCTGCCGCGCCTAAACTCAGTTGGCTTTCAAATAAACCCGTTAAAGCAGAAGAGCAATTTGAACTTCTAACGTAACGAGTTTAAAGCAGCTCATTTGGACTATTACGACAGAATAAGCAGTTATATATTTTCTGTATTTGTGAATATGCTTTTGCTTTATTAATTAGTGCTTTTTACATTTTTGTCTTATGTGTGTTGTAATAATTACTTCTTGAATCACGCTGAATGGGTCCTGTGTATATAAAATTAACAGTAAAACTGGTTGAATATACCAAACAAAATGCTGTAAAAATTGTACTATTTCATAGTGTCAAATTTATGTAAATACTGTACTCCACTTTTTCTTTTATATTGCTGTTTCTTGTGAATGGAATCTTGGAGGTTTTTCAGAAACCTATAAAAACAAGAGTTCTTTTAAAATTTTCTGGGGTGGTACAGTGGGTAGATAGCATTTTGTTTGATCCCAGAGGGAAATGTGGCTTTTTACAAACACTCGGTAAAGAAATATATAAAGGTAAACAACCTTTTAAAATAAATACCAGAACGACTAAAAAGAAAATAACTTCATATTTGTCAGTCACAGTAAGGAATTATAAAGGTGTATTTGGCATATATAGATTTATATACATATATAAAAACACTTAAATTGTACAGATTGGAAATAAAACAAAAATGTATTTAAGGTTTATACGACGACTTTCTGGGTTTAATCGACAGTAACCGTTAGTAGGCGAGGACTCGGAAACAAAGAGTGTGTTCAAATTCAGAGCGCAATGTTTAGGTGACCAATCAAACTTCGACCTGTGAGACAAAAAAAACCGTGTGTTAACGCCCTGTTTTCTTTCAACCAATCAAAATGAAAAGGGCCTCTATATAAGGCACCTTCAGCGATTAAGTTTTACTTAGTCTTTTGATAGTTGTATCTGCGAGTAGTGAAAAGAAAATGGCAAGAACGAAGCAAACCGCTCGTAAGTCTACTGGTGGCAAAGCACCTCGTAAACAGTTGGCTACCAAGGCAGCTCGTAAGAGCGCTCCTGCTACCGGCGGTGTTAAGAAGCCTCACCGTTACAGGCCCGGCACAGTCGCCCTGCGGGAGATTCGCCGTTACCAGAAATCTACTGAGCTTCTAATCCGCAAATTGCCTTTCCAGAGGTTGGTGAGAGAAATCGCACAGGACTTTAAGACCGACCTCCGTTTCCAGAGCTCCGCTGTTATGGCCCTGCAGGAGTCTAGTGAAGCTTACTTGGTTGGGCTGTTTGAAGACACCAACCTGTGTGCCATTCACGCCAAGAGAGTCACCATAATGCCCAAGGACATCCAGCTGGCTCGCCGTATTCGTGGGGAACGCGCATAAATTCGACAGATCATCTTGAAAAACAAAAGGCTCTTTTCAGAGCCACCACACCTTTAATTTGAGAGTTAAAATTTTCTGTATATTTTGATCTGATTAATTCCGTCTGGTTCTAAGTGGGGTTGACCTAAACTTATCGGGGATAAACATAATGTGAACATACGGTGTTTTACCGGAAATTTGACAGGTCTGAAGTATTCCTTGGGTTCAACTTGTGCTATACTTAAAATAACGTAATAGCAATTCCTAACTTGTAGGCAACGTTTTAGAATTGTGCTTTATAATCCCTTAAATGATTAATTCATCTTTTAGGTATGAAAGGCAAGACCTAGGTAGCTGTGTCACTCCCTCTGTTTTACCTTTAACTATTTTCCATCCTAAAATGATATGAATGTGCTCTTTTGAAATAGGTGGGCAATCTCAAGATGCAGATCAATAAGACTCATGGCTTCAAAAATGAGCACATTCATTAAGTTTTAGTGTTTCTGTTTTCATTTTGGATTCCTGTGTTCTTTACCTCCATTGTGAACCACAAAAGCAGGGTAGTTACCTTATACACATGCATTAAAATAGTTCACTTTAGAACACATTTTCATGTGGCAAATTAATATACACTGTGATTGTGAAGAAATAACTTGGGACTTGAAAAATACAAAACCTATCCTTTAAATTTGCACATTATATGGTCAAGTGATCCAAGGAATACTTTTTCGTATAAGGCGAGCCAAAACAATCATGAAAGTCCCTGCCATTACAGGGCACAAATCCTGGACACTCTGGAAACTGTGGTGGAAAAGAAGATGATGGCAAAATTGGATGCCATCATGAAAAATCCCTTCCACAAGGTGCTGTCTTGGAGCACTTTTAGACGCGGGTTCCTTCCATCAAGAAGAGTCTTTGGGGGCCTTTTCTGCCTCCTGCTATCAGGCAAATCAATGTTTCCACCTGATGTGCTTGTTAAGTTTATTTCCATTTTTTACTTATTGATTGATTGATTGATTGATTGGCTGTATTATTTGTCCTGTGAGTCTTGCTTCTTATGTTTCTGCTGCCGTATGCATCTGAATTTCCCCTTCTGATTAATAAAGTTTATTTAATCTAATCTAAAAGAAAATCTTCACACCCTCAAAACACTTCATCCAATACAGGGTGACAGCAGCAGTGGGCACTGAAGAAGCTACCAGTCCATCACTGGGCCCACTCTCACACATCCCACCCACTGACCAATTTGAAAGCACTGATTCACATAAATGGAGTGTTTTTGGGGTGGAAATATTTTAAGGAAACTTGTAGAGAACATGTACACTCCACATGGACAATGCCTGTGGTGCAGAATTTGAGCCAAATATACAGAATTCCTAAAGTTGGCAGCACCATACCTATTAAAGGGTAAGCTTAGAGGTACGTAGATTAAATAATTTATATATTCCATTTTTAAAAATGTGCTAAAGAGCCAAGTATTTCAAGAACATGCAGTTTTCCTGATTGTCTGACCAAATACTTATTCATAAAGGAAAAGCCAAAACAAGAGAAAATCTTCACATCCTCAAAACACTTCATTCAAATCAGGATGGTAGCAACAGAGGGCACATAACAAGAAACAGAGCAGAGCCGGAGAAGGCGCCAGTCCATCACAGGGCCCACTCTCACACATCGCACACTCTGGCCAATTTGAACCCACCAATTCACCTCACCGGCATGTCTACAGTGAGGAGAATTCTAGGAAACCTGGTTAGGACTTGCATACTCCAAATGGACAAGGTTTGACTGTCTGCTTAAAATTCCAAGAACTAAACTTAAAAGAAGTGGTGAGGCCTTCTGCTGTTAGGTACCTAAAATCTGGAATAGCTGACCAATAGAAACTTGCCAGATTCATACGGTGGAGCGCTTTAAAAAAACTGCTAAAAACCCGTTATTGTAACATGGCTTTCTCATAGCCTCATTTTAGTGTATCTCTGATATTCTGTATATGCATTTAATTATCGTTTTTTGTTTTCATGGCTCTGCAATCTGTATTAACCCTACTTTCCCTGCTGTTCTCTTTCCGGTTTTCTGTGATGTCAATGTCAAATTTATTTATATAGCACAGAACAGGTTCTCAAAGTGGGGGGGCTACTGAAATAAATGAACAAGACATCAAAATTAATTTTTAACATTTTTATTTCAAATTTAAATTTGCAAGCATATAATCGCAACGAATGCATTATAACTAAAATTAAAATAAAACATTTCTAAGGCAGAGATCTAATGACTACTATGTGCCTGCTTTAAAGTACACAGCCTGTCCAGGTCTGGTTTGATATTCGAGACACGACACTCTGAGCTCCTTTTCTATTTGAAGTTTGTTTCTATGACGAGCGGCGCCGCTGCTGCTGCTTTTATAGTCGCGTATTTTCAATCCAGAAAGTTCGAGACGTATCGGTATCTGTCGCGAATATTCAGGTAACAGTAGATCAGGTGATAATGCGGCGCGACTGCACCACATTGGCAGCGTAGCCAATATTGCCAAATCGAGTTAAATAATTTACTGCGTATTGGGTTATTTTCATGATACAGTACAACTAACAGCGGTATAATATTTGTCAGACGAAAATAAGTTTGTCTCTTGCAGATTGACTTCATCGGTGTCCTCGTTTACGAGATTTTTAAAAATTAAAACATATTTAATTTTTTCTTTACAAAAAAAATAGTTAAAAAAGAATAGATCATTTATTCTTTGTTTTTGGGATTAGAATTACTACTAAAAACCACACAAGGCATTTTATCAGTTATTAAAGCACTTTGAAAAAAATAAATTGCAAATATTTAATCGAAGTTAGCCGAACACATGCAAATCTTATGGAAGTAAAAATGACAGGATACGGCGACACTGCACAAGTGTCATACCTTTGTTAGTTGTATCAGGGGTTATTCTCATCTATTTTATTTTATGCAGGGGTGCAGAATTATTCCAGGTAGAAAAGAGGGAAGCGAAATACGAAAGTTTGAGAATCGCTGATATTGCACATTTAAAACAACATAGGAATGCTGTGGCCAAAGTTCTTTACAAAATAATAGAATAAAGAAAAACATACAATTAACATGAATAACATAAATAGAAATAAATTAAATAATAAATAGAAGTAATGTAACATAGTCACAATGAGGAAACCATCAGTATTACTGAAGGTCACGGAATGCAAGTGAATAGAAATGAGTGTTTAATCTCGTTTTGAATTGTAGACGACTCCTTTATATGATGAGGTAAAGAGTTCCACGGGTGAGGAGCAGCAGCTGCAAAAGCCCTGTCTGCCCCCCTTAGTTTTACACTTAGTACGAGGGACAACAAGAGACAACTGACCAGAAGATCTAAGCACTCTAGATGGCTGGTGTAAAACATACAATTCAGATAAATAGGCAGGAGCGAACCTATGTAAAGATTTAAAAACTAGCAACAAGATTTTAAAATCAATTCTAAAATCTGACAGGCAGCCAGTGTAAAGAAGCTAATATTGGACAAACAGAAATAGACTTTCTTGCCCCAACCAGAAAGCGAGCGGCAGCATTCTGGACCAACTGTAACCTGCGTATCAGGGATCTGTGCCACCACCACCTGATCAAAGCACCATGCAGTCCCTCCATTAATGGACTGAAGGCCAGAGGTCCACATAATCATCATCATCATCTAAGGAGCCTGAAAACCTGAGGACTGATTGAGATCATTGATGTTAGGTAGAATAACTAGTGGGAGTTGGGTGGTCTTGTGGCCTCGGAACCCCTGCAGATTTTGCTTTTTTTTTTCTCCAGCCGTCTGGAGTTTTCTGTCCTCCCTGGCCATCAGACCTTACTTTACTCTTTGTTAATTAGTATTGCCTAATTTTTACATATTTTTTCTTTCTTCTTCCTGTAAAGCAGGATTGTTGTTTGGGTGCCTATAAAAGCCCAGTATGCTGAATTCATAAAGTGGCAGCAACATCCCTGTTAAACTCGGGTAAACTCGAAGAGCTGAAGGTGGATGAGTCTGTGGTGTCCTGGATGATGGACAATCTGTCAGGTAGTCCACCAGTTTGTGAGACCCAAACCACCACTGTGGGAGCACCACCAGGAACAGGCCTGTCTGCTCTTCTCTTCACTCAGTATCCCTCCTCCTATAAAAGTAACAGCAGCTCAGGTCACTGTCAGACATTCTCAAATGATTCTACACTTATGGGGGGCATTAATAAGGGGGATGAGACAGAGAGGAGGAGTTGGGGGGAACCCTTCAGAACTGTCTGCAACTCAACATCAGCAAAAATAAAGAACTAGTTATTAACCTTCACCACACCAAAAACCCTCAATATCCAGTCACCATTCAGGGAGTGGAAGAAGCAGTGGTCCATTGCTGCAAGTACTTGGAGGTCTATTGGAAGGACTGGTCTCATAACACAGAGGAACTAAAGAGGAAAGGGCAGAGCGGACTGGTTTATAACAGGAGATTCTATAACGTGGGTAGTGACATCCTTTGCATGTTCTATTACTCTGTGATGGCCAGTGAGATTTCCTACATTGTGGTTTGCTGAGCTGATAACACCACTTCAAGAGAAGCCCACCAGATTGACAAACCAATTAAACAGGCAGGCTCATTTATTGGACGCACACTGGACCTACTGGAGGTAGCAGTGGAGAAAAGACTGAAGACAAAATGGAGTGTAATAGCACTCATTAAAATAAAGGTGTCAGAGTTGCTCTTCAGAGCGATGCCATGGAGGAACCATTTTTGGTTCCCAAAAGACCCATCCACATGAAGGTACCAGAAAGAACCCTTTCTTTATTTAGATCTGGAACAACCTCCATACAGCAAGTAACCATTAATAGATGTTAACAAATTTCTGAAACACCAATAAGTCATGATTTTGAAAGGATTTTCCTGCATTAAATTAATACATTAAATCTGGGGTTTCTTAATCTGTTAGTGTCTTGCTAAGGTAGCCTACCATACATTAATTTTTTTAACCCCCAAATATTAGGAAGTTTTTCAAAGCAGAAAAAATCTGCCGTCACATACAGAGAACCATTCCCAGAATTAAATTGTGTTTTGTCAATCAATAGTTCAACGAGGAGCCACACAACCCAGTAAAGAGCCATAAAGTGCCATTAAGGGCCCAGTATGTTTCAGAGTTCATCAGCAATGCTGCACATCTTCTCTCTGATATGCTAACACCAAGGACTTTCAGGCAACAAATTACTCAGAAGTGTGTGAAGAAACATGACTGGCGCTCAATCATATATTTAGAAAGGCCTTTATAATGGCACACTGTGAATGCCAAGTGACATTTTATTTCTTTATAGTCATTCTGGTATGCATTTTGAGTGGAAGTTTGTTGTTTGTCCTATTATAATAATATTGGGCTTTTGTAAAAACATTTCCACTCTGGCCAAATCAAGTGGTATTCATCTACCCACTGCACCACCCTAGAAAACCATTCCCTGTATACTTTTTAAAACTGAACTCTTTTTGTAGAGTTATTGAAAAGTTACAAGATGCCATTCACGGGGACAAGAAACAGCAATTTTAAACAGAGCAAGAGAAAGTAAAATAATCAACGTATTTATATTAAACACTATGAAAGATTTCTATAGCATTTCTGTACATTCAACCGATGTTACTGTCAATTATATATGGACAGGACAAGAATCAATATCAGTTAAGCAGTAATTACTAGAACACATATTTAGGGTTGCCAGACGTCCCTTATATACGGCACATGTCCCATATTTGATCATTTTGTCCCCAGTCCCATGCTGAGCTTTCAGGGACACCCAAATGTCCCGTATTTAGTTCATCATTTCATTTTCTCAGAATGTCTTTTAGTTATCTGTATTGCCTGTATTAAATAATAATAATATTTCTCTGGGGGTGGCACAGTGGTAGCGCTGCTGCCTCACAGTTAGGAGACCTGGGTTTGCTTCCCGGGTCCTCCCTGCGTGGAGTTTGCATGTTCTCCCCATGTCTGAGTAGGTTTTATCCGGGTGCTCCAGTTTCCTCCCACAGTCCAAAGACATGCAGGTTAGGTGCATTGCTGAAATTGTCCCTAGTGTGTGCTTGGTGTGTGTGTGTGTGCCCTGTGGTGGGCTGGCGCCCTGCACAGGGTTTGTTTCCTGCCTTGTGCCCTGTGTTGGCTGGGATTGGCTCCAGCAGACCCCCGTGACCCTGTAGTTAGGATATAGCTGGTTGGAAAATGACTGAATAATATTTCTGTTGTCAGTATTAAATAAATATTTTCAAATGATTTCACTTTTACAGAATTTCTTTTTAGTTTGTATTAAATAAAATTCAAATGATTTTACTTTTGTTTTCCTCATAACCCATTAAAATCCTTGCTTTATGTTTTTAATTTATGTCTCTACTTTTATATAATGGTCTGGGAGTGTAGTGGGCATGTATAAATTTATATATATAGTAATATAGAGAGAGATTTTAAGCGTGTCCCGTATTTGTAATTTTCTAATCTGACAACCCTACTCATATCAGATAAAATTTTTTTAAAAGCATAATTGATATAAAAATATTCACACGTATCGAAATCGTATATAACTTTGCTTAATCTTTTGCAAAAGGTCCAAATGAGCCGCCGCAAACTCGAATTACACTGAGCGGCTTACAACGCGTTACGTTAGAAATTCAAATGGCTCTCCAGTTATAACGAGTTTGTTCAAAAGCCAACGAACGAAATTTAGGCGCGTTAACGCAGGCGTAGGCTGACTGGTCTCCTAACAGGTCGTTGTCAACCATTTAAGAAGACGTACTTGAATTGGTGAACACTATTAACGCTTTTTGGTGTTACCTTAGTGAAGATGTCTGGTCGTGGCAAAGGAGGAAAGGGTCTTGGCAAGGGAGGCGCTAAGCGTCACCGGAAAGTTCTTCGTGATAACATCCAAGGTATTACGAAGCCGGCTATCCGCCGCTTAGCTCGTCGAGGAGGTGTAAAGCGAATCTCTGGTTTGATTTATGAAGAGACTCGGTGTGTACTTAAAGTGTTCTTGGAAAACGTTATTCGGGATGCTGTTACGTACACTGAACACGCTAAGAGAAAGACGGTGACCGCCATGGATGTTGTGTACGCGCTGAAGAGGCAGGGCAGGACGCTGTATGGCTTCGGAGGTTAAATCTATCAAGACCGGCTAATTCCCAAAGGCTCTTTTCAGAGCCACCCACTTTTACAATATAGAGAGCTTTCCTTGTCTACAAAATTACTCCGTCTCTTATTCACTTTCACAATATTTCTGTGGCACCTTGGGAAAGCTGTTATATTTGATCATATGCTTGTTGAAAATTGCCTTAACATTCTAGCAATGCTATTCTGAATTAAGTGGTTTTGGATGGATGAATGTTCCTTAATACAAGTCCTGCTAAAATCCATTAGGCTAATGGTTTGTAGTATTTCCAGACTAAACATTTCTTGGTAAACTTGTATGTTCCATTAAAGCAGGGATGTCAAACTAGTTCTGGAGGGCTGCAATGGCTACAGGTTTTCATTCAAACCACCTTAAGTGACCTGTTTTTACTGCTAATATTTTTTGCCTTTTTTAATTGACTCCACTCAGACCCCTTAGTTCTTTATTTCCTTAATTAGCCAAACAATGAGACGCAACAAGCTGCCTCATGACCAGCTAACCATCTGAACATAAACCATTTTGGAAATGTCTGCTGCAGCAGAACAGCCGTGGAATTAAGTTACAGGTTTAATTACTAGCAAGAATCGGCTAATTAAAGTGGTTGGAGTGAAATTGATTGGAGTTGGAAGCCCCAGTTTTGCTGGTCATCTGTTGGCCTGTTTTACATCTCATTTCTGTTTGGCTGTCATTTAAAGAAGGAATACATTGAGAGGACTGAATCCTTAAAAACAGGGCTATTAAAATGAAGGGAAAAAAGGTTAATTAGCAATGAAATTTGGTCAATTGTTAGAATGAAAACCTGCAGACACTGCGGCCCTCCAGGCCCAGAGTTCGACACCCGTGCATTAAAGCATCTAAATAACAAGTCATTTAAGAAGCTATTTTCTTGCTATTGCATATAATATGAACTAGAAGCATTGAATTTTTCTGTATCCATCATTCAACTCGCTATATCCTAACTACAGGGTCTGCTGGAGCCAGGATGCAAGGCAGGAAACAAACCCCAGCCAGGGCACACCAAGCACACACACTGGGGACAATTTAGGATCGCCAATGCACCTAACCTGCATGTCTTTGGACTGTGGGAGGAAACCCATGCAGACTCCACGCAGGGAGGACCCGGGAAGCGAACCCTCTTCGAGAGCAAGTCAAATTAAATGAATTCAAAAGAAGTTAATTAGCAGAAAAAAACAGGACAATAATTAAGAAAAGGGTTAGAATGAAAACCTGTAACTACTGGGGCCCTCCAGGACCAGAGTTGGGGACAATGGGTGGGCCTTTCTGGCAGCGTCTTACTTAACAGGTTGTGGAGATTGTTGTTCGGTGTGGTATGACATTGAATAGGGTGTACCACAAGGATCTATTCTGGGTGCGCTGCTCTTTTCAATCTCCAAGCTTCCATGAGGTCAGATTATCTCAAAGGGCAAGGTGAGCTACCACAGCTATGCAGATGACACACAGCTTTATTTATCGACAGCGCCTGATGACCCTGATGCTCTTGGCTCACTGATTCAACTAAAATAAGGAAAAAAAACAGAAATCTTAGTGATTGGCAAACATGGACAATTTAGGACCACCAAGGCACCTAACCTGCATATCTTTGGATTGTGGGAGGAAACCAGAGTACCCGGAGGAAACCCACAGGGAGAGTATGCAAACTCCACGCAAGGAGCACCCACTGCGCCACTGTGCCGCCCTTTTCTGTATCCATCCTTCCCTTTTCATAACCCTTTTATCCACAGTAGGGGTGTGGGCACACAGTGAAGAATTCTGGAGCACCACAAAGAACAGTCCTGTGATCTTCACTCTGTTCACCTCTGATTATAGATATCAGAATCCCTTTTATTCGCCAGTACTTAATGTACAGGAATTTAGTAGATTTGGAGCTGCTTGTAACTGAACATAGCATCACATACAAATAACATGAACAAGTTAAAAAGAAAAACTTCAAGGTTGCAGAATAGAGCAATTATAAAAGAGATGTGCAAAAGATGTGCAAGGGATAGAGTGAGTGTATGCACATGTATATATGCCGTAAACACACACAGCCTCATACAGTATATGACAGGACGCATGAAAACACAAAAAAGACAGGATAAGTCACTGGTCTGAGAGGCCTATGGCTCTGGGATAGAAACTTTTGAGGTGTCTATTAGTTTTAGTTTTAATAGACCTGAAGCGTTTACCAGAGGGGAGCTTTTGGAATTAGTGATCAGCTGGGTGAGATGAGCCTGTGGTGGTCCTTATGACAGTGTTAGCAAAACAAGATGTATAGAGATCTGCCACAGATGGAAGGGTACAGCCAATTATTTCCTCAGCAGATATTTACCACACACTATAATTTAGATTTGGAGTGAGCCATTGCTGAACCAATCCCAAAGACCAGGTTATATCACTTGAAGAAATTCTTAGATGGTTCTGCACATATGGTGGTGGTATTGATAAAGGGGGTGACAAAGAGAAGAGGAATCTGGAGGAGAACTTTGTTTATTGGAGATTTTTCATATAGGACCAGCCAGAACAATAGAATATCTTCACATTCTTAATGCCACTAAATTTATTTCAGCAAAGGGACAGTACTTGGAGCAAGGCAGGAAAGATTGGACAGGGCGCTAGTCCATCACAAGGCCCACTCCTACACATCCCACTCTCTGGCCAACTTCAAATAACCAGTTCACCTAGCAGGTACATCTTTGGTGATCTAAGCAAGACATGGGTAGAACATACAAGCTCCATATTGACCATGCCTGATTGCAGGATATGAACCAGAGTGGAAGCGCTGCCTGCTGCACCAGTGTATAACATGAACACCCCACTTCTCTGACATTTTGTTACCGTGCGCAAGTCCCCCTGCCAATTGGAAAAAGCAAACGAAATGTAACAAATAGTATTTTAAATATTCCAAATTGATTTGGATAAAGGTGTCAGCCAAATAATAATATTAAGCAACATAATTGCCCTGTCAAATTCAAAAATTCCATTTGTCTGAAAAGTTGTGTTTCCGTGAAAATAATAAAAAAAAAAAAACAGAAACTGAGACAAGAAAAAGTGAATTAGCAAATATCTGTAACACTGCAGTGGATACAAGCCCAAAAAAACAAACAAACAAAAACATCAAGATAGAAAAGAAAGATGTGCAGGCAAGCAACACATGGACAGAACACCACAGGGTACAATTTGGTGAATGTTCAAGTTCAAAGTTTATTGTCACGTGCACAGTTGGGACACACGTTTCCCGGTACAATGAAATTCTTTCTTTGCTGTCCACACCAAATGCCAAAACCAACGTATAAAGACAAACATAAATAATAAGCAACAGACGCAGCCTAAAGTATAAAAACAGAATAGAAGTATAAAGTGTAATGTGCAGGTAGGTAAATTGTTTGTTAATAAAAGTTTTTATTTCTTCAGATAATAATATGACTGAACCAAAATAGAAATGCAGGCAGTATTTGTACTTATTTTGAATTTACATATTTTTTTCATAAATGTCAAAAATATAAAAAAAAATCTGCTTGTATTTTTTTGCTTTAATTTTCGTTAGTGCGGGTTTCGATATTAAATGTCGCGCAAGATAATGCCATATTCCATAGTCCTTTTATCTTTTTCAATCATGAATTACATGTGATTCAAATGAAAAGTTTGATATCTGGTGAAATATTTAATATCGAGTACTGTAATAATTTATTATTTTGACTAAGTAAAGTAAATGACTAGGGGTCAACGGTTTTAAAAGTTTTTGGTAAAGGGGTCTGTGGCCAAAAAAAGTTGGGGTACTCTTGGTGTAGAGGATGGGGCTCAGGACGCATCCTTGTGGGGTGCCTGTGTTTGTGATAATGGTGGCTGAAATTCCAATTACCAATCCTGACAGACTGGGGCCTGCCAGTCAGAAAGTCTAGGAGCCAGTCACAGAGGGTGGGGTGCAGGCCAAGTGCACAGTTTATGGGGATAATAACCGTGTTAAAAGTGGAGCTGTAGTCAACAAAAAGCATCCTGACGTAGGAGTCTTTGTTCTCCAGATGGGAGAGGGAATAATGTAGTGTTGTTCAACATTGCTAAAACCTTCTTGGTCAAAGCTTGCTAATAATTTGTATGGACAGAAAAAAACTTCAACATGAGCAGTTATTTTCGTGCAATCAAAACACAATATAAAAAGTAGCAATTAATACAGAATCCCACAATTGCATTTTTTAAAACTGCTAAAATTATTAACTGTCTGTTAGTCAGAACAAAGAACAGGGTGAGAACATTATTATTATGAAGGATTGTGCCCTGTAAACTAAACATTTATTAAACAGAAAAATAATTCTATTTCAATTGCCTAAATGTGTCGAAGCGTTGCTCAATTGGTTTGCATGCGGCGGCACATCTGAGTTCAAACGAAGCTGTTGCTGACGCGTCTGTTTAAAACAACCAACGAACGAGTTCCAACCGCGCAGGCGCAGATCTTTACTGACGTGCTTTCTGCCTTCTAACAGGTCGTTGTCATTCATTATAAAAACTTGGCTGGCGGTGATTCGTTTCATCGTTTTGTTTTACAAAGTGGAAAGAAGATGTCTGGTCGTGGTAAAGGAGGCAAGGGTCTTGGCAAAGGGGGTGCTAAGCGTCATCGTAAAGTTCTTCGTGATAACATCCAGGGTATTACAAAGCCGGCCATCCGCCGTTTAGCTCGCCGTGGTGGAGTGAAGCGAATCTCTGGCTTGATATATGAAGAGACTCGCGGCGTGTTGAAAGTGTTCCTGGAAAACGTTATCCGGGATGCTGTTACGTACACTGAACACGCCAAGAGGAAGACGGTGACTGCCATGGATGTTGTGTACGCTCTGAAGAGACAGGGAAGGACATTATACGGCTTTGGAGGTTAGGGTGCTACCACTTAACACAAACAACCAAAGGCTCTTTTCAGAGCCGCCCATGTTTCTCTACATAAGGAGCAGTCCTATTTAAGGCGCTAGTTTGTCTTGCTAATTTAAAACGTTTAAAGAGTAATGGCAAGCATCTTACAAAAGTAGATCCTGAGGGTCGTAGTGGTTTATTTTTTTTATCCAAGTTTATCCTTTAATGCGTATGTGTTGTGACTTAAGTGTTTTAGCTTTAAAATGCCACCCCATTATGTTGTACTTTTTCTAGGTCCTCGTTTTCAATTGAAATATTTTCTTAAATCAGGTAGGTCACACAAAGGGCGAGTTAGTACTGCTGGTGTCCTCTACCTGCCAATAAAGAGGGCATTAAAAACAATACAGCTTTGAGTGTAAAAACGAATTAATGGAGGGAAATAAGCAAGAACGCTAAAATAGACCATTTTGCTTAGTGGGTTGGAACAAAAACCTGCGTTGATCACTTCGGTCTTCGCAGAGATACGGTGTGCCACTGTGCAAAGTTCAAAGGGCCACAAGCAAAACAATGCACTGTGAAACTTCCTGTAATTCGGCATATATGTAGTGGGACCGCATGTATTGTTAGACGGTTTACAGGAGAAAATTGTGATAGTAATCGATGCAGATGTGTCAAAGAATTCCTTAGTTATATAGCGCTTTTCATAGTGAGTCGGGAGCCACTTCACCCACCAGGATGATGCAACAGCAGCCATTTTTGCGCCACAACGCTCACCAACCCTGGGGATGGCCAAGATGACTGCACAGGGATCTTTTGTCTACAGTGGGGTCAGCGCCCCCTGCAGGCCGCGGGGAAACAACCTTTTCCTGGATGGTCTCCCATCCAAGTATTGGCCAGGCTTAGTTTCAGGTGAATGGCCACTTCTGAAGTGCACGTGGTTAGGGGTTACACAATATCGCAGGTTTTAAGGTGGAACGGGAAATCCGAATAAAGCTTCGTCATGCGCCTCGCGTTTTATACAAGTCGTTCACTTCTGTACTAACTCGGGGTTGTCTTTTAGCACTTTAAAGCTGGCAACATTAATTGAAAACGCCACAGCGTTACCATATTCGAGATATGAAAAGCACCACGCTCGCCCACTTATGAATACAGAGAATTATGCTGTCTTAAATCACCAAAGAGCATTTTAAAAGTCTTAATTGGAGTTTGTTACCTGTGATCCATTCCATTGCACATATCTTAAATCTATTTCGGAAGCTCATGTATTGTAAGTTTATGGGAGAATATTTTATAATTTGTTGGCCTCGTGAATGTGTTCATTACACGAGGCAATCTCTTCGAGATAGACCTTTCACTTTAAGCAAAGTCTAAAACAAAATCTGGTCAGATTGCTCCAAATGCAATTTTTACCTGGGAAACAATGACGTTTCAAAGTTATACCTTTTCGACCGTATAGTTTATTTCCACCAAAAATGCAATTTCTCTAAAGACTATTCCTTGCAAACCCAAGTATCAAATTAGCAGCGATCTTACGTTCTTCCGTACAGTTCGACTGAAAACCCGCTTGAACGAACGCAACTGGAAAGAAAAAGTCCAGTCAAAACCCTAAAGAGCCCGCGTGCACATTTACGTATTATAACGTCATAATAAATTACAGAAACCCCTGCAATTAACTGAAGTTAATGGACCGCTTTTTTTTTGAGAAGGTGGGTGGCTCTGAAAAGAGCCGTTGATTTCTACTGATAATCTCTATTTACTTTGAGCTGGTATACTTGGTAACTGCCTTGGTGCCCTCGGACACGGCGTGTTTAGCCAACTCTCCGGGAAGGAGAAGCCTAACGGCAGTCTGGATCTCCCGGGAAGAGATAGTGGAGCGCTTGTTGTAGTGCGCTAGACGAGAAGCCTCACCAGCGATACGCTCGAAGATGTCATTCACGAATGAATTCATAATTCCCATCGCCTTAGAAGAAATCCCCGTGTCGGGATGGACTTGCTTAAGCACCTTGTACACGTAAATGGCGTAGCTTTCCTTCCTAGTCCTCTTGCGCTTCTTTCCACCTTTAGCTTGGGTTTTTGAAACGGCTTTCTTGGAACCCTTCTTGGGTGCGGGCGCAGATTTCGGTTCAGGCATTTCAGCGGTGTTCTCGAATGTTTAAAGCCCTCCCATTCTGGGCCGGACTTTTATTACTGCTCATGCAAATTAGGCTGCTGCAACTTTACACGGATCCACCAATTGAATGCGAGCAGCATCTCTCTTTTCGGCCCTGATATGCAAATAAGAAAAAAAAACGTCGTGCGCGCGCTTCGCGTTCTATTGTCCTTTGCCTTTTTATAAATCACGAAGAAATGTCATCAAACAGCGCCGTGATTTAAAACGTTTATGTCTGAGGGAGACTAAGCCGAAGAAATTGAACTATTATAATATTGTTCCGAACACGTACATTCAAAATAATTATTGTGCCTTTAAAAATATAGGACTGATTTCTAAATGTAGCTGATCCCCTTTCGCACGAAAGCGCTTAGCAAGCAGCGTTGAAATGGCACAAGACAGAACTAAAGCTGAGTGACCTTCATTCCGCTGACCGGAATATGTTCTTTTATATATTCAGTGATTCAGTACTTATTTAATATTGCGCCGCACACCGCATGTAATATGATCTTTTTTGCAAAGCAGGTAAGGATTGCATTACAGTGTTAATATGATTTTATATATATTTTATATATTATATGCGCATGCGTAAACATTGACGACTTCACTACACTAGTCAGTGGAGGCGCTAGACGCCGTTGTATGTGTGCTGTGTGGCCGTCGCCTTCAAAATGACTGAGCGAGTAGAGCACCGAATCAGCGTAAAATATTGCGTTAAGCTTTAACATTCGTCCACGGAAACTGTTCGGATGATACAGAAGGCTTTCGGCGACGATGCAATGAGTGGCGAAACATCACATCACCCAGGTGACTCAGCCCTCTTATAACCCAGATGTGGCGCCCTGGGCCGTCTGGCTTTTCCCAAAATTAAAATCACATTTGAAAAGGAAGAAATTTCAGACTGTCGATGAGATTTAGGAAAAACACGATGAGGCAGCTGACGGCGATTCCAACAAAGGATTTTGCAGAGTGTTTTGAACAGCGGAAGAGACGCTGGGAGAGCTGTGTGAGGTCCAAGGTGCCTACATTGAAGGGGACTGAGGCGTCATTGTCCCGTGTACAATGTTTCTTGTATCTACAATAAATAGATCCGTTTTTCATATCATATGGCTGGGCACTTTCCAGATAGACCTCGTGTATGTATATATAATATAATAATATAAATATATAATGCAAGTGAAAGAAAATCTGTATATACAGTACATATAAAACAACTTTTCTTTCACTTGCACTGCCAGATCCATACCAGTTCTTTTGATGCACTGCTGCCCTCTGCTGGACAGGAGATATAACATCCTTTCATGTTTGCCCTCTACGTTCGGGTGTTCTGTTTTCTTTCCATCTTACAGTATTTCTCTTTTCAGAACCGATTACACCTCCTTGTATTTTTTAAACATATCCTGAAGGAAGTTAATTTGATTCTGTTTTCTATAATCTCCTTAATAGTTGTATTGAAAATAATAAAACAAACACTATTCTGACTAATATATTAATTCCTGTTACTCTTTCCTAAACCTTAACACTACACGCACCCCTGTGTTAATTCTTAAGCACATGCTTAGGGTACCAAGAGAAGGGGGCACCATTGACTTTCCACCGTAGGTATCATACCCATAACTCCTTCAACTGACACACTTTTTTTTAATGGTCTTTCTCTGCTGTGCAGGGTTGTCAGGTCCAGAAAAATGTCCAGCCCGAGGACAGCTCAAAAACCGCATAGCAGCGTAAAAAATGTAAACGTATACCAGAAAGTGGTGAGAGATTCCATTAAAGAACTGTCATTTTCTGCTCCTGCCTGTGCAATTCATGATGTAAAACTCTACTGCCAAAATCCCAATTATCAACAAACCCAATTCAACTTTGTTCATTAACTTTTCCCTACTCTTCTGACTGGTTTTGAACCTGATCCCCTCCATACACTTTGCCCACTGGGCATCCAGGCACTTTTCTCCACGTGTTTTTATTCTGCCCTCCTGTTGTTTTTTTTTCCTTTGGACTTTTGTATCTCATGCTGAGTTCCATTTACCTTGGAAGTTGGATATTAAAGCTGAGAATGGCGCCACACCCAAATTTACTGCATTCCAATAAAACATGCGGAAAACGAATATGGATGTGTTCAGGAAAACCTTTGTTATGCTTGCTCCATTAGAATAGACAGCAATTGATAACAACACACTACGCAGTATTTTGCATATCCGAACACCATAGTATCATGTCCATGGATAGAAGTTGGACATCACTGTGTGTTCAGCTGATTTAGTGAAACACAAATCGACAGAAGAGCTAATAAACAGTATAATACTACAGCCCTTTTGGATTGACTTCACGATTTGAACTCAGTCAGACTAGGACTTGACAGACCAGCCCCAAGTTTCCAAGTTGGAAATCTGACTTAAGGGGTCATTTCAGTTGAAAAATCTAGCTGGGAACTTGGAAATTCCAACTTCAAATGGAGCACACAATTAGTTACACACCATCAACTCCTGGGGGAGCGTCCCCTTCTGAGATCTGAGAACGACACACTAACACTGAGGACTTTCAGTCATTGGATCATTCAGCAAAAGTGTGTCACTAAACACGATGGGGGGCTTCTTTATACCGACAGAAACAGGCCTACTTATGTGTTTAAATAGTTAAAGAGCTTCCGTAAAAAGCCACATTTCCTGCTGAAGACAAATAAAGTATCTGTCTATCATATAGTGCCTTTCATCTATCTATCTATCTATCTATCTATCTATCTATCTATCTATCTATCTATCTATCATATAGTGCCTTTCTATCTATCTATCTATTATATAGTGCCTTTCATCTATCTATCTATCTATCTATCTATCTATTATATAGTGCCTTTCATCTATCTATCTATCTATCTTTTATATAGTGCCTTTCATCTATCTATCTATCTATCTATCTATCTATCTATCTATCTATCTATCTATCTATCTATTATATAGTGCTTTTCATCTATCTATCTATCTTTTATATAGTGCCTTTCATTACCTTTCTATCTATCTATCTATCTATCTATCTATCTATCTATCTATCTATCTATCTATCTATCTATTATATAGTGCTTTTCAGATCTATCTATCTATCTTTTATATAGTGCCTTTCATTACCTTTCTATCTATCTATCTATCTATCTATCTATCTATCTATTATATAGTGCTTTTCAGATCTATCTATCTTTTATATAGTGCCTTTCATTACCTTTCTATCTATCTATCTATCTATCTATCTATCTATCTATCTATCTATCTATCTATCTATCTATCTATCTATCTATCTATCTATCTATCTATCTATCTATCTATCTATCTATCTATCCATCATATAATGCCTTTCATATCTATGCATCTATCTATTATATAGTGCCTTTCAGATCTATCTATCTGTTATATAGTGTCTTTCATCTATCTATCTATCTTTGATACTTTTATATAGTGCCTTTCATTATCTATCTATCTATAATTAACATTTTAGTCACACTTTCTTTTTTCACAGCAGTAGTTGTTAGTCTACCATCACTTGTATTCATTCTCCCCCCTCTTACGTTAAGTTGTATCTTTCAAATCAAGTCTGCTCCATTGCAGTGTTTCTCGATCATTTTGGTTCTGTGACCCACTTTTTCCCATGTAAATGTCTTCACAATTCAATGCGGTTCAAACACAATGGAGTCTTTAGAGTGGGGGTGGTCCCCTTGATGATTTCGGAGCACTCGTCAGAGCGGCGGGGTCCTCTTGGTAATCATCAGGGTCAGGATCCCCTCATAAGACCTGACCCCAGGCAGCCTTGTCCCAAAACTCCACAGTGAGGCTTCAAACCTGTCTAGAGCTAGAAATGGGGCTAAGACTTTAAAAATTCCAAATGTCTCCTAATACCAAATGAAGAGGGGGGTAACCATAAAACCTCCGTCCAAGCAAAATCAAACAAACGTCTTTGAATTTTTAACATGTTATTGAAGTATTCAAAGGGCTTGAACAAAAAGGCAAGGCAGAACAAAAGGCGAAAGTAATAAGCAGTGGTTGAAGCCAGTAAATCCAAACCACAGAAGAATTACAAGAGGATTCAGGTATCACAAAAGAAACAATAGCAAAGCTACTGTGAAACTGGCAGCTGCTCCATGCCAGGCAGACTGGTTCTTCTGCATCGAGCCTACGCCATAACGCTCCACAGAGGTCAAGCCATCGAAGCTGTTTTTATTTGTGCGTCGTGTCAGTGCCTGAGCGCTGATTAAATGCCGTCCGTGTGCCGTATGCATTACTGAGCCCTCATGTGCTGTCAACTCTCACACACGCAAGGGATCACCCGTTTGACAAGTGACAAAAACAAACAGCGAGTCCATAGGCAAAGTACAAGGGGATTGACGGAGAACACACGACCAGCTTAGTACGAGACAAGTATTTACACCTGTAGGCATACTGTATGTGCACAACACACAGGCTGTCCCAGTCACTTTAAATCGGCAGAAATAAAGAGAGAAGAAAAGACTGACAGAGGGATTACTGAAAGTGTGAGGGACACAGAGAAAGAGACCCTTAGACAAGAACTAAGTATTTTTTTTATTATACTTTATTAACCCCAAAGGAAGTTACTTGGTTTTCATGTACCCCTTGGAGTCAGGGCACCCCTGGAACAATTGATGGTTAAGGGACTTGCTCAAGGGCCCATCAGAGTAGCATCTCTTTGGCAGTGACGGGGATTCGAACCGGCAACCTTCGGGATACCAGTGCAGATCCTTAGCCTCAGAGCCACCACTCCACCCTACACTGTACACTGTATTAATCCCTCAGGGGAAACTTTTGGGGGTCATAGTGCAAGGTCAGCCATTAGACGGCACTCCTGGAGCAATTTTAAGGTTAAGGACCTCAGGGGCCCAATGGAGTATCAAGTTAAGTAAGGCTTACCCAGTGTATGTCTGTGCAGGAGAGGACAGAGCCGACTATACTTCCTTGGATGGCTGGCATCCTTCAACATCTGCAATAAAATGCTGCAGATGTTCTATCAGACGGCTGTGGCGAGCGCCCTCTTCTACACAGTGGTGTGCTGGGGAGGCAGCATAAAGAAGAGGGACAAACTGGTGAGGAAGGCAGGCTCTGTTGTAGGCACGGAGCTGGACAGTTTGACATCCTTGGCAGAGCGACGGGCACTGAGCAGACTCCTGTCAATCATGGAGAATCCACTTCATCCACTGAACAGGATCATCTCCAGACAGAGGAGCAGCTTCAGCGACAGACTGCTGTCACCATCCTGCTCCACTGAAAGACTGAGGAGACCCCACACTATGTGACTCTTCAGTTCCACCCGGGGGAGTAAACGTTAACATTATTCAAAAGTTATTGTCTGTCTGTTACACTTTCATTGTTATCACTCTTTAATTTAATACTGTTCTTTATCAGTACGCTGCTGCTGGAGTGTGTGAATTTCCCATTGGGATTAATAAAGTATCATCTATCTATCTATCTATCTATCTATCTATCTATCTATCTATCTATCTATCTATCTATCTATCTATCTAATCAATAACATTTTAGAATAAGCATTTAAATCAAGCAAGTGGATTCTCTCCCATCTTTTACTCCATTTATCTTTTTTTCATTTATTATTTTATCTATTCACTTATCTTTACTAACATAAAGTTTTACACTGCTGGCCTAGCTCTCTTTCTCAGGGGTGGGGGTTGATTTGTTTCGAACCTTTTTCTTTTTTTCTTTTTGTAAAACTCGAGTTATGTGTATGGATTGTTATCTGGTTTTTAAAAATTCAATAAAATTAAAATATAAATAATTAAGAAAGTAAGCATTAGTGCACTAAGAGAGAGGTATTCACAAAAGCTGACATGTAAGCATGCAGATGGAGATCCAGCCAAGCCGTCCTCGACACTTAAAATGATAGGAAAAATGAGCAAATGGGAAGGGTAATGGAGAGTCCTTAACAGAGCTGGAAGGGACAGTTTGGGTAAAAGAGCGACATTTACTGTAGATAGAAAGTTAACATTAAGTGCTCTAAGACAGAGAGATTCGCAAAAGTAGACGAGTAGGCAGACAGATGGAGACCCAGCCAATCCAATTTACAGGAGAAATTAGCAAGCAGGAAGATTAGTGAAGAGTCCATAAAAAAAGTCTGAAGGAATAATTAGGGGAAAAGAGCGACACTTAGATAGAAAGCAAGCATTAAAGTGCTCTGAGATAGAGAGAGATTCACGAAACTAGACAGATGGACGCACAGCCAGGCTGACCCAGACAATTTACATGAAGAGGAAGGAAAAGGCAGTCATCACTGCATCTTTGGCAGAAGAACAAACAGACGGAGAAACGAGTCAAAGGAGTTCATCTGCTACTGGCTGGATTCATGTGCAAGCTATGAGCAGAACAGGTGGACGACAGCAATCAGAGGACAAAGGACCTCGCAGTCAGAAAGACAAAGGTTCATCAGCGTTGCAAAGACAGCAGTAAACTGATAAGGAGGATAAAGACGGGCTCGTACCCAACATGAGACTCACCGCAAAAAGGGTAGAGGTGGCACTGGCTCAGAAACACCAGAAGAAGACTGGTTGTCCTCAGTAAACCCATTTCGACATCCGATAATTTCACAGACGCGTGTCTTTGCTCAGGGTGACAACTGCACTTCTGCCCTCCTTGAGATGATTCTAAAGCTCCATCTCTCTCTCTCTCTCTTTCTCTCTCACTCTTGCATTACATTCTTCTCATCACTCTTGTTGGCAAACAGGTTCTGCACAATATACCCCCTGTGCATTAATAGTCCACATCTATCAGTTAGACAACACGTCAATTATCTTCACACCCATCTTTAACTCTAATCTTAGCCACAGGGCCTGAGAACCTGATACTCATACACTCAATTACTTATTGTGGGGTTTTGCAAGAGGAACATCTTAGCTGTAAAAGGTTTTAATTTCATTCCAGTTCAGGGTCGCTGGGAGCTGAAGCCCATCCTGACAGTACTGAGAGCAAGGCAGGAAACCCACAATCATTCCCACCAGGTCAGTTAACCTAACACATACGGTTTTGGCATGTTATTGACAGAGACTCGTTCAAATGATTCACCGGGCTGGGGAGAGTGGTAAAGCTCATTTAGGGGTCCACTGTGATGTGCCATTTTTATCTAAAAACACTGCAACTAGGCTCTGGGCAGGTGTAGGTTGTGTAGATGAGTGGCCCCAAGATGTTGAAGATTCAATTGTTGGAGGCCGCATTCACATGCAGATGTGAGCAAGTTGGCCGATTTCCGCTTTAGCAGTCTGGGACCTGAGTTCACTATAGAATTAAAAGAGCCTATGCAAGATGCAGGGAATATTGAAAAAAAAAAGACTGGGTGGCTAAAGAACAGGAAGAAAAGAGAAGAGGGTCAGGATTGTGGTTGAGCCAGTGAGGTTATTAGGCAGTCGGGAATGTTGTCTCAGCTCGAGCGAGCAGATGGAACTCACGGTGACGGTCCTTCCTGCCTGGCACCCAGATAGGAGGAGCAACCAACCTGTCCTAGAAATTCCCAGTGACGCCAAGGGAAGGCGGTAGGAGAAGTGAGCATGGCTCAAGGAATCCCCATAGATGCCAAACGATGGAGGCAAGGACACAATCCAGGTTAAGGGCTGACTGCACCCATTGGAGGACATCTTCTGTCTCCATTATGGATGAGCAGAGGAGACATCAGTTTTAGAAGGAAGCACAGAGGTTTTGGGTGATTTTTCATGGATGGATCCTCACCGTACTTTTACCTTGTATTTCAATGTATTTATTTATTTATTTGTTTGTTTGTTTGTTTGTTATTTTTTAACTTCCACAAGAACACAGCTGTTATGGATTACACATTGACTTATTTATTGGTTCCACACTGCAGTTTTTGAACACTTTCTCTGAATAAAGGCACTGTTCACATTTGCACCTAGCCCTGCTGTTCTGTATCTTCCTCACCCGGCCCATTTTCCGTGAATGACGATCGGTGTCTCAGGTTCAAGAGAAGTATAACAGCTGCCCAGGCATTACAATGAGCAGTCCCACAGTTTTGGTATTGAACCTGAATCCTGTACCAGTAGACTTCACAATCTTCTCCAAAGGTGTCCTTTTTCCTGCTTTTACTGTGGACTTTCCATTCTTTGTTTTAAAAAAAGTTCATTCAGATTGGTAAATAAAGAAGATCTCTGTTGTGTCGTCCCCATCAATGCATAAAATTAGTTTTTTTTCTGCTTTGTGCCCTCCCCCACCATAACCTATCTTTGATGAGGGAGGAGCGAAAACTTTAGATTCATCAAAAATTTTGATTTCCGGTGTTTGACGGATCCTGACGTTTTAGGGTCCCCGGATACTGAAAACATCGAAATCTCAATGATGGGCGTGTGTCTGTGTGTTACAGTGTCTTGAGGATGGTCTAGAGCAAAAACAGCTGGACGGAGAGATACCAAACTCGAAACTTAAGCCTGTTCTGAGATGACGAAGTGCTGATTAGTTTTTGAGATAAATCGTGGAAGAGAAAGAGGCACTCTAGAGGAACCCTCAAATGAATTTTTGATAATATCTCAAAAATTATGGCACATACCATAATTCTGCAATTCATTATGAATTCTTTTCGTCGATTGCTGTCGTAATGACTTATTTTATGATCAGAAAGATCAGCATTAGTGTGGTAAATAATTACTGAAATGTGATGGAATAAATTTGAGTAACTTGGTTCCTAGGGTGATAAACCTACTGACGCTCATGTCCAAATTGTTTTTTTTTTTACATTTCGTGTTATTCTGAACGTGCAGAAAAATGCAAATTACAACTTAAAAGTTCCCCCTCTGTCCGTTTACATTTTTTTGCTTAGCAGACGCTTTTATTCACAGTGACTTACACAAGAGGTCAACATAATAGAGTAAATATCAGTCTGGGGGACAGTTTGGGAACAAGTGCTGGAAGACAAGGTGACAAAATTGATCAGTACAAAATACAAGTTAGTTACAATTCATTGGTTACATTAGGAAGCTGTTTATTAGCACAGAGAACCATAGACACAAGGAGCAAGATACCAAGTAGTGTGGTAGACAATAGAATGTAATGGACCTTCAAAACTCGACATGCTGTTATTATGGAGCAATTAAGTGGATGGGACTGGTCAGATTTGGTGGGCTGAATGGCCTGTTCTTAGCTAAATCTTTCTAATGTTCTATCCCTAACAGGACACTTCTTAAACACAGTTAGGGGTCAGCAGATCAGATGGAGATGGGCATCTCATTCCACAAGCTAGGAACAATGCATGAAAACAGTCCAAATTGAGATTTAAGGCCACATGCAGGTGGTATCACTAGATGACATTGTGGTCGAGAAGGAACATGGAACCTCACAAGTGTCTCCATTTGTCCAGGTGCTGACCCACCGACTATTCTGTAGGTAAGCATCAAGGATTTGAACTTTATGTGTGGTGCTACAGGGAGGCCATATAGTAATTTGAAAAGAACAGTGAAATGTGTCTGGCCCAGACATGCCATTGCATTTTGAATCATCTGCCAACACTTGGTAACACACACTGGTACTCCTACCAGCCAGAGAGTTGCCAGTAGTTCAGACGTGACAATCCATACCATGCCAATAAACCAGACTGGGGTGCCCACCATTTACAGGCAATATGATACCAAAGACATCGCCCAGCTTCAGGTACTACAACACTCTCTTCCTTGGACTACAAAGTCACGTGAAATTACACAAAGGAGAGCCACAAGAAAGGACAATCCATCGCATCAGAACAGCGGGTGAGCCAATCCCCTCACCTTTTCTGGTGATGTCACAGCAGGTGTACTCAGGGACGTATTAGTGACGGTTTCATCTGCTGGCATGCTGTGAAACACGTTGTGAAAACAAGTGATTTTCAGTTTTCAAACTTAAAGCAAATAACTCAAATACAGGTAAAACTGGCAGGGCTTGTGTAATTAAGCTCCATTAGAGGAAACACATAATTTATATTATGTGCTAATTTCACATATGTTTGTCTAAGTATATATATAGAAAGTAACAACATGCCATCTCAAATATGCCAAACCAGCTGTAATTATATGTTTGTGTTGTATTAGTATGTTTAGTTCCAGATTATGCCTTGCCTTCATGAAGTGGTTGTAGCCCCGAAACACATCAGCCTTGATGGAAAACGGGCAAAATATTCACGGATATCTGCTTTCAGTGTGGATTAGTGATGAGCAAACCCAACGGAGTTCGCTTTGACATGAGCTTGGCAAATTCACAGAAATGTTTGCAAACTTCACCAAACTCTACAAAATGCATTGAAGTCACCTGAAGCAACTGAAGGAGCAACTAAACTAGTTTTGAGTGGTTTATAATGTTGCAATGCTGTTTTTTAAGTGTCCCTGAGGGTTAGGGGAAGCGTTGGACCGATTATTGTAGCCACTGCTATGACACAGTAGTATTAACAACTGACCCACTGAGCCCCAACCAAAAAATACGCATAGAAAAAGATAACCACAAACAAAATGTAACAAATGGCTATAAACTAGCAATAAGAAAAAAAATAAAACAATAAATAATTTCTATATATATATTTGTATATTGTGATGGACAACGCACATGGGTGGACTTCCTGGCTGGGATGGAGCTTAGTTCTTTAATTGGACAGGAGGCCAGCCCCATGCTGCCACAAGAAACATGATGAAGATTGTCCGGTCTCACCCAGAAGACAGGAAGAAGATGCCAATGCAACACTGGGTATACTGGTGTCCCAACTGGGTTATACCCAAAACAATACCCAGCCGGGAGGACAGTATAGTAGAAGGACAGGAAGACAGGTTCCCTGACATAATAGGAGGCAGCTTCCCTGGGCAATTGTACCTGTGCAGATTCCCACAAGACACATTATGGATATTTTAGTTCTCTAGAACTGCCTTCTCGGGTTCAGTAGGAGCCACCAGGGGGTGCTACAGGGATTCCTCACCCATGATTTATGGGACTTCCATTTCACCCTGAAGTACTTCCACCAGGCTATGCCTTAGCATCGGAAGTACTCTCAAGTCCAGAATAAATGAAGCTGTTCAACGTCATCCAGGGAGTTGGAGTCAGGAGGAAAGAAGGCAACGCTTGCCTGGAGGTGTGGAAGAGAGGAAGTGAGATATTGTGTGAGCATTGGAAGACCATTGTGAAGAATTTGTGTAAATAAATCACATACTTAACCCTTGGACTTGTGATGACTTGTGTTTGTGTGGTGGTTGTGTTGGGGGCCCGGGTTTAGGGCTTGGAAGCCCAACCCTGTAGGGGCCCGTGGCCACCGCCAGGCGGCGCCCCGGTGCCTGAAGAAACCTGGAGCCCAGCACTTCTGCTACACCAGGAAGTGCTGGGGGGAAGAAGACTGGGGACACCAGGAGGGCTTCCGGATGCGCAGCCGGCACTTCCGCCAGACGGGGGTGTGTCTGTGGGGGATTGCCGGGAAAGCAGCTGGAGCCCATCTGGGTTGCTATTTAAGGGCCGCCTCCCTTCCGTCGACAGCAAGAGTCGGGTGGAAGAGGACGGAGCTTGGAGAGAAGAGTGGAGGCGGCCGATAGGAAGGCATTTGGAGACTGTGAAGCCTGGACTTTGGGGGATTGGTGCTGGAGGCACTAGGTTGTGCACTGAACAAACTGTAAATATTTTGTGTAAATATTTTGTTTAAATGTGTGTTTTGTGCTAAACTATGTTCTTCTGTCTGTGTCCGGGACCTGTTCCACTATATATATATATATATATATACTTATATATATATATATATATATATATATATATATATATATATATATATATATATATATATATCATATATAAATTTCTGCGCATGGAAGTGTGTGTGTCTGTCTGTCCAGCCCGGAAGTGAGAGGTGGAGTCGGGGTAAGGGCTCCACCTCTGAGGATACACAAGCGAGGCCAGCACATCTGCAAAACGAAACCTCCAAAGAAAGGGACTCTCACTTGTTTAGACGCTAATACACAAGCAAGGCGAGCACATCGTTATAAACGAAACATCCAAAGAAAGAGACTCTCACTTAGCCGCTAATGCACAAGCGAGGCAAGCACATTGGCAACACGAAACCTCCTAGGAGACAGATGCCCAGAGTAGTTTCTTTCAATTACCTGACATCTCTACATTTCAATTTTTTTCTGATGATTATCAATGGTTTCTAGGACCCTGGGCTTTTAACAGCACTGGCTTACACATCTAGTGTATATATATATATAAATATTGTGAGGGATTGTCGGCCGTGTATCCCAGCCAACACCCCCAAACCACCAGATGGAGCCATCCCTGCAACATGGAAGGGCCCTGAATTCCAGCAAGGCATCATGGAACTTGGAATTTTTTACCACAGCCTTGCTGGATACCATGAGGGCCACCGGAGGACGCTGCAGGGAGGCCCAGGGACTTTTGCTTTCCTTATAGCCCGGAAGTAATTCACGATTGCGGAAACGGAAGAAATGATATACTTCCGGGCTGAAGAAAAGGAGAATAACCCAACCCGGAAGTGTTGGATAATAACATGGGCTAGGGCTCAAACACTTCCGGGTCAAGGAATATAAAGGACTGTGAGAGATCCCAGAGAGACACTGAGCTGAGCTGGGTGGAAGGGTGGCAACGCGTCTGGGAGTGGAGGATTGATTTATTGTGTATTATTAGTGATTTGTATGAGTATTGTGGAGGAGAGGGTGCTTTGTGCACTGTGGCGATTAAATAAAGTCATCATTTGGACTTTTATCTGGTGTCTGGAGTCGTGGACAGAGGTTCAAGGGAGCGATAGCGCCCCTATCTGCCACAATATATACAGAGAGAAAAAGCGAGAGCAATATAGTGCAAGACTGACAGGTCATTGAGGGAAATTTGAGGCACTAACTGCCACTAAATCCATTATCCAACCTGCTATATCCTAACTACAGGGTCACGGGGGTCTGCTCGAGCCAATCCCAGTCAACACAGGGCACAAGGCAGGAAACAAACCCCGGGCAGGGTGCCAGCCCACCGCAGGACACACACACCAAGCACACAACTAGGGACAATTTAGGATCACCAATGCACCTAACCTGCATGTCTTTGGACTGTGGGAGGAAACCAGAGCACCCGGAGAAAACCCATGCAGACCCAGGAAGCGAACCTGGGTCTCCTAACTGTTTACTAACAGCAGCACTAAACTCTGCGCCACCATGCCGCCCGTCGTCACATTTAATGAACATAAAATACCAAAATGAAAGGAAACATTCCTGAGTCATTATAGCTCTTGCCCCCTGGATTCAAATAACAAAGCAAAGGTTCGTCCCTTAGCTGTGGATTAGGGTCAGTTTTCTCAGGTGCTCCATCCAGCGGGTCACTCTTCCACATGAAATTGTGTTCTAAATTTTATTTAAAATGCAGTCATGTGAAAAAGTAAATTCATCCCATGGAAATTGTTGTCTCATGGAAAAAGTACGCCCATTACTACATTTATGAACACTTCAAATCCATCAGATTAGAATCATGTACTCCAGATGAGGTGCCAGTGATTAGAACCTCCTCAGGTAGTATTCAGTATAACGTGGACCTGACTGTCTTATTTAAAGCTCAGAAGTGGAGGGTCTGGTATTGTCTGTGCTATTGATGTGTGTGGCATCACCACTCCAAGATTCTAGAAGCTTTCTAAGGCCCTCAGAAAGAAGGTTGTAGATAATTATTAGCCTGGAAAGGGATTTTAAAAAAATTTGTCAGATTATTTGGAATCGATTGTTCAACTATAAGGAAAATCATCTACAAGAGGTGCAGATTTCAAATGACTTCTAATTTGTCCTGCACTGGCTGGCTCAGCAAATTCAGCCCATTTGATACAAAAGGAAATCTCCAAGAGCCCCAAAATTTCATTGTGAAATCTGCAGGCAACAACAACAACATTTATTTCTATAGCACATTTTCATACAAACAGTAGCTCAAAGTGCTTTACATATTAAAGAATAGAAAAATGAAAGACACAATTATAAAACAAAATAAATCAACATTATTTAACATTGAATAAGAGTAAGGTTCAATGGCCAGGGGGGGACAGAAAAAACAAAAAAACTCCAGACGGCTGGAGAAAAAATAAAATCTGTAGGGATTCCAGACCATGAGACCGCCCAGTCCCCTCTGGGCATTCTACCTAACAGAAATGAAACAGTCCTCTTTGGATTTAGGATTTAGGCAGCTCTTACAAAAATGGCCATCAAAGTGAGTGCATCTAAAATCAGAAAGAGATTGGATAAATTTGATATCAATGTGAGGTATGCCAAGAAAAAGCCTTTGCTATCCAAAAAGAACAAGACTACAGTTTGCCACTGAACCTCTACGCAAAGACCAGGCCTTCTTCAACAATGTGTTCTGAACAGAGGGATCAAAGACATATGTTTGGCCACAGTAGCAGTAGACATGTTTGGTTCAATCTGAATACAGCAATTCAGGAGAAGGCCCTCATAGCAACAGTGAAACACATTGATGGAAATGTTACAGTTTGGGTTTGCTTTGCTGCTGGGCAGCATGCAATCATCAAGTCAACTATGAACTCTGCAGCATATCATAGAAGGCTTGAGGAAAATCTGAGACAACGTCAATGACCAAGACACGTCAGAGAGTGAAAGGCAGACCACTTCATCTGAACTTCAGTGAACATGACAAATGCATCACACAGACTGATGAATTAAAAAGAGACCCAGGACAACATCCACCCTTAAAAATGCTGATTTTTAGTACATTTATCTAAGACTCTATCCTGACTTTTTCTATGTACACTATATTGCAAAAAGTATTGGGACCCCCCTCCAAATTATTAAATTCAGGTGTTACAATCACTTCCATGGCCACAGGTGTATCAAATAAAGTACCTAGGCATGCAGACAGCTTCTACAATCATTTGTGAAAGAATGGGTCGCTCTCAGGAGCCAAGCAGGGGAAGTGATGTCATCGAGGCAGGAACCGGAAGTGCCGTCCTCAAGTCCAGGTGGAAATTTCCCATAGTTGGTCTGCTGATGAAAAAGAGGGAGGATTAGTGCACCCTGCCACCCCCTGGTCTGGTATGGAATTACTTTATACCTTTGTGAGCCCTTCAGCTGCCTCCCATGCACATGTGTGTGACACAGGATAAGAGTCCATTCCCAGTTTATGGCCGTTACCAGAACCCTGTGTTGTGAGGTTTGGTGCTGCAATAGCATCCAAACGAAACTGCAGCTACCATGCTGCCCTCTTACATATGACAGGTCACTCCCTTATTTGAAAAGATAATTACAACTAATCAGCGGGCTACGCTCAGTCCTGCTGAGAAGCTGCCCTTTAAATGTCACCAACGGAGATGCATGTTTGTCTGCTCAATAGCTGGAAATTGATGCCATTTAACAACCTCTGTGACTAAGCATTTTTCACCCTTTTTAACTGAAAGAAATTCCTCTTCCTATAGATAGATAGATAGATAGATAGATGAAAGGCACTATATGATAGATAGATAGATAGATAGATAGATAGATAGATAGATAGATAGATAGATAGATAGATAGATAGATAGATAGATAGATAGATAGATGGATGAAAGGCACTATATGATAGATAGATAGATAGATAGATAGATAGATAGATAGATAGATAGATAGATAGATAGATAGATCTTCAATTTTACCCAGCAGGAAATTTAGCTTTTTACAGAAGCTCTTTAAATAAATAGATAAATAAATATAAATACACATGCAATACAGTCTGAACACACACCATAATGACTAAAAGTGCTGTTGGTATAAACGACCACCAGTCGCATTTCTTAACACACTTCTACAGAATGATTCATTGGCTGGAAGTCCTCAGAGTTGGTGTGTCAGAGAGAGGATGTGCAGCATTGTTCCTAATGGCACTCAGTTGTGTTTTAATTCTTTCCTCCACTATGATCTCCAGAGGGTCCAGAGTGTGTCCTATAACTGAGCCTGCCCTTTTAATCAGTGTGTTAATTCAGTGAGCCTCTCTTGAAGTGATATTACCAGCCAGGACACCACACTGGGCATCACAGAGTTGTAGAAGATGTGAAAGATGTCATTTCTCACACTAAAGGAGTTCAGTCTTCTAAGAATAGAGAGACAGCTCTGCCCTTCCTTATATAGTTCACATGTGTTATGAGACAAGTCCAGCTTGTCTTTGATGTGAACCCCCAAGTACTTGTAGGAGTGGACCACCTTTGCATCCACTTCTGGAACAGTGACCAGACACAGTGGCTCTTTGGTGCGATGAAAGTCAACAACCAATTCATTGGTTCTGCTGATGTTAAGTTGTAGACAATTCTTTCTGCACTGACACACAAAGTTCTCCACCTGACTCCCCTCCTTTGTCTTATCAATACACATAATAACAGTTTAAGAGAGGGTTAAAACCCTCAAGACAGCTGGTGCTGGTCATATCTTAACAGCATGTATGTGCATTCCATTTTGTTGATGGGCTTACTAACATTTTCAGCCTTTGCCTTTCCCTGCCTTTCACCGCCATTAATATGACCCACCTAAATCCTTACTGGTGCAGCCAATTGGTTTACAGAGTCACAGAATGGGATCAGCTCTTTGGGGTCTCAGTTGATTTTAGTATAAATACGCCTGAATGTGGAAGTGAGTAACTTGTTGGGAGTCAGTATGGTGGCACAACCTACACATTGAGGACAAAAGACCACTCCAAGCCACTCCATGAAATGGTGCTTGAAAAGTACAAGTCGGGAGATGAAGACAAGAAAATTTCCAAGTGATTGAATATACAGTTTAATACAATGCAATACAATTTATTTTTGTTTAGCCAAAAATCACACAAGGAGGGCAGCAATGAGCTTTAACAGGCCCTGCCTTTTGAGAAACAAGACCCCCGCAGGATTGACTCTCTAAGAAGACAAGGAAAAAACTCCCAAAAAAAACCCTTGTATGAAAAAAATGGAAGAAACCTTGGGAAAAGCAGGTCAAAGAGAGACCCTTTTCCAGGTAGGTTGGGCATGCAGTGGGTGTCAAAAACAATACACAGAACAGAACACAAGTAATCATCAGTACAATATAATAGTGCAATAGAAATATTACAAGTACAGAGCAGAATTCAACACCAGATGATATCACGTAATGCGATTAGGAAAGAGTAAGAGTATGTCAGAGCTGTGAATCTGCTAAAGCAGGCTGGCTGTAAAAACTGAGTGAAGATGAGTGAGGCAGGCCAACAAGAGGTCTATGTAAACCCTGCAGGAGTTACAAGCTACAGGACATGAGACATTGTGCAGCTTATAACTGTCGCCCGGGTGCTTCAGCGGTCACAACGTTAAGGGCGTGCAGCAAAGAGAAACCCTTTGCTGCAGAAGCATATGGAGAAAAACACATAGGAGACTCAGACGTCAACAACAACATTTATTTCTATAGCACATTTTCATACAAAAAATGTAGCTTAAAGTGCTTTACATAAAGAAGAATAGAAAAATAAAAGACATAGTAAGAAATTAAAATAAGTCAACGTTAATTAATATAGAATAAGAGTAAGGTCCGATAGCAAGGGAGGACAGAAAAAAAAAAAAAAAAATACTCCAGACGGCTGGAGAAAAAAATAAAATCTGCAGGGATTCCAGACCGTGAGACCGCCCAGTCCTCTCTGGGTATTCTACCTCACATAAGTGAAGCAGTCCTCTTTGTATTTTGGGTTCTCACGGAAGGACTTGATGATGATGGTCATGCAGACTTCTGGCTTTTAGTCCATCAATGTTGGAGCATCATGAAGCTTTGAGTAGATGGTGTCAGCTGTAAGAAGGTTCCAAAGGCAAAACCTGAGCTTTTGACCATCAAACGAAATCCCATGTGTGACTACTGCACATTATGAAAGTTGTGGAGGTGCTTCTCTGCAGCAGGCACTGGAAGATTTGTGAGGGTTGAAGTTAAAAATGAATGCAGTAAAATCAGGGAAATCCTGCACAAAAAACCTGATAAAAGCTACAAGACCCTGTGACGATGTGGGTTCTGGCTCCATGCTCCCATGGCTGTTTGGGAACCCTTGAACCCAACACCGTCGATAATGAAACCGAGTGAGCTAGTCAATGGAGGCAAATTACTGAGCAAGGGGAAGGTATACAAAAGGTGCAACAGTGCTTTTATTTAAAACAGTCAACAAAAAAAAAACAGTGTTCATAAATAAAGTGCAGTTCTTTCTTCATTAAATGAATAATCCATAAAAAGAACACGTGGAGGTTAAAAATCTTCTTCTGGAAGCAGTCTTAAAAACAATAACAAATCCGGTGCATCGTTTTTTTAGCGTCTCACCTGCCTATCCCGTTAGGGCTTAGCAACAGGCAAGACGCTCTCTGCAGCTGCCCTCCTGAAACACACGCATGAGACTGGAGACCTCCCGAACCCTGGCTTCGGTCTGGCACTAATCCCAGTCCCGGAGAACTTTGTTTCCAACCAACGGCCAGGTCGCCCACGTTGGGGATTCCACCACCAAGTCTCCCGACTTCCGCTGCCTTTCCGCGGCCTCTCTGCGGCTCGTCGCCTTCCCACGGTCACTCCCGCTACATAATCGCTCAGCGGGAGCGACATCAACACAAACGCCTGGGTGTCGGCCTAACACCCAGCTTCCTCGCAGCTGCCCACGAGCGCTCGATCGCGCGCTCACCACACGCTCCGCGTGTCCGTCTCTCTCCTGCACCGCTTGCTTCCTCGCTCCCCGTAACCTCTGTCCTCTTTTCTTTTCTTTTCTCTCCGATCGTCTTTTTTTTTTTTTCCAACCTCCACAACCGACTCGCGCTTCTTTTAAAATGACGAGGGCCACAGCAGCTGCAGCATTAGCCACGGGACAATCACGAATGTGGGCAGTTCCTCACCTGTGCACTAGGTGAGAAACGCCCACCCTACGGATCGCCCCGCGGCCCACTATGGCCCAACGTCCCCTCGCTAAGCCGCGATCATTTATTTAAAATGAATGGCCTTTGCTCAACGAGCTGTGGACCCATAACACCACAGACCCCAACACCTCAGGAGATGATTTGTTTTTTAGCAAGGACAACGAACGGCAAACATAAATCAAAAGCTGCACAGAAATGGCTTCAAAACAACAATGTGAATGCCGTGGAGTGCACGGGTCAGAGTCCAGATCTCAATCCAGTTGAGAAATCTGTGAGCCAGACTTGATAAAGGCTGCTCATGCATGATCCTCGTGCAACTTGATGGAGCTGGAGCAATTCAGCAAAGAAGAATGGAGGAAAATGGCCGTGTCCAGATGTGCAGAGCCGATAGAGACCTGTGCACTCAAGGCTGTCATGGCTGCCAAAGGGGCTTACTAACTTAAAGAGGACAGTACTTGGGTAATCAATTATTCTGTGTTTTATCATTTTGATTAATTAGAATGCTTTGCATGTATTTGTTTTGACATTATACTGTAGAGACTTCTTATGTTAGACAGTGTAAAAAAGGCCAAATTAAATTCACTTATGATTCTAAGTTATATAACAATAAAATGTGGAAACCTCCAAAGGGCGATCCTTTTCACAGGCACTTTGGACAGCTGTCTGTTAAATGTTGAATTGGTCTTCTTATTTGGATCATCTGCTTACGCGGCCATGCTGTCATGTTACATTCCTCTGTTATTCTTATTATTATTAATGCTTTGTATGACATCAGCACAGCCTTTCTCCAGATTGTTTGCTATGGTTTCTTTCAGGTATCTTCCATACCTCTTCAGTCCAATGTATTTCTCAAAGGAACCAGAGCTTCTCCAGGTCGCACCGGGTAGAAGGTACCCTAAAAGGCCCACCAGTCCATTTAGACCATCCGAAGCCGCTCCGTCACCCAAGCTGGATGTTTTTTTGGGACTTGAGAGGAAACCAGAGACTTGTAAAAACTTCACAAAGCACAGAAAGAACATGCAGACTCCACCCGCCCCAATGTTCTTTAATTTCAGACCAAACGTCTTCATTTTTTTTGTCTGACGTCACCTTATTTTTATGCAGAGGTGCAGTGGATTGCACCCTGAGCCCAGCCTTCATTTCTTTTCTTCTACATTCTTGAAAATGAGTCACCAATTTTGAATGCTGCTATTTTGATTCTTCTTCATTATTAGCTCTGAATACCCTTCTACGATTCGTATTCATCGGTTCTAATTCTAGTTATTTCCCTGAATAAGAAATTAGCCTGAAGGTCCTACTGTGTGGGAGACAATAACTAGATTTTTTTTCCCAACACTTTATAAATCCAATTTTCAGATATTAAAATGTTAGAAAGTTCTAAATTCTAATTCAGAGATCCACAATCCAGGGTTGGCTGTCTACAGTGCTTTTTGAAAGAACTAGCAGTGCTACCCCTCTAAGGTGGGTTGAAATCTGAGTAATCAATGCTGACCTCATCATTAATGTTTGCAGTGCACCATCTGTTGAAATTTATTCTGTAATGCATGTAACAATAAAGTGCATTTCTTTTGCTATTTCAACAGATGGCGCATCACAAAACAATTGTAGTAATAATGCCATCTGTTGAAATGACAAATGCAATGCATATTATTACAACAATTACAACAAATGTTTGTGGTGCAAATGTTTCTGTTATATGCAACTTGATATTGGATCTAAAAAAGCATTATTATTAATGTTTGTGATGTACCATCTGCTGCAATGACAAATGCAATGCTAATAAAATGCATTACAACAAATGTTTGTGATACGCCAACGGTTGGATTGGCAAATACAATAAATATTACATTTGCCTCTGTTATATAATAAACAGATACATATAACAGAGATATTATAAATATGTCTCTCCTATATACCATTTGGCATTGGATTCGTAAAAGCAGTATCAATGTTTGTCATACACCATCTCTTGGAATGACAAATGTATTACAATTTGCCACTACAAATGCTTGTGGTGGCACCTTCTGTTGGAATGAAAGAGACATAGAAACTGGATAGACACACAGACACCTATTGTTTTATTAAGGTGGATTCAGACCATTTCACGTTTTTCACTTTTCCTCATGCTGCAGCCTTGTACTAAAATGATTTTGATCCATTTTTTTCCCTTCATAAAGCCCCAGAATGTTAAAGTGAAAATGGAATTTTATAATATTGTATATATAAAATGTATTAAAGATAAAAAACTGGAAAAAGACATGTTTGGCGGCCAAGTACCTCACTGGTTGGAGGATGATTCAAATGAATATTAGTCAATGTAAAAAATGTTCAACTTAATTCACTGCGGACTGGTGAGAAATAACAGCCACTGGCTGTAAGCACTACAGGTAATGCAAACCCCATTTCCAGAAAAGTTGGGATATTTTCCAAGATGCAATAAAAACCAAAATCTGTGACATGCTAATTTATGTGGACTTTTATTTAACTGACAAAAGAATAAAGAAAAGATTTCTCTTGGTTTTCCTGAACGACTGAATTGTATTTTGTAAATATGCACAAATTTGACTTTGATGGCTGCAGCACACTCCACAAAAGTTGGGACAGAGTTAAAATAAGATTGGAAAGTGCACAGAATATTCAAGAAGACTCCATGTTAAGCAGGCTAATGGGTAGCAGGTGAGATTTCATGATTGTGTATAAAAGTAGCAGGCTCAAAGGCTCAGTCTTTGCAAACAAGAATGGGGCGTGGCTCACCCCTTTGTGCCAAACTTCGTGAGAGAATTCAGTTCAAAAGGAACATTTGTCAATGCAAAATTACAGGAAATTTAAGTGTTTCGTCATTTACAGCACATAATATTGTGAAAAGATTCAGAGAATTCATAAATATTTCAGTGCATAAAGGGCAAGGTTGGAAACCACTGATGAATGCATGTGATCTTCAAGCCCTGAGGGCAGCATGGCCTAAAAAAGGTGCTCTGTGCAAGAGAGGACAGAGCCGACTATACTTCCTTAAAAGGCTGGCGTCCTTCAATATCTGCAATAAGATGCTGCAGATGTTCTATCAGAAGGTTGTGGCGAGCACCCTCTTCTACGTGGTGGTGTGCTGGGGAGGCAGCATAAAGAAGAGGGACGCCTCATGCCTGGACAAACTGGTGAGGAAGGCAGGCTCTATTGTAGACATGGAGCTGGACAGTTTGACATCCGTGGCAGAGCGACGGGCGCTGAGCAGACTCCTGTCAATCATGGAGAATCCACTGCATCCACTGAACAGGATCATCTCCAGACAGAGGAGCAGCTTCAGCGACAGACTGCTGTCACCATCCTGCTCCACTGACAGACTGAGGAGACCCCACATTATGTGACTCTTCAATTCCACCCGGGGGGGGTGGGGGGTAAACGTTAACAGTACACAAGATTATAGACTGTTATACCTGCATTTTTATCATTATTTAATTAATATTGTTTTTATCAGTATGCTGCTGTTGGAGTATGTGAATTTCCCCTTGGGATTAATAAAGTATCTATCTATCTATTGTGGTGGGATGCCCCTGCTGCATATGTTCTGGGGGAGCAACCATGGGCAACTCAATACCTCCTCCGGAATGCTTGATGGCAGCCTCCCTGGCTGGTGGTGATGCCTCAACCTCCTGCAGGGCTCCATGGGACATGGAGTCCTCAACAGACCACTTGGGAGTTGGGGTGGCCGCCGGGGGGTGCTGCATGGATTCCACAGCCCAGCTGGACAATTCTACAGCCCTGCCCGGAGGTGCAATCAGATGTAAGTGATCAAGCACCTGCAGCACTTCCGGGGTGGGCTATAAAAAGGACCGGAAACCACCAGTCAGGGCCAGAATTGGGAGGAAGAGGATAAGTTGCCTGGGAGGAGATCTATCTATCTATCTATCTATCTATCTATCTATCTATCTATCTATCTATCTATCTATCTATCTATCTATCTATCTATCTATCTATCTAAAAGGAAAGGTGATGTAACACAATAGTAAAAATGCAGCCATGACATTCTAAATCTGTGTATGTTTACAAAATGCAATTAATTTGCCCAATAAAGCTATCTTTAGAAAATCTTTTCTTATACTTTTATCAGTTAAATAAAGGTTCATGTGAAATAACATATCAAAGATTTTTGTTTTTATTGCATTTGGGAAAATCTTTCCCGGAAATGGGGTTTCCATTTGAGCTGCCTTAAGTTTATATAGTCGATGACACAGTAACTGGACAGACGTGTAACCTTTTTCCTGTTAAAGGCGATGGGATCTAATAAACCTCATGTGAAGGGGGGAATTCTTACTTCGTTTTTAGCTTCAAGTTCTCTTTGTAAATGCCCAAAGGAAAATTTTACCAAAGGATGGTCTTTGGTGGCTCCTGAAGCTTAGAAGAGGTTCTCATTTATGTTTCATTTAAGAATCAACTTTGCCACAAATGTTTCTCATAAAATTAAATAGAAGAAACAACTTTAGACAAAAAGGAGTCTTGAGGTACCACTGAGGTAAAAGAAGTCAAAATGTAGAATTTGGTATGAAAAAGCACGGTATATTTTCGGAGAGCTCTTTCTAGTCTTTTTTCAATAACACATAAATTATTGATTATTCATTTAATGCCCTTTTATCTAAGGTGACGTAGTACTAAGGTGTTGTACCGTGTTAGCCATTATAGACGTAGTGAGGAGTTAAGCAAAATGACACTTTCTATTGGCTGACTAGACAGATTACAATATGCAAGCTTCTTCAGGCAAGATGTAATATAGAAGGGGCCTAACTGGCCTCGAAAGCTTGCATATTGTAATCTTTCTAGTTAGTCAATAAAAGGTGCCATTTTGCTTAACTTCTAAGGTAACTTAGAAACATCTGAGATACAATTGGTTGCATTTCTTTTGCTTTGCTAATTAGAAGTGAAGTGACTTGCTCATGGTCATATACTGGTGGCAGTAGTGGGATCTGAAACACGCAACATCAAGGTTTAAAGCCCAATGTCTTAGCCACGATGTGACACTGCCTGCCTTATATTTCTGACTCATAACAATCACCTGGTGTTCCAGACCTTTTCATAACAATATTCTTACCCCTGAAGACAGCCCCATAATAGTCTTCTACCCGATAAACCTTCTCAGAACAATATTTTTGCTGGCAGGACATATTTGCCATCTGGTAATAAGCATCATCTGATTACCCCTCCCTTCATTCTTATGGCCTAATCCCAAGCTGTATAGATCGATGGCCTTTCAGTTAATCAATTCTTAAATATTCAATTCTTAACAATTAAGTTGAGATCAGAAGGGCCCATATATGAAAACTGGACTGCCTAATTAATAATTCAATAAATGATTGCTTGTTGCACTAGCATCCTGTAAGGCTAAGGCTAACATAACAGGCAACTGTGCCAGTGAGTGGCAGCACACAGCTTCACTGATAAGAGCCAAGCTGCGAACGACCTTGACACAGTGCTTCACGCTTGAGAGAAAAGGAAAAGGCTTATATAAAGAAACAAGCTGTATAAAGAAACATTGCCATATAAACTTAATTGCTACCGTAAAACATATACGTGTGTGCTAATATAAAAGCCCATGAATGCAGACAGCAGCCTGTTAAGTCATTGGCACACAGCCGCCCACTGGTCTGACAGAGGCCAGGCTACTGCTTACGTCACGGCACATGTTCAGGAAAAAGTCCCCCAACTTTCAGTAATAAACTCCTAAGCCCCTATAGTGTTCAAACTAACTAATATCACAATACATTGTGTTTTAATTGTACTGCCTAAGGTATTGATGAGCTCTAATGCTTCTAAATGCCATTTAATTGCTTATATGTTTTGTATGCTAGTTTAACAGCTTGCCCTTTACTCACATACAGTAGGCAAAGGCCTTGCATGCAGTTTGTTTCGTCTTCTGTCAGTAAGAAGCTCCGCACCTTCATTTCTCAAACCAAGGTTTGCCTGCTTATTTCCTCTGAGAGCGTGATGACCGTGTCTCACACTTTGACTCATAGAAACTCAAAACAAAGCAAGTAAGAAGGACAGGCGGGCAAGAGGCCTCTCTAACAAAATAAATGGTGTCATCTTAACGTTGTTTCAGGCCTAAGCTTTTCATAGCTAAGAACACAAAAACTAATAATGCAGCGCATTGATCCTTGATCAAAATTCTCAACATTCACAGGATCTACCTAGCCAGTCGGTGGTTTGAGAGGGCGTGTAGGAGGGGATATAGTTCTATGATTCACGTCCGAACGACCTTCAGATGGTTTTCCAGGTAAGCCCCAAGTCCAGTCCGGTTACTTTTGTGTCTCACCTGGTATAAATTAGAGCAACTAATAGTATTATTCAGAAGCAAGGACCTCAGCTTTGTTATTATGGCAATGTGTTTTAATACTACTGTCCACATTTCATCATGTATTACTGAGCACACAATGCAAATTCTTTCAAACTGAAAAATAAATGTCAAGACACTACTTATCAAATCTGAGGCCATTACATGACTTTGCAGATCTCAGGTGAAAGTCAAGTGCAGACCTTTACCGTGGTAAAGTATTCAGGAGAAAAATCTGAGAAGCAGAAGAGCAAAGACAAAGTCTTCATTTTAATTCTTTCTGATCTCATTGGTGTTGAGAAGAAACCAAAAAGATATTAAGGTGACCGCTTTCTCTATTTGGGAGTCCTGCACCACTGTGGTAGGTACATTTGAAGCTAACTAGTCTTGTGGGCTCTGTACAAATGTATATATTATCAGTGCTATTGGGTTCAGATAGATAGATAGATAGATAGATAGATAGATAGATAGATAGATAGATAGATAGATAGATAGATTAGGAAGGCACTACATAATAGATAGATAGATAGATAGATAGATAGATAGATAGATAGATAGATAGATAGTGTGAAATAAGGCGCTATATAGGCGCCTGACCCGGCACAGATTCACACTGAGGCACGTGTCAAACACACAAGACTTTTATTTTTCTTCACCTGTGGGGCACATTTTCCCTGTGAACCCCACAGGCATAACACAGTCCCAAGCACTTAATCCAAACAACCAACCCTTCTTCTAGAACCCGGGCGGGGCTGCAGAGTTGTCCAGCTGGGCTGTGGAATACATGCAGCAACCCCTGGCGGCCACCCCAACTCCCAACCGGTCTGTTGAGGATTCCATCTCCCATGGAGCATTGCAGGAGGTTGAGGCATCACCGCCGGCCAGGGAGGCTGCCACCAAGCATCCTGAGGGAGGTATTGAGTTGCCCATGGTTGCTCCCCCAGAACATATGCAGCAGGGGCATCCCGCCACAATAGATAGATAGATAGATAGATAGATAGATAGATAGATAGATAGATAGATAGATAGATAGATAGATAGATAGATAGATAGATAGATAGATAGATAGATAGATAGATACTTTATTAATTCCCAAGGGGAAATTCACATACTCCAGCAGTAGCATTATGATGAAAACAATATTAATTAAAGAAGTGGAGAGTGCGAGGCAGGTATAATAGACAATAACTTTATATAATGCTAACGTTTACCCCCCCCGGGTGGAATTGAAGAGTCACATAGTGTGGGGTCTCCTCAGTCTGTCAGTGCAGCAGGATGGTGACAGCAGTCAGTCACTGAAGTTGCTCCTCTGTCTGGAGATGATCCTGTTCAGTGGATGCAGTGGATTCTCCATGACTGATAGGAGCCTGCTCAGCGCCCGTCGCTCTGCCACGGATGTCAAACTGTCCAGCTTCATTCCTACAATGGAGCCTGCCTTCCTCACCAGTTTTATCCAGGCGTGAGGCGTCCCTCTTCTTTATGCTGCCTCCTCAGCACACGACTGTGTAGAAGAGGGCACTCGCCACAACTGTCTGATAGAACATCTGCAGCATCTTATTTGGGACGTTTAGGTTAGCAATGAGATGATAGATTGGTTTGAGGAAGCAATCAGTGTAAAACAGGTCTTCTTCTCTCACTGGACCTTTTCAACATCATGAGAGAAGCACTCTATGAAGTAGAGGATCGAGGAATGTGAGTCAACAACAGGATGATGAAAAACATGTACTTTTGCTGAAGACATTGCTCTCTTCCTCAACTTGCTTGAGCGGGCCCAGTTGTTTCTGACCAAGACCGACAGCATTAGTTGAAGTATGGACAGGAAATCAGTGACTGAGTGGATGCTGACTAACCCAAAAGCAGACAGAGATGAAACAACTGAGAAAGGTCTGTAACTCAGGAACAAACTCAAGCATGTTGAATCGATGCACTCAACAGGCAGCATGAAGGACGCATCATCACAAACAGCTGTAGCACTAAAAATTATGAGAGACATGGATGGCCTCTGGAAGAACATGAGTATCAAAATAAAAACAAAGATGCAGCCGTTCAGTTAAGTTAGCCCTAAGGAAGAGTCTCAGTGAGCATCTACTGGAGAAGATCGAGAGCAAAGAGACCAGAAAGCAGCTAACCCAGTCAGAGACAATGGCATAGTACTCAGAATGTCATTCATCATGGCCGTGTTGAAGGAGTTAACATTGGAGGAAGTCTGAAACAAGTGTGGCTCCTGTCAGCGCTGACAAGATACGACGGTATGAGCCTCTCTGCTATTTTGAGGACTGCGTACAACAGAGCTCAATGGCACCCGCTTTCAATTCATGTGAGAGCCTATGTCCATGAAGTGTGGCAACCACATCAGACAGATATATGGCACAGATTTTTGAGCAGGATAGATATAAAGATCTGTCCTGAAGTATGCTGTTGGCAAACACGGAAATGTTTTTACTGTGGCTGAAAGCCAAAGCTTGTTTGGTTTAGCTCCATTCCTTGTATGCTCTAATTTGTCAAACTGTCCTGATAGTAGCTGACGACTGAAATGAAAACTTTGTTTGCATAATTCACAATAATAAGTAAAAAAACAAAATGAGGATGGAACACGTTCATGGGTGTTGCCATTTCTGTAAACAGTTTTATGTTGAATAATCTTTCAAGGCATTCAGAGGTTTAATTATTTCTTACATTTCAGTCAGACATTCGAAAGACAATATGAAGCTACTCTTCCAGTTGATATTGATCTGTTTTTAAAATCATTTTTGATTCATTTTTTTACTTCTTTTTTACTTATTCTTTAATAGATAGATAGATAGATAGATAGATAGATAGATAGATAGATAGATAATTTATTAATCCCAAGAGGAAATTCACAATATAATATCTCATACATAATATCTCAAACATAATGTAATTGTCTAATCTTGTCTTTCTTTTCTTGTAACTTTCTCTTTGACATCTTGTAAAGCACTTTGAGCTCCTTTGTACTATAGAAATAAATGTTGTTGCTGTTGTTGTGGACATTAAACATGTTTTTAAAATGAATGTCTTAACTGTACTCAAAAGGAGTCTTTCAGAAAGTGGACAAGTACATCATGTTCCGGGAGGCTCAGCGTCTACTGTGTGACAAAACTTGGGCAATATAACTTAAAATGGGCAGCATTTAAACAAATAAAGTGTTTTGTATTTGTTTAATATATATGTAATTGCTTAGCATTTTGTTTCTTCATATTCAGTCTATCTAGGATGCCTCAAACCAACTTCTAGTCTTTGATTCATTTTAATAAAAGAAATGGACAACGAAAGCAGGGACGTGAGGTCAGGGGAGGCAAGTGAGGCAGAGCCTCAGCTGTCATCATGAAAAGTAAAAAAACGAATAATAATAACATAAAATAAATGTGCCCACTGGTCTGTGCTATAAACTTGTTTTCTGTATTATTCCAATAATTTTGATCATTTTTATAATCAAAATCACTGAATTGGCATGTGTGTGTTGCTGTCTCTCTGTATGTCGCCAATATAGTGTTTGCAGACACGTTTATTATACACCCTGACTTTCCACATTCTGGCTGATATCTATAATAAATGTGTGTGACATATTTAGTCTTACTGATCGGAACATAAAAGCACAGCAAAAAGGCACAAGGTGAGGCAGATAGTAATGTGGCGCTGAGCCCAACAGGTGCTTGTTGCTGTTCTACTCAGAGGCTCGGGGTGCCAATAAGTTAGCTATATCAGAAAGTCGAGTGCACTGCAGCGGCCCCTTTATTTGTATTTTTGGTTCTGACAGAGTGCCAAAATGGAAGATTAAGATTTTTTTAAACAAAACAAAAATAAGGAGGACTTTTACAAGAAAGTGACAGAGATTGTCGTGGAGAAGGATATGCACATGGACTTCATTTACAAATAAAGGTAAGACCATAAATGGTTTTCAATTTAAAAAAAAAAAAATGGGATCAGACTAAGAAAACAACAATCCAATATTTTAAAAATAAATTTTGACCTTAAACAAAATATTCTTTTGTTTTTCTTGTTATCCTTTTGTTGAACAGTCTGCATTAAAATTGATTAAAGCGTCAGAATTAAAAGCTTTTCAAAACAACAAAATTTTTCAAAATTGAAATCCATTTTTGTGTACATTACTCAATGCTTTCATTTGTATTTTCTGAGTATGAATTGTGGAATTGCAATGGCAACTTTAGAACACATGGAGGGTGCAGAGCAAATACGCTCTCTCCGCTCTCTTGCCGCTATAAATGTAATGTTATTTCTTATCTGAATATGAACCTTACCTCTGTGTGTGTAAAGAATGCTGATGAGATATGAAACATAACCAGTAGTCAATTGAATAGTGAATAAGCTACTTTTTGGGGTTCGTATATTTGAAAATCTGACTGTGAAGGAGTCAGTGCCTCACCAGCCATGAACCTCACAGCACGTCACTGAGTGAAACGATGGGTCGTTTATAATCCATGATTTTAATGTAGTGAGCCTCAGATCTCCAAAACAGAGTACACTTGCTCCAAGCTTTAACCTGTTATAATATTTTGTTATTTCCATTTCTTGCATGAGTTGTGCATATAAAAACAGTTATTATGGTTCCTGTGGTTGCTGAATGAATTATTAAAGTTTATATTTTTATTTTAAATTGCTGTCTAGTGGCTTTAAATTATTTGCATCTTTTTTGCGGATGAAGTTGCTAAGCATTGGTAGGTAATTGGTATAATATGCATGGCAAGAAGCATCGCCTTAGACATGCTGTTTGCTTTTATTGTTCTTTTTGGTTACAGACCATTCAGAAGTGAACCTCAATTACAAGTCAAGTCAAGTCTTGCCCAACCTTTTCTTGTAATGAACTCGGTTAGGTGCAAAGTTAAGAGTCGGTACATTTACGTGTGCCTCCATAACCCGATTATTCACAGAAATCCGATTCTAAAATGATGTGTAAACCCTTATTCTGGTTAGAGAAACTGGCTTATTGGACTCTGAGAAAACCGGGTTAACAGAGGTAGATTTCTCCACGAGTATTCTGATTATGTGGTCATGTAAACCCTTAACCAGTTTACAAATAAGGATTCTGTACTCTGCACATGTCCATTGCAGTATGTCAGCTTGCTCATGTATTTGCTTCACACACACTTTCAGCAGCCATGGGTAAATTCATCCACTCAATAAATTTCCAGTGACAAATCTTTGGCCGATCACATTATTTCTTCTCCTGGCTGAAATAATTTGTCTCACTACTTCAGAAATCAATAATTTTACGTTGATGAGCTGAATGTACAGTGGTAAACTTAGTAACTCGATCTTGAGAGCACAAGCATAACATGTTACAAGTAACCTAAAGCAATGCTCAACTTACTGAAGTTAACATACCCTCATTATTATTATTGCAACAACACTGGGTGTAAGGCAAGACCCACAGAAAAATTTGACTTCTCAAAGGTTGATATTTACGTAGTCAGTGACACAGTAACTTGACAAACGTGTAATCTTTTTCCTGTTGAAGTCTGTGGGATCTATAATTAACAACATTTCCATCTCCTCTGAAGTGGGGAATTCTTATGACATTTTTAGCTTCAGGCTCTCTTTTTAATGCCTAAAGGAAAATGTTACTTCTCAAAGATTGATCTTTGATGGCTCCCAAAACTTAAAAGAGATTATCATTTCGGTTCCGTTGTTTCTCACAGAGGTTTCTCCTAAAATTCCTTTGGGAAGCTAGCCTTAGATAAAAAAACTGAGGTTAAAGGACTCATTTGTCTCCATTTTCAGCTTTCATCTGCACTAAACCAGCGTTTTCAATCCCTGAAAACTGAGACTTTTGAAAATGCTCTGAAAACGCCGGCTTCACATTGCAATGTGGATGGGTGGAGATGGAAACTTTTGAAAACACAGACTCTCGTCATATTCTAAATGGTTCATACTTACAGTATGTGATAAAAGGTCTGTAGCGAAGCATGATTTTAATAAATAATCATGGACTCCAGAGCGTGCAGTCTCCAAGCTGGTGTAGGTGCACATGTAAGCATTCATGCAGCATTCTGAGGTTGATTAGAGTGCTTTGCTCAGTTAGGGTTTTAGACATTTATTTTCTGGTCCCCATTCATTCTTTCTTCCGATGGTTAGACACATGCAGCTTCGGGAGTAACAAAGGTTAAGAGTCAATGCATTTACATGTGCTTCAATAACCTGGCTACTCATAGAATCCGCCATCCATCCAACCCACTATATCCTAACTACAGGATCACGGGGGTCTGCTGGACCCAATCCCAGCCAACACAGGGTGCAAGGCAGGAAACAAACCCTAGGCAGGGCGCCAGCCCACCACAGGGCATGCACACACACTTTTCTGTGTATTATCATAGTATTTCCCTCTATTTACCCTTTACCTGTTTTCTTCAAGGGTAAGTGTACTCATCAAGTTCGTTACCGGGTTGGTCTACTGTTCCACCTTAAGATTCACACACACATACATAGCTATACACATACACACAGAAACTCCACAGTGCCCTATAAATGACAAACACACAGCTGGTTAACCTCTGGCACTTTAAACCACACAAGTGCCTTAGGAATAACACAACCTGTCACTCTCTCAGCACTTCAAGAGACTTACTTATTATCGGCACAAACAACATACAATGTTTTAATGATATCTCAGACTTAAATATTACTTTTGCCCTCCAAGAATACATTTAAACATACAAAGGCTCAGCACTCTTGACTATAGGCCATTTATCAGCCAAGAATGCCTTACTTTACACACTGCTCCCTAATTTTGGGTGGAGCGCTCACCCACAGCCTTAATAAACCTTGCATTACAGAGTAAATGGCAAACCTCCGACTGCACCAGTTGCTCAAAGAAATCTACCTTATTACTTCAACCACTCTAGACATTAAGACAAAGCATAGAAAGTTAAAAGCAGCACAGTATTTATTACAGGAATAATAATAATACCAGTGGAACAAAGAATAAAAGAAAATAAGACAGATAGTAAAGTCTAGATATATATAGTCTTTAGAAAAGTCTTACAGAAAAGTACAGAAGACAAGGATGAATGTCGCAGGCGGCTTGTGATCTTAGCACTCATAATTGTTTATGATGCTTTTCTGACAACCAGATGGAAACAGCTGCACATTGCCGTTGCACTGTTCTCCTCTAACGTATTTGTTCCTTCTTCTTCCACCCTCCTTCCGTACTATATCGCTCCTCAGACGAGGCATATTTATTCTACCTTTTATTCTACCTTTTGCAAGATGTGATTGTTAGATATTCTGATTGGCTGACTGTGAATATGATGAATGAATTCACTGTCCGTTTTCCCAAATAAATAAAATGTTTTGATGTTCTCTGTGGTGTCGCTATGTCTTCCTTTCCCAGGCTGTAAAATAAGTAGATGTCCATCCTTTCTCAGGTTATAAAGTAATTGTTAGCCTGATCCACCAGCATGTCTCCTTTTCTTTGTTGGAACAGCTGTTTTAAAAGTGGAGTATAACCTGGTTTGTTGGTTTGTTCTGAATGTAGTTCATCTGTTGTCTTGTCTTGAACAAAATAAAATGGAAATATAAACCAAAATGTACAGATTTTGTACCCCACAACATTCTGGTTAGAGAAATTGGGTTATTGGCCTCTGAGAAAACCTGGCCTGCGTTGCGAAGTATGATTTTAATAAATAATCATGAGCCCCAGAGTGTGTGTGCTCTAAAAAGGTGCAGGTGTACATTTAAGCGTTCATGCAGAACCCTGAGATTGATTGCGGTGCTTTGCTGATGGCGCATTCACGTGCAAATGTAAAAATGTCGGTCAAGTGCTTCATTGACACCTCAGAGCAGGTAGATTACAGGAAAGACTGATGGAGCCGACCCAGATCATCAGAGTTTATTATGTGACCCTTCTCTGATTGGATTCTTCTCATCAAAATGTCTCATTCCCTGATTCGTCACCCTTCACGGAAGAAAACCATATTTGAACATGGCAGACATAGAGGAGTTGCTTCCATGATGCTTGTTGTGCTGTTTTCCTGTATCTATCTGAATTGAATTTTGTACACACAAAAAAGGCAAATAACTTACAGGTCACTACAGTTTTGCTGTAAACCCTATGGGCTGTGGTATTACCATCTCTTCAAGGATTTTTCCACCAAAGTACGCATGCCCAGTTGTAGGCAAACTGCTACCTCATATGAGTTTTCATTCATTTTAGTATGGATGGAAGTACTTTCATAACGATATGAAAATGTTAGTGTTCTGGTTTCAAAACACTCTATTTAAATGAAAACATAGTAGCATGGAGGTAGCTTAAGCTCTAGATGTAAAAAATTAGCACATAGTTCTGTACATTTACTGTAGTGCACTGTTGTGATTCTGCCACCACAAAACATTGAAATGAATTATGTCTTCAAACAGACTCACAAAAACATGCCAGAATCTTCACTGGTCTTCCACCAGTTATTGTCTTACCCTGGGGAAATCCTGAAGGCTTCACGCCTGATCAGGCCCCAAAATGGCAAACGGGCTTTTAGTGTTCAAAAATCCATAAGTATTTCAAGATAAACTGTGAAAAAAACATTTTGCTTGAGCAAGAATTTATTAGCAAGTTACCAAAATAACAAAAAGGCAAAAAGTAACCCAAAAAGAAAAATAAGTTCCAATAATGCAATCAGAAAGTGAAGCAGAAGAAAGTTCACTCAAAGAAAGTCAGAGTATTAATGACTTGCTTCCCTGCCTAAATTTATAGGCTAAGGGCGGTCCATGAGCTCTGAGGTAAAGGTAGCCCCGCCTCTTGGGAGGTTCCGCCCACAATGTACAAGGAACATCAGAGAACATTAATGCACACATAACAATTTTACCTGCACAAAACCAAATGAAAAAACAGAATGAACAAATTTGAAAACGTCATGATTAAACAATGAAATGAATAAACAAAACCTGAGGCAGAGCAGAAACCATAAAAGGCACCTTGCGATTTCTGTATTTCAGCCAGGTTTTTTATCTGTAGTTTTATTGTTCTTTTTGAATGAATACTTTTCATATATATTTTTTTTTTTGTCATTTCTGTTGGGATTTTATACATTTTTGTAATGATGTAGTGTCAACTCCTTGTATTCTATAGGTGGTATCCCAAAGTGCTGGTCCACCATCATGTCACTACTGTCGAGCCCTCCCTCCAGCTGTATACTGAGAAGTATATACAGTGTGGTGCAGTGCTTGAGCCTTTGGACCTCATAACAAGCAGGTTGTGGGTTCAAATCCCACCACTGACCTCCACCAATAAATGTAATCAATCGTACCTCGAATGCTGTAAGTTGGATTGGATCTCTGGAGGTCCGCAACTAAAGTCTATTGAAAAAATGCCTTTACGAGTGCCATTTTGCTGCTTCAGTCAGCCATAAAATCAGACATGGCCTCCGAGCGGATGTAGGCCACTTTACCACTTTTCGCATCCTACTCTGCGGTAAGAAAAATTCTTATTCTAGTCAGATAGGATACCATTCCTAGGAGTAATTCTGAGACGCTTGATAAAAATGGATATGAATTTTGGATATAAACTTAAGTCCTGTTTGCCTGTAGAGCATACAACACACACACACACATGAGCCTGGCTACAGTTGCTCCAAATCCAAATGTTCATCCTGCTGCACTCCATCATACTCCAAATACAGCTCAGCAGATTCCCAGGAGCAGGTGTGCCAGTTCTGCTCTCATATCACAGATGCAATTATTTATTTATTTATTTTCATTTTCATTTTTAAATGTCAAAACAGTAATATTTTTTTTTTGGCTAACTTATGCAGGGTGTAGAAGTCATGTATTCCGCTTTTTCCAAAGAATGCCTGGCACCTCATTTTTGGTTCATGGGTTTAGCTACACCCAGCACAGGCATCGTGTACCCATTATATCAGTGACAACTTTGCCGCAAGGAAAAAGCCCTGCAGGAAATTAATTGGCAGCACTTATTTTTAGATCCAAAGATGGTGCAATGGTGTGGTGAGAAAAGCAAAAGTGAGAACTTTCAAGATAAGAAAACTACGACAGACATTTCAAACTCAAAACAGCACTTCAGTCATTAAGCGAGACGTGTTCAGCGACAGATCAGGGCAGCAACTGAGAAGACAGTTTGAGTTTCCTCTTGCTTGTCAGCTAATATGTCGAAAAAAGGGCCACAAGGTGCTCTCCATTCTTGGGCTTGTAGTCTCCAATACCTGAACAGAAATTAAGAAATAGAAAGAGTTAGGTCTGGCAGGAGCAAACTGCAGAACAAGCAGCAGGGTGCGCACTGGAGCAACATTTCCTAAAACCTTAATACTCAGCCCCATTTTTTTTTTTTGCTCTTTATTTTGCCTTATACAATTTCTTGTATTAGGAATTTGTTAGTTTTCGCTTACCCTTGGGGTCTGAGTGCAGGGTCAGCCATTGTACAGCACCCCTGGAGTAATTGAATGCTAAGGGCCAGCAGAGTAGGATCTCTTTGGGCAGGGGATTCAAACCGGCAACCTTCGGTTTACCAGCGCAGATCCTTAGCCTCAGAGCCACCACTCCACCCTAGACTTCTGCATTAAATTAGGAAGAGAACCATAGACACAAGGAGTGAGGTACCATGTAGGACATTAGGGATCTTCAGAACTCAAGATGATGTTATTTTAGAATTTAATTAACTGGGTGGGGCTGAATGGCCTTCTCTTGTCTAAATCTTTACAATGTTCTAACCCTAACAGTAGAGTCTTCAGACACTTCTTAAACAAACTGAGGGAATCTAAATTTCAAGTGGAGGTGGGCAGCTCATTACACCAGCTAGGAGCTGCACGATTTGATGCCACACAGAAGTGATGTCAACAGACGCCATTCATCAGAATCAACGGTCTGATACTGAGCATGTTGATAGTCTGTCTGGGCTTCTGAAAACTAAGTTTGTGTTTTAAAGAATAAAATTCCAAGATAACAATATGTCGTCTGGTGTGTCAACTATCCAGATAGAGATAGATGGCATTGGCTCCAGAAGACCCCTGTGACCCTTGTGGTGTATGGCCGGCCGTTTATCCCGGCCAATACCCCCAAGCCGTCAGGTGGAGCCCTCCCAGCAGTATGGAGGTCCTCAGAAGACCAGCAGGGCATCATGAACATTGCATTGCACCCTACGCCCCGGAAGTACGTCCAAGTCACATGGACAAGGGGAATGACGTGCTTCTGGGGTGAAGAAAAGGACTTTTTACCTGACCCGGAAGTGATACAAGATCACATGGACTGGGGATTGAAACACTTCCGGGTCAGGGAATATAAAAGGACTACGAGACGGCGAGCTGAGCTGGGTGGAAGAGCGGCAACGCGTCTGGGAGCTGGAGGATTGTATTATTGTAGTATTTGTGAGTGTTTATGAATATAGTGGAGGAGAGGGTGCTTTGTGCACTGTGGCGATTTAATAAAGTCAACATTTGGACTTTTACTTGGAGTCGGGAGTCGTGGACATGGGTTCAAGGGAGCAATAGCGCCCCCTATCTGTCACACCCTGTAGTTAGAATATAGCGGGTTGGATAAAGAATGGATGGATGGATGGATGGATGGATGGCAAAGGATTTTAAGAGAACATTAGAAGAAACTGGGATGAGAATTACACCCAATAAACTCACCCATCCTATACACCCTCTATACATCAGCAGATCTTGACAAAGTAAGTCCAGTCACACTATAGTTGAGTCAGTTGTGTGAGCACAATCACACAATGCACACTTCATATTGTTTTAAAGTGCAGGTGTAGAAAACATTGAAAAGGAGTTCGGAAATGATGGCTTACCTTGGGACAAGCTAGTTGTTCCACTGAGAAATTGCCAGTAGGTGTGGTCAGTGGAACTCCCTGCAACGCCCTGAATGCTGGTCACAAAGGGTCCATACACGGATGATTGAGTAGTGAAGCTGTAGAAGATACAGAAAAAGCACTTGCGTTTAAATAGGTGAGTGCCAAGAGTTTGCTATATGGTAAGCACATTCTGGAGACTAGAGGAGGAGATGATCATATGGAAAGTGTTAAAAAATATAACCTCCATGTAATCAACAGGTCTACAACAGTCAAGCATCTGAACGCAGTGGTATGTCACTACTCCAGTGATCGGGAAGCAAACATTATCAGGCTCATTTTCAAATATAAGAGCTCAAGCTGGAATAATGTCTACCCAGACATTTCTCTTATTCATATTTGCTGCAGCTAATGAACCCAGTTCTCCTAAAATGTATTCAAGGAAAATCAGTTCAGTGTTAAGAAGTGAGATTGGGGAACATCTAAGCAGCTCTACCAAAGTAGGACAGTCGACCATACGCCAGGGGCAAAATCCTTCGCTAATTTCCTCTTCTATCTTCCCTGCAAACCAAGACATGAGTTCTGGGAAGGACCCGTAGTATCACTTCCGCTACAACCTTGGAGATCCCACACCTGACGTCACAGGAGCTATTTAAGCCATAAAGGCATCTGAAGTCAGCACCCATTTGGATCTCAGGCACTTAGCATTACAAACTCCACAACAGGGAAACCTTTGGAGTTTCACAAGGACCCGAGACATTTCTACAGCTGCTTTTTTGTTTACTTTCATTTTTTTTTTTATTTGATTGTTAAACTGGAGGACTTCGCCCCCTGCTCACTTCGCTCGCCAACCCCCGTGTTTGTTTTTCCGGTTACACACTTTTAAGATTTTTTTTTTCTTTGAATTGTTGCTATTTCATTAGTTTCACTTTTATTTCAGAACTTCTGTAAAAACAATATTTGGAATCTTTCGAGTCCCAATACGCTGAATCTTTTAAATGAGGTCCGTGAGACATGTGTTCCTGCCAATAGGAATTCACCAGGCTAATACAGTGGAGCACTTTAAAAATCTGCTAAAAACGCATTACTTTAGCATGGTTTTCCCATAACTCAATTTTAGTTTAATCCTGATGCTCTGCATATTCAATTAATTATCATTACTATTCATGGTGGCTCCAAAATCCGTACTCACCCCTACTCTCTCTTCTGTTCTTTTTCTGGTTTTCTGTTGTGGCGACCTGGGCCACCACCACCTAATCAGAGATGTCCCTGCATTGATGGATTAAAGGCCAGAAGTCCACCTGATAGTCATCATCAAGTCCTTCCATGAGAACCCTGAATACAATGAGGACTGATTGAGATCATTTATGTTAGGTAGAATGCCTAGAGGGGGCTGGGTGGTCTCGTGGCCTGGAACCCCTGCAGATTTTATTTTTTCTGCTGCCGTCTGGAGTTTTTTTTTTTGTTTTTTCTGTCCTCCTTGGCCATCGGACCTTACTATTATTCTATGTTAATTAGTGTTCTCTTATTTTAATTCTTACTTTGTCTCTTTTTCTCTTTCTTCATCATGTAAAGCACTTTGAGCAACATTATTTGTATGAAAATGTGCTATAGAAATAAATGTTGTTGTTGTTGTTTAATGATTCCATAATTCAGGACAGGTTTCTCTGTTTGTAATTTTAGCACAGGCAAAACGATCGACATCATCAGCAGTTAATTTGTTTTGCAAAGTACCCAATAAATGCATGTGAGGTAAACTCCATTTTTGAAATTCTCTGACTTAAACTTCAAAGCCTTACAATATTTACATACTTCTGACATATCAGCTACGTCCAGATATTCAATATCTATTCACCTTCTTGTTATTTCTCCGAGTAATAATTTCTCTTGTTTTGTACTAATACGATCTTTTCTTTCTTTGTTTTGACACTGTTGTTTTGTTCTGCTTTCATATTCGGTATCTTGCTCTGCATGTGTTTCTATGAGTCTTTAGAATTCAAGTTTTCATTTTCTCTAACCTGTTCTGCATGTGTTTGGCCCCTTGTTTTTTAACCTCTTCATTACTTTTACTTTGTTTTCTACTCTGTCTTTTATTTCTGACCTTGCTTTATCCTGCTTTTTTTTCAATTACACCTGGTCCGTGGTGATTATTTTCCCTTTTTCGAGTAATAATTTCCATTTGTTTGCGCTACTGCAATCTTTACTTTCTTTTTTTTATACTTTCTAATTTTCCTACTTTCATATTCTTTAACTTTCTCCACATGTGTATCGCACCAACTTTTTTTTTTGAGCCTTTCCAATTCCACTGCTTTCATAATCTCTAACCTGCTCTGCATGTGTATAGCGGCAACGTTTGTGAACATCTTTATGAAGTTCTACTTTGTCTTTTAATTCTGAGCCTGATTGGACATGCTTTTTTATTAATTCCACTTGATCCGGGCTGCTAATTACTTTCCTTATTTTCTGAATTTGCACTTAGATTATTCTTTTTCTTTTTTGTCTTTCCAGCGCTTTTGAGTCTCTTTTCTCCACGCTGCTTTCTTCTTCGCTTAGTCATCTACGTTTCATTGTATAACTTGTTGTCCTTATACGCTTTATATGCGCTGAGAGCCCTGGATCCGTGTGTGCTCAAAGCCTTCTTTACATGACTGAGTGTTTTACTGCCCGTGGTCTTATTTGATATTGGTTGTAAGTATCAGGTTGTATCATGAGATGGTCCTGGTACAATGTCTCATGTATAAGGTCCCCGCGAGACACTCGGTGGCCAATCTGTTTCATCTCGTAGGTCTTTTAAGTGTCTTCCGTGATCTTCACGTGAAGATCACATCTCGTCTCCTGTCTTTCTCTCCCAGGTTTTTTTTATAATAGAGAGATCGGTACCAGGTTGGTCCTCAACTGTTCATGATATTCTGTTTATTTATTTACATGGTATTCCATAAAATTTTGGGATTACTGGCCTTACCAAGGTGCCATACCTGAAATGTTGTGGATCAAGCTGAGCTGCCCTCTCCATTACCGTCAGCAAAGTGGAGCCATCCAGTACTGACACATCAATGGAATTGCTGGAATTACGGAAAGGGTTCGCCACAGTGAATTGGACACTAATGCTTGAGGATGATGGTGGGCTGGTGTGGGTGGGCGCTGGCAGTGGCAGATTATCTAGAAGACAAATAAACAAGTGTTATTACAGAATAGAAATAGGAATTACGGAGCAAAGTGTATAATACTGTCAGTCCTCTAGAGGTGCGGCCTCATAGCAAAGACACTGAAATGTAAATAAAGCGCAGATTGATTGTCACCTGTTAGTCACCCTGGGACCCTAAGTGGGCAACTCAACTGCCTCAGCTCAAGCTGTAAGACGATCATTGGTCAATAATCCAGCAGCTGTACAAACAGCTCTGAGCGTCTAAAGAAAATCATGGTGGTCTTCAGTGTTGAAAAATGAACATATCATAACCTAACATAACCTTCTCACTTATGTACTGCAAGTTTATTCTGTTTTTTAAGACTATACATTTATTTTCATTTAGCTTCGGTTAAAAATTGTTGTCCAAATCTGAATTTTCTTCAAGTCCATGTATAGGGTTTTTATTAAGTAAGAAGTATCCAGCAACCGGTGTGAGGTTATTATGGAGTTACACCTGTTTATGCATTTAATTATGTTTGTTATTTTTGAGCTATGTGTCATATTTATGGATTTTCTACATAAAAATCTCTTTAAGTGTTCTGCTGCTCCTTGTTATTCGTGGGTGGAGACCCAGGAGGCAGGACCACCCTGACATCACTGCCGCTGCGCCCTCACTCTGCCCATATCAGTGAGCTGAGAAGGTTCAGGAGCAGGAAAGAACTGTGAGCATTGCTGGATTTACTGTTTTTGTAATATTATTTTTCTGCCCTATTCTTGGATTATTCTTTTGGCTTTTATATTGGGACCTGTTCCTTTTGAAATACCTCTTTAGGCAATTCTTTTGGGGCTTTTTATTCCATTTTATGTAAAAAAAAAATCTTCATTGATATTTATTTGTCACTGTACTTTTCCATATAAGCCAAAGGTTTCTGGTCACCTTTCCTCTTGTGTGGGGTTTTAGTTATTTTATTTTGACATTAAGTTTATTTTTTCAGGCTTAAATCTCTTTTGCGCCTATGAAACATGAGGCAGGCCACCGGAGCTGGCATTTAGCACAATCGAGTGACATTCTTTTCAACAACAGCAACAACATTTATTTATATAGCATCTTTTCATACAAAAAATGTAGCTCAAAGTGCTTTACATTATGAAGAATAGAAAATTAGAAGACACAGTAAGAAAATAAAATAAGTCAACATTAATTAATATAGAATCAGAATAAGGTCCGATGGCCAGGGGGGACAGAAAAAACAAAAAAAAACTCCAGACGGCTGGAGAAAAAATAAAATCTGCAGGGGTTCCAGACCATGAGACCACCCAGTCCCCTCTGGTCATGTAAAAGAGGCCCAGCCCAGCAAATGAAGCATTTAATTTGAGGGCCTCATATCCTTTTGCATTGTGTTTACATCTGGAAAAATGAGTCCAAAACACTGATTTTTTTTTTTTTTTCGAAAAGAAAAACGTATTATTTCTAACAGAACCATGTAAATAGAAAAGAAAAATTAATCCCGTAGGAAAGGTCTGTCGAGTGTCCATTGCTGTACTGATGCAGATTTAATACACGTCCTTCATGTGACATGTTTTGAAACAGTCCCCAATACACAGCCTGATGTCACAATCAGTTTGCTGACCACATACACCCCTCACAACCCTGTGAACACTCTGGTGTGACCCACTGTGTGCCAGGCATAATGTTGTTGGTAATACTGCACATCAAGAGTTTGAACATCCCCTCTGTGTCTACATGGGTTTTCTTCCAGTTACTCCAGTTTTACGTTTACATCCTCAAAGACATGCCTGTTACATTAATTTGTGACTCTAAAGGGACCCACTGTGTGTGTGGATGTGTGCGTGAGTGGCCTGTGGTGGACTGGTGCCCAATTTAGGGCTTGAAGTCAGTGTTGTGCAGTAGGCTCTGGCTCCACAATAACTCTGAATTGTATTAAATGCATTTTAGAATGTTATACGAAGGAACTGAATTAAAATAGAAATTACAGTTTCCATAAAATATTACATTTTACATTATGTCTACTTTACAGAACAGTTGTTAGAGGAAAATGGAAAAGCAGGAAGACTGGCACTGCCCGCTACATTAATAATACAAACCTACGGCACAAACGGAGACACTGAGAGGCATCACTTACTCTGGTCAGCTGTACATTTCAGGCTGCTCACGTTCAAATAGGTGTAGCCACCGAGGAATGGAACAATTTGGGAGGCGGTCATCGGATTATCGAAAGCTCCAGAGGAAACTTGGGCCAGGATAGTCTTGATGGTTTTGTTGCAGTTGAAATTCACCTGATTCACAATCAGTGCCTGAAAAAAAAAATCAAACAAATGGAGAATGGAAAAAATATAAATAAATACAAATATAGATGAGTGATAAATAAATGTGGAAAATGATATAAACTCAGCAAAAAAAGAAACGTCCCTTTTTCAGGACTGTGTATTTCAACAATAATGTTTTAAAAATCCAAATAACTTTACAGATCTTCATTGTAAAGGGTTTAAACAATGTTTTCCATGCATGTTCAATTAACCATAATCAATTAATTAACATGCACCTGTGGAATGGTCGTGAAGACTTTAACAGCTTACAGAAAGTAGGCATTTAAGGTCACAGTTCTAAAAACGCAGGACACTAAAGAGACTTGTCTACCGACTGTGAAAAACACCCAAAGAAAGATGCCCAGGGTCCCTGCTCATCTGCGTGAACGTGCATTAGGCATGCTGCAGGGAGGCATGAGGACTGCTGATGTGGCTAGGGCAAGAAATTGCCATGTCCGCACTGTGAGACGCCTAAGACAGCGCTACAGGGAGACAGGAAGGACAGCTGATCATCCTCGCAGTGGAAGAGCCCGGATCTCAATCCCATTGAGCACGTCTGGGACCTGTTGGATCGCAGGGTGAGGGCTAGGGCCATTCCCCCCAGAAATGTCCAGGAACTTGCAGGTACCTTGGTGGAAGAGTGGGGTAACATCTCACAGCAAGAACTGACAAATCTGGTCCAGTCCATGAGGAGGAGATGCACTGCAGTACTTCAAGCAGCTGGTGGCCACACCACAGACTGACTGGTACTTTTGATTTTGAGCCTTCCTTCATTCAGGGACACATTGTGAAACATTTTTAGTTTATGTCTTACGGTGTTGACTCTTTTAGTGTTCATACAAATATTTACACATTAAGTTTACTGAAAGTAAAAACAGTTGAAAGTCAGAGGACGTTTCTTTTTTTTGCTGAGTATATAAGGAAAATATTATGGAATGTACTATGATAGATAGATAGATAGATAGATAGATAGATAGATAGATAGATAGATAGATAGATAGGACACTATATGATAGATAGATAGATAGATAGATAGATAGATAGATAGATAGATAGATAGATAGATAGATAGATAGAAGACACTATATTAGAGACAGACAGATCTCTTTTTCCAGAATTACATTTTTAAATGCAACAAATAGAGTTTCACAGACATAAAATGGTGCCATTTTGCCCCCTTGTGGCATATGGATGAATTTTCTTAACCTATCATTCTGTAATACAATATACTACTGTCTTGCCTACGGAGCCCCTTAAGGGATATTAGCTAAAAAAAAGTTATTTCTCGTGCACACGACAAAGTGTTTTCTTTTTTTTACATGTCAATTCACAGGCTCCATCAAAGAGTAACAATTATGAAATAATTGGTAAATACTGTACCATTTTAAATATCATAATAAATATACAGTAATTTATACAGTACCTGTACTAATCCACATAATACTTTACTAGTTTATATGGTAGTTATTGTCATGTTTACAGAGTTTAATTGAAGTCTTATTTGCATGTGCTAATCATTACCAATACATTATTAATACTCCATCCATCCATTCTCTAACCCGCTGAATCCGAATACAGGGTCACGGGGGTCTGCCGGAGCCAATCCCAGCCAACACAGGGCACAAGGCAGGAACCAATCCTGGGCAGGGTGCCAACCCACCGCAGGACACACACAAACACACCCACACACCAAGCACACGCTAGGGCCAATTCAGAATCGCTCCATGTACACAATATACTAATTTCCTTCAATTGTTTCCTTTTCTTAACTCACTCAGGATTACAGGGAGTCACAGTGTCTCCTGGGAGCACTAATCATAACAGAGGAACAACCCCTGAATTGGCCACGTCATGCCAGCTCACTTTCAAGACATTAATTCCCCGAAGTGCACCACGATACCAAGAGAAAATCTACCCAAACACAAGGAGAACTTGGGGATACCACAGAGATATCAGAGCGGTAGTGGCCAGAGCTGCCTGAAGACATAAGTTAATCACATGCTCAAAATCAAACTGACAATGAAGAAACAAGAGCAGAAACTAAAATAGCACATATGAAACCACAGATTATAACGCTTTGTATGTATGAAGTATTTTTTTTTCGTATTCCCTGATTAGACTCACCGCTGCCCTCTATAGGAAAACAATTTAGTTGAAAGTCGCTTGCAGCTCTTCATTTATTAACAACTTATCAAAGTGCAGGGGATAACCACAAACAGCGCTGTGCACAGTGCTCACCATCAAGACTTAACTATCATCAAGGTCGGATTAAGACGGCCACAGGCCCCTGAGTTTCAAAGCTCATCTTGTCGCTTCACCTTGCTGCCCCACTAGTCACACTTTCATTCTTACACATTATGAACATCACATATGTCAATAATAAATCGGGTGCAGGGATTGAAGCAGAAAAAAAATTCTCAAACTTTATATCGGGTCACATTGAACAAGTTGTAAATACTGCAGCTAAAACAAATGGAAGTTTGGAAGTCAGGTGAGGATTAAGGCTAACATCGTTGTTTCTACCAGCATATGTTCAGTCTGGTAACACTGATATGAACATGAGCAATAATGTGGAAGACAATTTGGGCATTGCAAGAAATAAGACGTACCAATCAATGCCAAACCTGAACAAACCGCCTTTTATTTTATTTAGTACAAATATGTAAATCCTAAACTCTGAGTTACTTTGCACCTTTTTAAGGTGATGCAGCCCTCTTGAAAATGTTTATGGTCGTTGACTGTGCTATCAGAATAATAAGTTTGTTACATTCATTAAAATACTCTACACATAAACACATATATCATGGCCAATTTAGAATCGCCTATCCATCTAAGCTGTACATCTTTGGAGTGTTGAAGGAAATTGGAGCACCCGAATGAAACCCACACACACACACGAAGAAAACATGCAAACTCCACGCAGGGTGCATCCGGGGCTTAGAACTCTGATGAGCTTGTTACAAGACACTGCGCCACTGTGCTTCCCCACACATACTACAGTAATCCCTCCTCGATCGCGGTGGTTGCGTTCCAGAACCCCCTGCGATAGGTGAAAATCCGCGAAGTAGAAACCATATGTTTGTATGGTTATTTTTTATATATTTTAAGCCCTTAGAAACTCTCCTACACTGTTTATAAATATTCTCCGCACAGTTATACAGTAAACCCTCGTTTATAGCGGTTAATCCGCTCCAGACAGATAAATGAATTTCCACGAAGTAGTATTCCTTATTTATAAATCTAATATTTTCACAGTTAGAGCATAGAAAACCTGTTTACGACCTTCTAAATACGTTTTTTAACATTATTAGAGCCCTCTAGACATGAAGTAATACCCTTTAGTCAAACGTTTAAACTGTGCTCCATGACAAGACAAAGATGACAGTTCTTTCTCGCAATTAAAAAAATGCAAACATATCTTCTTCTTCAAAGGAGTGCGCTTCAGGAGCAGAGAATGTCAGAGAGAGTGAGAGAGAAAAGCAAACAATCAAAAATCAATACGGGCTGTTGGGCTGTTTAGGCATACGAAGCACCCGCAATAAAGCGGCGGCAATGAAGGGATCAATGTGAAGGTAGCCTTTCATCATTTTTTAGAGGAGCGTCTGTATCTTCTAAGCAAACAGCCCCTCTGCTCACACCACCTCCGTCGAGAGCAGAGAATGTCAGAGAGAGTGAGCGAGACATGGAAAAGCAAACAATCAAAAATCAATACGGGCTGTTAGAGCTTTGAAGTGTGCCAAGCACCGCGCGGGAAGCATATCGTATATCATTGAGGAGTTTTATTCAATACGTAATATGTGCTCTAATTTGGGTAGCTTCTCAGCCATCTGCCAATAGCATCCCTTGTATGAAATCAACTTGGCAAACAAACTGAGGAAGCATGTAACATAAATTAAAAGACCCATTGTCCGCAGAAATCCGCGAACCAGCAAAAAATCTGTGATATATATTTAGATATGTTTACATTTAAAATTCGAGATGGAGTGAAGCCGCGAAAGTCGAAGCGCGATATAGCGAGGGATCACTGTATAATATTTCCATCAGACGATATTATACTTTGAAACATACTTTGTTCAGTTTGGTGACACTCGATATACAAATTTGCAAAAAAATCTAATAGCAAAAAATAATGGCATACACATGTCTTACAAAAGATCAGGCACAGAAACGTCTTTGAAGAAAAATAAATGGCATTCAAGAGCACTGAACATCAAGGCTTCTTCCATTTCTAACAGAAGGCAGACCTTCCAAACCTACGTGACTATCATCTTTAGCAAGAGGCCTCTTAATGATGCTATCTAGTGACCTGAGAAAAAGACTGGACTCCTTCTGTACTGCGTCTCTTTGGTCCTGCTGGTTTGACATTGTGTTGCTCATGGAGCCCCGAATGAGGCACATGACCTGCATTGTGAGGGAGCATCAGTTACGGCACTACGGCCATGTGGTGCTATTCCCAGGGGGTGATCCGGCTCACAGGACCCTCAATGTAGAGAACCCGAGTGGCTAGACCAGGCCAAGGGGACATCCACGTAATACCTGGCTGCGGCAGATAGAGGGTCATTTTCGGAGGGTGGGACTAGACAACGTGTTTACCTAGGGGGTTACCAAGCAGGATCCCAAGCCGTGTCGTCATGTGGTGGGTGAGGTAATGCACTGTACCAGTGTATGCTCCCTAACCTGACCTGACCTGACCTGTCCCGGGAGGCCTGTCACTGAAGGTCTGCAGCAAGAGTCTTTTGGAGACCACAATTGCTGAAATTCAACTTTTATTCTGATATGGTGGTTAACAAACATCAATTTAACATTTTTATAAAATCATCTGCCACTGTTCTAGGGCAAAAGAAAGTAAAAAATCCTAAATTGTCTTGTTGTCTGCCATGCTGTTGGTTGTTCACATCTGTGTCGGCGACTCTGCAGAACTGGACTGTGCGTTGATGCAAAAGCTGCTAGAAGTGGTGATGCCAGCTCTCTTTTGACCATCTCTAAGGTCATTCTTCTTCATCTCAAAAGCAGGATTCATGGCTTAGTCAAATTATTTAAATCATTATTTTACTTACTTTTTTTTATATCTGATATAGTTTTCAGCATAACTTTCTTTACTTTTCTTTCTTTATGTTCTTTTTGTTGCACCACAGGGCTCTTGGTATTAAATGACCTACCATATGAATGTTTTCTCATTTTGCAGCACCGTAAAACTTCAAATGTACAATGTCCTAAGACTGACCTGCTCTGATTGTGCTCCACTCACGTCAACCAACCAGGTCTTATGTATTTCATTTTAACATTTTTATTCATGTCTTATTGTATAGACCTGTAATCACGAGGTTTAAAGTGGGGCAAGGTTGTGTTCTCAATAGCAGATTGCTGTGGGCACCTGTATGGTTGGTGAAAGTGCGGAATTTCTTTTGCATGTGCTAATGCTCCAGAGAGTGCGCACCCTAAGTCACGTTGATGGAAGATCTAGCCATGTGTATCATGAAAGAGTCCTACAGTTCTACCATAAAGGAGAAGAAACTCTGCTTATTCTGCTGACGTTTGGCCCTGTGACCACTCTGACCAAAATCCCTGCTGCTTACCTGTGCTGCCAAACCAGTGCTGTACAAGTTCCCGATGATTCCATTCTCCTGCTTATGCTGTTGAATCTTTGCGATCAGCTTTCTTATGGTGGATTCAATCCTGGATTGCAAAGTAGGAAAGGCCTGGATGGTCTTGAATTGCTTCAAACAGGTCAAAGCCAGGACAGCAACCGAGCCGGTGTCTACAAAGAGAGCAGACAGACAGGTAGGTCAAAGGGTGACTGAACTACAAATTGAAAGAAAACCAGACAGATGTCTCAAAAATCAGACAGAGAACACTGAAAAACAGACAATATGAGGGATGGACACAGAGAGAGACACAGAAAGAATGGCCATGGAGTCTGATATGCCGACGAGACACATACCCACGGAGAAGGTCCCGCTCAGGTTGAACTTGTCGGTTTTTGCTGCGTCAATCAGGACTTGTGCGGTGAGGGCAGTCATGGGTTTACCCATTAGACACAAAGGCCAGCACGTCCAGACTGACCTGATAGTAGTTGGTGACTGGCGAGCCAACTTTTTCTGGCAAAGTTAAATAAAAGAAAGAGGTGAATTAGAATGTGATGGACCACAGTGGCATGACATTTAGCAGATCTTTGTCACATTGCTTTTCCTTTCTGCTGAATATGAAGACCCATGCTATCATTTCTCTTTGTCTTGTTTTGTCCATACCAGAGTCGTATTAAGGGGTTGGAGTTTATCGCAGCTTGCATAGGTCGCTAGGGAGGAACAGACCCTCCATCACAGGGAAAACACACCTACACACACACAGCAGGCACACACTACGATCAATTTAGCGTCACCAATTCACCCAACCTGCATGTCTTTGGACGGTGGGAGGGAACCCACGCAGACAAAGGGAGAATGCAGGGAGGACCCAGGATGCAAACCCCAGTCTCCTTACTGCTAGGTAGCCACCATGCCACAGTAGTTTTGAAGGTTTTGGTGGGGCCTTCTGTTTCCCCCAGAAGTCTCCATTACTCCGTCTACTTACCAATATTAAAAATCTCCTCCACCAGCTTCTCTTCCAGCACGTTCACCAGATTCAGTTTACCACCAGGAAGGTCAGAAGCCGGGATGTCAGAGGGATTGTGACAGCTGGCCTGCATTGCCATGCAGTATAATGCCACATTGCCAGAGGAGAATGGCAGACCTGATGGAAAGGAGACGTTACAGTAAGGTGCACTAAAAACTACAATGAAGAGTGAAGACGCATGGCAACAGCAATAAGCACACAGGAATGCCAGAAGCCAGGAGAAGAGCTTACGATGAGAAGCCATCATTACCCAACAGAGAGCTTCTACAAGAAATAGTGCAGGTCAGTGTGGGCTGCCAGGAAATTTTCATGATGACTGTAGAGCAAAATGCAGAAAAATTGAAGAGCATAGTTTCTTAAAGGTTTGCCGCCTTTTGACTCACCATTGAATTCAATTGAAAAGGATCATGAATGGTTTGTCAACTGTCTCATGATGGGTCACTGCAAACAGTTTAAGCAATCGACATTGCTCTACTATGACTGTCTATTGTTCAAGGGCAACACTATGACTATCTGCAATGACTCCGAGAAGGATCCCCTTATCTGTCAGTTATAATGGACTGGGTCTCAAAGACATTCAGAGGGGCAAGACTGGGTCAAGTCAAGTCAAGCTGGGGAGCATGCACTGGTACAGTGCGTTGCCACACCCACTACACAACGAAACAATTTGGGACCCCGTTGACAACCTCCCAGGCAGACAAGCAGTCCAGTCCCACCATCCGGAAATGACCATCTATCTGCCGCAGACAGGTGTTACGTGGGTGACCCCTTGGCCTGGTACAGCCACTTGGGTCCCCAACAATGAGGATCTTACAATCAGGATCACCCTCAGGGAAACACGCCATAAGGCTGTATTGCCATAACTGATGCCCCCTCACAATGCAGGTCATGTGCCTCATTCGGGACTCCATAAACAACACAAAGTCAAACCAGCAGTACCCAAGGATTTTCCAGAGAGACACAGTGCCAAAGGAGTCCAGTTTTTGTCTCAGGTCACTGGATAGCGTCCATGTCTCACAAACCATATAGCAAGACAGGAAGCACCAGGACTCTAAAGACTTGGACCTTCGTCCTTTTGCTGAGATATGTGAGATGCCACACACCCCTTTCCAGTGACTTCATGAAAATGCTCTCCCAATCCGCCTACTGACTTCATAGGAAGAGTCACCAGAGACATGAATGTCACTTCCGAGGTAAGTAAACCTCTTGACGAGGTCGACACTCGATAGCCGTGCTCAAGAGGCCATTAAAGGCCTGGATGTTGGTTTTTATCAGGACACTCACAAGCCCAGACACTCAGACTCCTCATTGAGTCTCTCGAGCTCCCCGATCAGAGCCTCCATTGACTCCGCAAAGATCACAGCATCGTCAGCAAAGTCAAGATCTGTGAACTTTCTTCATCACAAGAAAAAAAAATTAAGAAATACTGAGCTAGAGAATAAGTCTTGTGAGATCCTACTAACAACAAAAGAGAACAGGCCATCTGCTATCCTGTGTATGAAAGCTGCTGATAAAAAGATATTCATAGGGTGTAGTTCTTAAGAAGGCCACTAGAGGCCAGTATTGAGTAGCACAACTGCAGAATAACAGGCCATGACACCAAGAAGTGGAATTGTAGGTTAACAGATTTACTGGAGTAGCTGTGGCGCCCGTCTAAGATGGGTTAAAATCGAAATCATCAACATAGACCTCAACATTAATGTTTGCAGTACACCGTCTATTCGAATTTACATTTTGCAATACATGTAGCAATAAAAAGCATTGCATTTGTTATTTCAAGTTGTGGTGCATCACAAAAGATTCTGTAATAAAATGTATTGCTAGATTAGTGGTTTATTTGTTGAGTTTTTGTATTGCAATTCATTGAGTGTATGTTTTGCATAAATAGCTGATTTATCTCCTGCTTGTATTTCTCAGTGGTTATAATAACAATTTTATTTCTATGATTATATTTGCTTCTTTTGGTGTGCTGTATAATTCTTGTGTGGCTAGTAAGAAAGTAATGTTGGTCACTTGCGCTCCAGAAGAAATGTTCACTCTAGGGATCGGTAGCAGATATTAGAATTTGTGCCATCTGGGGTTGGAAAAAGGGTCTTGTGGAGCAGTGCAATTTATCAACCGTGTTCTTGTGTGTGAGTGTTTGTGGGCCGAGTCAAGGCTGGGTGTCAAATAAAACAAACAAATCACACAGAAATGGTGAGAATCTGAGTGCCACTACAACTCACCACAACACTTGAATAACAGGCACAACACTGCATTCACTTTCCATGATTTGGATCAACAAGTTAAAATACACTGTGTGCACAATTATTAGGCAAGTTGTATTTTTGAGGATTAATTTTAATATGGAACAAACACAGTGCTATCAGTCAATCCAAAATGTTAATAAACCTGAAACCTGAATGTTTCACAACGGAAATGTGAGTGTGAACATCATCAGGGGAATACATATGTGCGCACAATTATTAGGCAACTATTAGTGTGCAGATTTATTATGCAACTAAAGGAAAATGAAAATTTTCCCATCTCACTTGTTTATTTTCATCTGTTATAGTGAGAATAATAAACAAACACCTCAAAATTTACAAATAAACATCTCTGACATTTCAAAAAAAATCAATCAATCAATCAATGACCAATATAGCCACCCTTCTTTCCAATAACAGTCATAAGCCTTTCCATTCATGGAGTCTGTCAGTTTCTTGATCTGTTGACGATCAGCTTTTGTGGAGCAGTGACTACAGCCTCCCAGACACTCTTCAGAGAGGTGGATTGTTTTTCTCCCCCGTAAATCTAGCGTTTAAGAAGTGCCCACAAGTTCTCGATAGGGTTTAGGTCAGATGAGGAAGGGGCCATGTCATTATTCCTTCATCTTTAAGGCCTTTACTGGCTGGCCACGCAGTGAGAACTTCGATGCAAGTGATGGAGCATTGGCCTGCATAAAAATCATGGTCTTTTTCCTGTATCACTGTTTGAAGAAAGTGTCTTGAAAAACTGGCAGTAGGTTTGGGAGTTGATTTTGAGTTCATCTTCAATGCAAAAGGTCCAACTAGCTCATCTTTAAAAATACCAGCTCATACCAGTACCCCACCTCCACGTTGGAGTGGAGCTCTGTGCCCATTACTGATCCACAGGTCCATCCATCTGGTCCATCAAGAGTCACTCTCATCTCATCGGTCCATAAATCTGTCTTCAGATATTTCTTGGCCCAGTTTTGACGTTTCAACTTATGTTTCTTGTTCAGTGGTGGTTGGGTTTCAGCCCTCCTTACCTTGGCCATGTCTTTGAGCACTGAACACCTTGTACTTCTGGGCACTCCAGGTAGGTTGCAGCTCTGGAATATGAAAGTACTGGAGGATAATGGGTTCCTGGTAGCTTCACGTTTGATTCTTCTCAAATCTTTGGCAGCTAATTTGCGTCTTTTGTTCTCAACACGTTTCTTGCGACCCTGTTGACTATTTGCAACAAAATGTTTGATGGTTCTGTGATCACACACCAATATCTTAGCAATTCCAAAAGTGCTGCATCCCTCTGAAAGACTTTTTACAATTTTTGACTTTTCAGAGTCAGTTAAATCTCTTTTTTGGCCCATTTTGCCTGAGGAAAACTAGCTGCCTAATAATTCTGCACACCTTGATATAGGGTGTTGATCTCCTTAGGCCACACCCTCCCTCATTACACAAATACACATCACCTGACGTGCTTAAATCCAATAAGCATTCAAGTTAATACAGCTTGGAGTTGGAATATACGCATTAAAAATGATGATATGGTCAAAATACTCACTTGCCTAATAATTGTGCACACAGTGTACAAACTAATCCTCATGAATGTAACTTTGCTATTCTGGTTTCAAATGTTTCACTATTCCCTATTGACTGTGATTTTAATTAACGTTCTGGTTTTTGTGTTTGGCTTCTTTTTTTTGGAGGATCTCAATATTGACCTTTTCTCTAAATCTGACCTTGACTCATTTGCTGGTCCTGTATTTGTATTCTTTTTGTACTGCAAGGATCGACAAAAAAGAGTGCGGATGAAAAAGAAGCAACACTAAATAGGATTATGCAGCCAATATAACAAGATTAATATACAGATCTGGAAAGTGACTATGTCAGAAAGGAAAGGCACTATAAAAGCTTAATGATAGATAGATAGATAGATAGATAGATAGATAGATAGATAGATAGATAGATAGATAGATAGATAGATAGATAGATAGATAGATAGATAGATAGATAGATAGATAGATAGATATGAGGACCTGTCTATTTCCTCACCTCCTCTGACCTTGCTGACCGCATCCTGCTGTAGTTTGGTTAGTGCGCTTTGCTCCACTGGCAGGTTGTGCTGCTGTGCCAGTCTCAGGCCCAGGAGAAGGCTGGGATTGGAATTCAAACCTTTCTCAGCTTGGACCATCAGGCTGAGCAGATGGGTGACAAGATCTTTTTGTGATTTGGGCACAGCTGGACACAGGTGGAAGAAAATTAAACATAAAAATAAAAAAGAAATAATTCACAATAAAAACAATAAAATAAAGCATCTGTGAAGGTGAGGCTATATTGAGTGGGAAAGTAAGAATGATTACCATTATTGCATAGCTTAGTTGGTCAAAAAAGTTTTTATCATCAGTGTAGCTGGTAGCCCAGTTCATTGTGAAGCACCATGTCTTTTCCATTGCTTCCTTACTACTAAACATACTGCACTTATAACACATCTTGTACTATTAGTGTTGAGGATGCCTCAAAATTCTATTAATTTGCCAGATCTTCTTCTTCTTCTTTCAGCTGCTCCTATTAGGGTTTGCCACAGTGGATCATCTTCTTCCATACCTTTCTGTCCTCGTCATCTTGTTCTGTTACACTCATCACCTGCATGTCCTCTCTCACCACAGCCATAAACCTTCTCTCAGGCCTTCCTCTTTCCCTCTTCCCTGGCAGCTCTATCCTTAGCATCCTTCTTCCAATTTACTCAGCTTCTCTCCTCTGCACATGTCCAAACCAATGCTATCTTGCCTCTCTGACTTTGACTACCAACCTGAGCTGACCCTATAATGTCCTCATTTCTAATCTTGTCCATCTCCGTCACAGCCAACACAAATCTTAGCATCTTTAACTCTGCCACCTCCAGCTCTGTCTCCTGCTTTCTGATCAGTGCCACCGTCTCCAACTCATATAACATAGCTGGTCTCACTACCATCCTGTAGATCTTCCCTTTCACTCTTGCTCATATTCGTCTGTCACAAATCACTCCTGACACTCTTCTCCACCCATTCCACCCTGCCTGCACTCTCTTCTTCACTTCTCTTCCACAATCCCCATTACTCTGTACTGTTGATCCCAAGTATTTAAACTCATCCACCTTCACCAACTCTACTCCCTTCATCCTCACCACTCCACTGACCTCCCTCTCATTTACTCACATGTATTCTGTGTTGCTCCTACTGTCCTTCATTCCTCTCCTCTCTAAAGCAGATCTCCACCTCTCCAGGGTCTCCTCAACCTGCTCCCTACTCTCGCTACAGATCACAATGTCATCAGCAAACATCTTGATCCACGGGGACTCCTGTCTAATCTCGTCTGTCAACCTGTCCATCACCATTGCAAATAAGAAAGGGCTCAGAGCTGATCCCAGATGTAATCCCACCTCCGTCACTCCTACCGCAGACCTCATCATAGTCACACTTCCCTCGTACATATCCTGTACAACTCTTACGTACTTCTCTGCCACTCCCTACTTCCTCATATAATACCACAGCTCCTCTTGAGGCCTTCTGTCATTTGCTTTCTCCAAGTCCACAATGATGCAATGCAACTCCTTCTGGCCTTCTCTAAACTTCTCCAATAACATCTTCAGAGCAAACATCACATCTGTGGTTCTCTTTCTTGGCATGAAACCATACTGCTGCTCATTAATTACCACTTACACCTTAACACCAGCAAGACCAAGGAGCTGGTGGTGGATTTTAGGAGGCCTAGGCCCCTCATGGACCCTGTGATCATCAGAGGTGACTGTGCAGAGGGTGCAGACCTATAAATATCTGGGAGTGCAGCTGGATGACAAATTGGACTGGACTGCCAATACTGATGCTCTATGTAAGAAAGGTCAGAGCAGACTATACTTTCTGAGAAGGTTGGCGTCCTTCAACATCTGCAATAAGATGCTGCAGATGTTCTACTAGACGGTTGTGGTGAGTGCCCTCTTCTACGCGGTGGTGTGCTGGGGTGGCAGCATAAAGATGAAAAACGCCTCACGCCTGGACAAACTTGTTAAGAAGGCAGGCTGTATTGAAGGAGTAAAGTTGGACAGTTTAATATCTGTGGCAGAGCGACGGGCACTAAGCAAACTCCTGTCAATCATGAAGAATCCACTGCATCCACTGAACAGTGTCATCTCCAGGCAGAGGAGTAGCTTCAGTGACAGACCTTTGTCACCGTCCTGCTCCACTGACAGACTGAGGAGATCGTTCCTCCCCCACACTATGCGACTCTTCAATTCCACCCGGGGGAGTAAATGCTAACATTAATTTTATTTTAATTCTTTTCATTTTATTACTATTTAATTTAATATTGTTTCTTTGTATCAGTATACTGCTGCTGGATTATGTGAATTTCCCCTTGGGATTAATAAAGTATCTATCTATCTATCTATCTATCTAATTATCACCTCACTTCTTAACTGAGCTTCCACTACTCTTTCCCATAACTTCATGCTGTGGCTCATCAATTTTATCCCCCTGTAGTTACTGCAGTCCTGCACATCCCCCTTATTCTTAAATATCGGCACCACTACACTTCTTCTCCACTCCTCAGGCATCCTCTCACTTTCCCAGATTCCATTAAACAATCTGGTTAAAAACTCCACTACTGTCTCTCCTAAACACCTCCATGCTTCTGCAGGTATGTCATCTGGACCAACAACCTTTCCATTCTTCATCCTCTTCATAGCAGTCTATTAATTTCCCAGTTAATTCCAGAAAAACTGAATATAATCTATCCTTTTCAAATGTGAAGACAATGCTGAAAGAAACCTTTGTTTTCTGGTATTTACCCCTCAGGCATGTTGTGCAAACAACACCTGATTTTAAAATTAGGTCGGCAACCATCTGAATAATGCAATCCCCTGGTGCCTCTGTATTTATGTCTGCTGCCTATAATGATTACTCACACAACCAAGTCACATGTTTCCCTTGGAATATTTATTGTGTATATTGTTACGGGTTTTGATGAGTTTTGTGTTCAGAAAGTACGTATCCATTTGCTCCAGACTCGGCTCCAGCAGTTAATTCATGCAGGATTCATATTTGCACTGCCAGTTCAGGATCTGTTTCCATACCTGCAAAATTCAACTCTGTTCCAAATGAGGTGTGGACAAAACTCAAATTTTATTTTGTAGCTTTTAAATAAGTTGGATGAACTATCACATTTCATTGTGAGTCATTTTGAGCTCAGACACCATGGAATTTTGAGTACTGCAGAGAACCTGCTTAAACATTTAATTCCAGACACTATTTTAATGCTGAATGGGCCTCATATAATAGATCGGCATGGAGAACAAGTAGGAGGACTGGACATCGATTTGAATAAGCAATGGTAAAAGGTCTAGACATTGAAATGCTGACTGAAATTGTCCATGTCACTGTCTAGGGAGGTAAGTGACATCATCCTAGTTAATGTTTATTAAACGATTCTGTCAAAGTCAGATTATGAAGCCAGTTCAGGATGGGAAGAATGCCTTTATTGACACGTACATGGAGTCACTCACTACAGGGAAAGAGATGACTGACTTACAGACGGTGGTGACACTTCGTAAATACACTTGTCAATTACAGAAGTACGTGATTAGTTTCTCATCTCATGTCCTTGCAAGTTATTGATAAACACAAACTCTACGAGTCAGGATTCTGTACTCGTTTTCTTATCAATACTTGTCCTTGTGCTAAAATAGCAGCAGGACTGGGTCACAGATCAAGAGGCTTTAATGAAAATGTTTTCTAAGAGTGTTAAAGGCAAAAGCTAACAGTGAACAAGAACAGAATTCATTCAATATAATCAATTTGTGAAAATCATATTTATCAGTAAAAATTAACTTACTCGTTGCCAACACTATAATGATGATCCATTCTGACCGTAGAATGATGGTGACCTTCAATCAGGGGAACATTGAAAGGAACAAACATGAATCAGCATGTCCCATTTGTGGACACAGCAAGCTGGTCCTGCCCTATTCAAATGTTAATGCATTTAATTGTCAGTCTGTGGCACAAGTGGGCAGAAGGCAGCAGCTCTCTCTTATCCAAGTCAAAAGCTCTTGTGTGTGTTTGGAAGGTTTTCATTTGCTATAATATTTATTTTTGTTAAGCTTCTGTTACGTTATCACAGTAGACCCCCGAAGTTGCAGCCTCGGTCATTCACGGATTTTTCCTTAGAACCTAACTAATAATTGTTAGCGGAAACCGCAAATATCCTCCGCAACTTTTATGCCTTCTTTCATGGCAATACTGTACTGTAGAGAGTACAGGAAGGAGCTGTAGAGAAAACCGCAACTTGGGATGTTGAAAGTAGCCAATAGAATTTGAAACTGCAACTCCCAGCAGTCCCTGCAGTGGCTCTGATTGGTCTTCTGCTGAGGGTGCTGGTCAAAGGATGTCAGCACGGCTTTTAAAAAGGGGGCCGGCGACCAAAAAAAAGTTTTTGTAATTTGTGTTTCAAGTTCCTGTCTGTCTGCCTTCTGTTGGGTTATCAGTACTTATTCATTTTGCCCTGGATCATTTTGTACGTCTGGATTGTCTGCCATCTGCCTGTGTACATGAGAACTGAGCCCGTCCACCCGTCTTCACCACTCCAGGAACTACCGGTAGGACTATCTGTACATTCCCATTCAAAGTGTAGATCTCTGGACTATCTATTTTCATCATTACATTTCATCAATTGCTGTTTTTCATGATATACTGTGAGTGTTTTGTTTGTGCTTGTTTGTATTTAATGTGTAATCGCCGTAAGGGGAACAGGGGTGGTATCTTTGTTTTCTTATTTCATTTGTTTTAATTACATTCTTTATTTGCTGTTTGATTACCGGTTTGCTTTGTTTTTGTCTCTCAAGGCTGGGTGCGTCCATGGAATCTTCACCATAAAAATAAATAAATGACCAGCTTCTCGTGTGACACTATGTTTACTTAAAAGCCTGAGCAGCACGTGTCCTTTAAGGCTGATTGCTTTGTTTCTCTCTCCTCCCCCCAGACATTCTCTGCTCTATTTGGGGGGGTGTTCCCCTATGATGTTTGTCTATTGTTTAATCGACAATTAACTGCATGAGACATGTTTGTTTGAAGTGTTTGAATAAAGTTCAAACTGCACTAAGGCTTGTCTGCAAGCATCTGTGCTTACCTCTGTCTGCTTGCATGCAGCCAGTTTAAGAGCAGTTAGCTCACTGATTTACATCCATGGCATCAGTTGCACTTTGTACATATTGTTCCAGTAGTTTTTTAAATAGTTTTTACAGTTCATTAGCAGTGTGTAAAATGATCCGTGTTGCAGTAATTGTGATGCTCTTTGCATGAAAAAAATGGGTTCCATTAAAATTTCACTTTCTTTAATTGTGACGTTTACTCAAAGTGTAGCAAAAAAGTATTTGGCGTTCAGGGATGCATTAAACCCCAAAGTATGTGGTCGTTTAACGGCGAAAGCCCCAAGATGCCACCGAAACGAGCTGCACTGTCTAAGGCTTCTGGCAATAAAAACGCGCTTGCAGTACAGTACATATAGCGGTAACATCAGTACAGTATTTTGCATTCTAGTACTGCGGGAGACATGGCAGTACGGTATACAGGTTACGTGTTTACCTTTACATTCTTTATTTTTAGGTAATGTATTAAGCTGAGTTTGAAATTAAATTAAAGTGTTTTTGGAGCATATTTAGGGTTTAAACTATGAAAATAGGCATTTTTTTAACTACATCCAAAATTCACGTTTTTTCACAATTCGCAGGTGCTCTAGGAACATAACCCCCGTGAATTTTGGGGTGTACTATATTTCCTCTTAGACACAAATAAAGTATTAGAACTCATGGCAATTAAAGATCTATCTATCTATCTATCTATCTATCTATCTATCTATCTATCTATCTATCTATCTATCTATCTATCTATCTATCTACTATATAGTGCCTTTCTTATCTATCTATCTATCTATCTATCTATCTATCTATCTATCTATCTATCTATCTATCTATCTACTATATAGTGCCTTTCTTATCTATCTATCTATCTATCTATCTATCTATCTATCTATCTATCTATCTATCTATCTATCTATGTTATATAGTGTCATTCATTATCTATCTATCTATCTATCTATCTATCTATCTATCTATCTATCTATCTATCTATCTATCTATCTACTATATAGTGCCTTTCTTATCTATCTATCTATCTATCTATCTATCTATCTATCTATCTATCTATCTACTATATAGTGCCTTTCTTATCTATCTATCTATCTATCTACTATATAGTGCCTTTCTTATCTATCTATCTATCTATCTACTATATAGTGCCTTTCTTATCTATCTATCTATCTATCTATCTATCTATCTATCTATCTATCTATCTTATATAGTGTCTTTCATTATCTATCTATCTATCTATCTATCTATCTATCTATCTATCTATCTATCTATCTATCTATCTATCTACTATATAGTGCCTTTCTTATCTATCTATCTATCTATCTATCTATCTATCTATCTATCTATCTATCTATCTATCTATCTATCTATCTATCTATCTATCTATCTATGTTATATAGTGTCTTTCATTATCTATCTATCTATCTATCTATCTATCTATCTATCTATCTATCTATCTATCTACTATATAGTGCCTTTCTTATCTATCTATCTATCTAGATGCCAGTTTAAAAATGTACAGTATGTCATCACAATGTTGATTATTTAAAAACCCTAAATTAACTAACACTCCTCACACTTGAGAAAATGTTAGCTTACCTTGAAGATCCCAGTCTGTTATTTTCAACTTGTGTAATTTATTGCCACAAAAAGCTTTGGTAAAGTAAACATTGTTAAGTCAGTTACATGTGAGTGTGTGTCATTATTTTCATTCCTGCAGATCACGATGATCCTGATGTCAAAGGGCTCGGCGATACAGTTGATCCCAGACAATGTGGTATTAAATTTCATTGTTACGCTGATTACACACAGCTCCATTAAATCCACTTCTGTTTTCCCTCCAGATACTCTTATGGCATGTCTCCAAGACATAAAGATATGGATGACTCACAATTTTCTCCAACTAAACAGCAATAAAACTGAGGTGCTCCTCATTGGTTCTAAATCCATACTTGCTAAGGTTAACCAGTCTAATATTTTAATTAACAATAATAACAGAAACATCTCTACCCAGGTGAAGAGCCTGGGCGTCATTCTTTTTCTTCCCATATAAGTAACATTTCTCGGACTGCCTTCTTCCATCTCCGAAACATTTCTAGACTTTGTCTTGTTCTTACGCCACACAGTACTAAAGTACTGATTAATGCCCGAGTCACCTCACGTATAGATTACTGTAATGCTATTCTATCTGGCATCCCACAAAAACGTATCCATCAGTTACAACTTCTTCAAAATTCTGCTGCCAGGATAATAACCTGCTGTTCTAAATCCACTGAACATATTACACCTATTCTCTCTCAACTTCACTGGCTCCCTGTTAACTACAGAATACAAAACTAAATATGGCTCTGAACATTTAAAGTTCTCCACAACCTCACTGATCTCCTACAGACCGATACTCCTCTCGCTCACTCAGATCCTCATCTGCAGCTCGACTTTCTGTACCGCACATCAGACTCTGTGCTATGGGAGCTCGAGCGTCTCTTATAGTGCTCCTCAACTCGGGAAGTCTCTTCCCTCTCATATCTGTCAGCTCGATTCAATAACACATTTTCAAACTACCCTCAAAACTTATCTTTTCAAACTGGCATACCAATTGTGAATTTTGCACTGTTACTGCCTGTTATCTTTGTTTGTTTGCTAATTATTGCTTTTTAATTTAATTCTGTATATTTTTATTTTACTAATGTTGTTTAATTTCAATTGTAAGGTGAGTGCTAAGAAAGGTGCCTATTAAATAAAACGTATTATTATTATTATTATTAATACCTTGGACGTATGTCCAGCACACATAATCCCTATGATCATTAATTTAGCACAAACAAGGAAACAGGACAGGTGGAAAATCAAAGAGAAACTCACCACACTGGGGTGCAGGCTGGCCTGGGCAGAGGAAAAACAAGAGGAGGATAAAGACACTTGAAGAAAGCATCATCCTTACAGCTGCTGGCTCCCAGTTAGATGTCTGTTTTTGACTTTTTAGTTTGTGCTTCTCTTTTGCGTCCCTTTTTAAAGGATGTTGATCCAGGAAGTTTATTTGTAAAATGGTTTCTAGGGAAACATTTCTGGGTGTGGTCTCTCCTCCCTCCTGTACAGTAAAGGGATTTCAATAGTTCCTCTGTAGGCTCCGAACCCCTGGTTAATGCCATCAGAGAACTCGCATCAGATAAGATATTCTGATACATTATTGCATTATGTGTCACTGCACTTTAGGCGTTTTCAGATGTGATATGAGCTCTTCAAAACATTGGATATAAAGAAAAACAAAAAACATGTCACTCATCTTTCATGAGACAGAACAAGTAGGAGAGCCTCAAAATTGGCAAGAAGCTTGGGGCTGACTGATGTTTCCTGAGGACAATTTTCAAGGTTGCCATACTCTTGGGGGTCCACATTAATGACAGGTTGGATTGGTCTCATAAAAAATGCAAGGAAGCCTCCTCTTCCTTAGGAAACTGTATTCCTTTAATGTGGGTTGTGACATCCTTCACATCTTCCATAACTCTGTGATGGCCAGTGTGGTGTGCTGTGCTCGTAAATAGTGCTGGGCGGTATGACCAAAATTCTATATCGCAGTATTTTATAAAATTATACCGGTTTCGCAGTATTCAACGGTATTTTTTTCCCATGCATGAGTGGAAGTTAACCACATTTTCCACTGCAATTACTGCAGTAGACTGGCTAAGAATAAGCTATTCCACTGTCATGAGCATTGTACATTGTACAAAAAAGCATTTAAATGTGTACACAAGTATTAATACAGGTTTGCATCGTTTTCAAGGGGGTGGCACTAATGAAAAGAAGGAGTCCCATTGCATGACAGTTGCCGTCAAAATATAGAACCTTTTTATTGAACAAATTTTGCGAGCAACTTGAACTATAATTTTGACAACATATTTTCAACCATCCAAAGAGGCATTTAGACTTAGTCAAATAGCCAGAGGTGCTTGTCAAAAGTTGTATTGCACTGAACATGTCTTAGAAAAGGAATAAATAGTTTTGGAAACCAACTCCACTTTCTGTTAATGTTAACAATCTCTGTCCACTAACACGTTAGCTGTATGGATTGTAATGGCGTTGCTTATCTCGATCCACCGCTTGCTTTTTTTGTCGTAGGCAGTACACCTCTAGCAAACGCGTCTGACTCGAGTGTCCTCTCGCTTTTTCAGTCTTACCTGAGGACGTGGAGGGTGCCAATCTTAGTTCCATACATTCATGGTACTCCAAAGGTGGTGCAGCAAATTGCTCGACAGCATTTGCAGTAAATAGTTGTTTGGTCCACATCTGACATTTTAAAACCAAAGTATCTCCAGACGACAAACACAGCTCCTTTTTTTGTCAAACATTCTTCTGTGTCATCATGTTCAACTTTATCGTGTGCTATAGCTTCAGTTTCAGAATGTTCTCTGTCCATTTTCACCGCCCAATACCTCCACTAATGCATGTACTCCGTTGCATGCGTGTTCAGCGGTGTAGCAGTGAAAAAGGTCCCCCCTTAAACAGTCTCCCGCTGTGCCACGTTCCGATCGTTGTTTAGGCTCTTTAAACCGGTGTTGCAGTATAAGAAAAATCCATATCATATTGTAGCCACCGAAGTGTAAGGCAAGCACGGGTAAAACGTGTGCAGAAAGAAATCTCTCAGTCCAAAAGTTCATTTTAAAATTATTTAGTGAAAGTTAAAAGCAAATAATCCCCACAAGAATAAAAGAAAAAACAGTTACACACAGAGAATAAAAGGCAATAAAAAGGAAAAAATGTATCTTCTCTAAGCTTAGCTTTTCTTGAGAAATTTTAGTTATTTCTGTCCTTAAAAGTTCTTTACTTCTTCTTCTTTACTTAAAGATTCTTAGCTTCTTCTTCTGTACGCTTTAAACGTACAGCACAGCACATAAATTAAGTGCTGTTTTCTTATATATTTACTTCACACGCTCAAAAGGCCCGTAGGCCAGTTGGCACGGTTTAAAACCTTATGCCTTGCACACCTTACTCCTGGCAAGGCTGTCACTAACAAAAGAATAATATTTACTCAAAGCTGTTAGAAATGGCAAGAATATACCAATACAATTCTACTTACGGGGGTTATAGGAACCTCCCATAGATTATGCATTGTCATCTAGTAAAATATTCATGAATCTTATAGAACTAGGAAAATGGCAATTACACATAACAAAAATAAAAAACGGTTTTCGGTATGAATTGGTATACCTCCCAGCACTAGCTGGTAACATCACATCAAGACAGGCCCACTGACAACAACAATTAAGAGAGCAGGTTCAGTTATAGGACACATTTTGGAACCCCTGGAGGAAGTAAAGGAGGAGACATCAAATGCAAAACCGAGTGCCATTATGAACAATGCTGCACATCTCCTCTCTGACGAGCCAGCACTGAGTACTTTCAGCCAATGAATCATTCAGCAGATCTTACTGAAGAATAAGTCTGGTCATCTCTATAACATAACAATAGGGTGAACAAAAGGAGCAGACAAATGAACAAAAAAAACAGAAGGAAAAATGCTAAACCCGGAAGAGCTGCCAGAAGATGAGGGGAGTTCCTATGCAGCACTTCTGCCAATGTCAATCAGGAGACACCTGGAGAACTTCCGGGTGCAGTATAAAGGAGGCCGCCTCGCTCCATTCAGGGAGCCAGAGTCGGGTGGAAAGTGGACGAAGCTTAAGAGGAAAGGAGTAGAGGCGGCAGAAGGAAAGAAGGGCTGAGTACTGTACTGATTTGAGCACTGTGTTGGGTGCAGGACATTGTTAGAAATAAACGTGTGTTATTTTGGACATTCTGAGTCCGTGTCTGTCTGTGTCCGCGTTTAGTCTTCTACACCCCTTAGGAGATAAACAGGCTGGTCAGCACTTTAATTAGGCTGTGGTTTGGTCCAAATCGACCTGTTTTGTAAATGTCCATCACTCTTTGCAGAATTTAGTTAGAAGGAGAGGTAACTGGACTCGCAATGTGTATAAGGTGTGGTTTCCTCAATCAAATTTGAAATCTCCATTGATCTTTCCAGGTGGCACTGCATGGGCAGAGTGAGCTGCAGGCCTGGACTTTAAATCATTCGGGTTAGGCGAAGGATGGGCATCTGCTACCCTTTCTGGCTGTGTTGTTGTTTTTAATAATGGAGTTCATCTCAGAGGACAATTAGACGGCTTACTAAGATCTGTAAGCAACATTTTATGTTAATCCGTTGAAGTACTGCTTCAGGATTTCCAGGGTAATTCTCCTAGTTTTCAATCAGACATTACCGATTTTAGACAATTCCAGCATTTTAACAGATTAAAGGGAGCAGCAGAGGGACATGCAGGGTGGGGAGCGGGGGAATTTGGTGACAGCCTGGGATGGAGAACAACAGCAGATGTTCCTGCAGCTTGCATGCAGAGCCCAGGTGGCAACAGCTGCCTGATTGAAAAAGGGGCTGTCTGTCTGCCTGGAACAGTGCCACCTACTGGCCACACCTGGGAGCATGTTTCACCTGAGGGAGGCACTACTGTAGTGACATTCTTACCCAGATGCAAAGCTAAAATAACCAGAATGAAGAATTCCTTAAACAACTGAATATAACAGTGGGACGAGCAAAGGGAGAAGACACATTAACAAATAACAGAAGGAAAAAAGCAAAGTCTGCAATCTTTCTAGGCCATTGACCTCAGTCTGTACGTTTGCGACAGCACCCCCTTAAGAATCTTCTCTCTGTCTCTTTATTGTATTCCATGTTGGTCCACTCTTGATGTTAATGACTCACATGGGGTTCCAGAACTTGAAGAGTCAAGTCATTGTAAATGTCCATCCACGTCCTTTCATAATAATGTATGTATGACAATGTATGCATGTATATATATTTACACACACACACATATATATATATACCTGTGTATATATATATATATATATATATATATATATATATATATATATATATATATATATATATATATATATATATATATATATATATATATATATATATATATATATATATATATATATTGTGGCAGTAGGGGCTAGTGCTCCTTTGAACCCTCACGTGCAACTCCAGACACCAGGTAAAAGTCCAATAAATTTTTATTTTCATTTTCCACAGTGCACCAAACACCCTCCACACTACTCATAAATCGATACTATAACTAACACACAATAAACTCTCCTCCTCGCCCAGACACTTTGCTCCTCTACCTCCCAGCTCAGCTCAGCGTCTGGACTGAGGCATCGTCCTTTTATAGCCCCTGACCCGGAGGTGTTCCTGTCCCAACAGTCCACAGTTCCTTATTCCTTCCGGGTCAGGGCAATCAGTCCTTTACTTCAACCCGGGAGCACGTCGTTCCTTCCCGTCACGTGACCGTGACGTACTCCCGGGTCATAAGGCACAAAAGAGCCCATAAGCCCCCACCGCCCCCCCCCAACACAGCGACTCCTGGTGGCCTCCAAGGTATCCAGCAGGGCTGTGTATAAATACTACAAAGTCCATGAGGCCCTGCTGGACCTCGGGGCACTATCCTGCTGTCGGGAGAGCTCCTCCTGGCGGCCTGGGGGTGAGGACCGGCATGAGAAGCCGGCAGTCCTCCACAATATATATATATGTATTCTGGATTATTGCCGGGGCCCTTGGCCAGTCGGGATGCCTCTACACTGGAAGGACCGGAGAAGGAGCATATCAACAGCATTATCTCCCTCCGGAGCACTAGGTGGCAGCAGTGCCTCAGACTCCCGCAGGACTCCATGGGAGCTGGAGTGTTTTACAGCCCTGTTGGATTTCGTGGACGCCACCAGGCGGTGCTGCAACTGCTGCGGAGCCCTTTGGTGCAGCTCTTCCGCCACACCCAGAAGTGCTGCCAGAAGTAGGTCAACAAGCACCTGGAGTACTTCCGGGTGCCTTATAAAAGGAGCCAGCAGCTACTACTCTGGGAGCCAGAGTCGGGTGGGAGAAGTCAAAGTTCCCCAGGAGGAGTGGAGGTGGATGGAGAAGAGAAGAGAAGCGTGTTTTGAGTTTTGTGCTGTGAAATGTACCATACTCGTGGGAAACGGAAGAAGGCACTTCCCACAAGGGAAAAAGAAAACATAAAAAGCATGTGTGCTTAACTTGTTTCCTGTGTCTGTCTGTCTGTGTTGGGTTTGGGCGCAAAGACCACCCTCTACAGGCCACATACTGTATAATAAAATCCTCTGTCTGTCTGTCTGCTTTTCACAAAAGAACTACTTAACAGATTTAGATCTGTTTTTTTCTATAATTTGCTTGAACATTCCAGTTGATTTTGTGACTTCTCTAATCGCACTAAGAATTATAGTTTGCTTGCAGGAGCGATATATTCGCATTAATCTGAGGCAGAGATTGCCCTGCTAATCCAAAACAGGGCCAAGGGGAGGGTTAAGCATGACATCAGGAGTTGAGAGCCGGGCAGGTCTCCCCTCACTGTCCTGTTTCACTACTACATGGGCAGAGCCACAGTGAACAGCTAGTGTATATATATATATATATATATATATATATATACGTAGTGTGAATACAACAACCAGGGGGACTTGACATTTAGCACTAATGTCTCTCTCTTATCCTTCAGGAAAACAGACAACTAGAAGACTTACCTTTTCGAAACTCCATTCAAAATCCACTCAAGAAACTGTCCTCTTCCAAGTGCCGAAGATAATACTCCAGAAGATTACCTCACTTCCACCTTCTACTCATCTTATGACCTCTGGCTCACCATTTCAATATCACTATCAATCATCATTGTCACTTCCTGTCCATCGCATATAAATTTCCCCAATATCATTCAACCATTGTCACATGGAAGTCTTTGTTTCTCTACAAGATTGTTATCCACAAGACCTTCAGTATACAGGACTGGGTCCCAAACCTTTATGTGCTTCTCTTGTGTTTTCTCTGTCTTCACAATATATATATATATTGTATATACTGTACAGTCAAAAGGCTCGATCGCACGTGAAAGAACGAAAGACAAGGGGATAAGATGAGGTACTAATGCTTTTCTTTCCTTAACCCCACAGAAAGACAACAGAATAAAACGGCCATACCGGTTATCACATCCTGTTCCCACAAAAGACTCCTCGGCTGGCTCCATGGGGTTGCCATGTTTCCGGACAGCCCCGATGACTACAGTCCATCAACCACACTCTTGACATCAGCTCCAGCCTCCTCTGCACCTCCTCCCCATTATTTGCACTTCCTTTTTTGTTTGAATATAACCAGAGAGAGAACTTTAATTTGTCAAATGTTTTGCTTTGATATTGACCGTTATTTTGTACTGGACGCTACACCCAGTATACGGGGAGGATCCCTAACTCTTAACCTGAGTTTCTGTGTGTTTATTCTTTCACTAGTTTTATGGCTTGAAAAACATTGTACATTTTGTGAGATCTCTTTTTCCAGACTTTACATTTTTAATTGGATTGATGCCTTTATCCAAGGTGTCTTTCAACATCTGAGATATGATTGGTTACATTTCCCTTGCTAATTGGAGCACAGGCAGAAGAAGTGACTTGCTCATCGCCACACAGTGGTGTCAGTAGTGGGATTTGAATCCACAACCTCAGGATTTGGACAGCAAAGTCTTAACCACTAGGTCACACTATACCTGCCTTTATTTCCGGAATGAGTCTAACCCAATTGGAGCACAGCAATATAAATTAGAGCAACTAATAGTATTATTCAGAAGCAAAGTCTACCACTTTGTAATCCCAGTAAAGTGTTTTATTTACTACTGTCCATACATTCGCCGCATATTACTGAGCACACAATGTAAATACTTTGAAACTGCAAAAAATTGTCAAGACTACTACTTGTCAGATCTGAGCCCCCTGTATGACTTGTGCTGAGATCTCTCAAGAAGAGACCCTTGTGAGATTACCAAGATAAAGTATTTAGGAGAAAAACCTGAGAAGCAGGAAACAAAAGACAATGCCTCCATTTTGTTTCTTGTCGAGGAGAAACCAAAAAGCTATTGCAGAGATCTCTTGTTTGATTTTTCATTCCTATGGGAAAGCACTTTGAGAGGGTCTCGCCTGATAAATGGAACTATACAAGATTCCCACTGGTGGTCTGAGTGTGAGCCGTTTTTAGTATGGAGCGGGAGTGATGGACAGAGATAGCCCTAATACTTCCGCTATGTCAGATTAAAACAAACAGATTTCTGTGTCTTTGGCCTCAATCTCTCGTGTATTTAAACCAACGGTTCATATTATTGTTACACCCACCCTGATCTCACGACTTTCAGCCTCGCTGTGATATCCACACTCATGTCAGGCCCTGTGAGCTGCAGCATTGTGGTCAATGTCATCCTCTGCCATCCCCCCCCTCACCACTGATTCTCATTTTACTTCCCTATATTCCATTTTCCCACCCCCTGCTTTCCCCTAATTCATCACTAATCTGGTTGGATCCCCCCCAGTGACTCCTGCTTTTAGTGTTAGATAAGACTGGAGATTATTAAAGTGATTGTTACACAAAGGAGGAGGCAGCTTTGTCATCCAGCTGGGAGATTAATTATTGTCATCCAGCGAGACCCCAGCTGAGTGTCACTGCTGGCGCAAGAGTTTATTGAACCTTTCGGAGAGTACTTTATTGTGTTAGAGGCTTTGCAGTGACTCCAGGTTCAAACACAGCTATCATATCAGGTCTTACTGAAGTGAGGAATATAGATATGTTGTGTTTGAAAGGGGCGGCACGGTGGCGCAGTGGTAGCGCTGCTGCCTCGCAGTTAGGAGACCCGGGTTCGCTTCCCGGGTCCTCCCTGCGTGGAGTTTGCATGTTCTCCCGTGTCTGCGTGGGTTTCCTCCGGGTACTCCGGTTTCCTCCCACAGTCCAAAGACATGCAGGTTAGGTGGATTGGCGATTCTAAATTGTCCATAGTGTGTGCTTGGTGTGTGAGTGTGGGTGTGTGTGTCCTGCGGTGGGTTGGCGCCCTGCCCGGGATTGGTTCCTGCCTTGCACCCTGTGATGGCTGGGATTGGCTCCAGCAGACCCCCGTGACCCTGTGTTCGGATTCAACGGGTTGGAAAATGGATGGATGGATGTGTTTGAAAGAATTACTTCTGAACGCTTTGGAAACACCTTTTTTTTTTTTTGACCGATGCCTCCTGACGGGTACGAGAAACTCTCAAATACAATAAACCGTTGAACACGTCTTGATGTTTAGTTACACAAGGCGTCAAGTTTTTAGGGTTCCCCCTCTATTTTCAGCCTGACCACTCCTCATTTTGGACCATATAATGTGTAGGAAATCACACCGTTGTGAATAGGTGTCTTCAGCAGAAATGATCAGAAGGACTGGAAGTTGTGCGTGCCACATCAAATGACCCCAGGGGTTCACCCCTTAATGGGATACGAAGAATCAAAACTACTCCGTTTAACAAAATCTTTAAAAAAAAGGGGATCGGTAATGCAGGCATGAGGTGTGTCGTTTTATGCTATTTCCAGGTTGCAGACCATAGTTATCATATTTCATGCTTTATGGGTGGTCCTAGAGCCTCTCCCAGAAGGTTAAAAATGACAGATTTCAAACATATGCATGTGGGATATCATTTTAGAGTACTTCAAGGTCAGTGATACAAATATGATGATATTATTGATTTGTGATTCTTTGCTAGGGAGCTAGCACTCTGTGGATCTCTATCAGAGGGTGAAACATGATAAACTCCAGTTACTACCAAGAAGGTTTAGAAACATTTAAACTGAAGCAAACATTTTCAGATTTGAAATATCTGATGCTACTTTTCTTGTTCATTATGGACCTCAATCTCATGAAGTAAATCATTACATTTCTTTTCAACACCCCAAATCTGGGCAACTTAAACTATTTCAGACCTTTTTTATTAAGAAGAACAAAAGTGAAAGAAATGGAGAAGCCAATAGAATAATATGAATTGTAGCAGGGCCAATTACACAGAGTGGTAGGTTAATAATAATTTGAATAGTGATGTAATTGATTCCATTTATACAGCACTTTAGTAACCTGCTCAAAGCACTTGACATAGACAATGTGGAGCATCCACAGCAGCCATTCTTGCACACGTCAGCTACTAGTTGCTGAAGGCCTGAGACAGGAAGCCAGTTAGGGAATTGTTGGGGGCCAGAATGAACAAGGCTGTGGTGGTCAGTTTTAGCCAGGACATCAGGAAACATACCCTCTACTCTTTTCGAAAGATGCCCAGGGATCTTTAATGACTTCAGTAAGTCAGGACCTTTGTCTCATCTGAAGGATGGTGCCATTTTTGCAGCACAGTGTCCAAATCACTGCACATGGGCAATGGGATCAAGACACAGACCACAGGGTAAAAAAGGAAGAAAAGGAAAATAAACACAAGCCAAGGAACAAACTCCAGCTGTATCATAACAACAATGGACAATACTTATTCAATTTTTCAATTTCTGTAGAAGGTGTGTAGAGTTCCTTTAGATAGATAGATAGATAGATAGATAGATAGATAGATAGATAGATAGATAGATAGATAGATAGATAGATGGCATAGTTGGTAGGATAGATAGATAGATAGATAGATAGATAGATAGATAGATAGATAGATAGATAGATAGATAGATAGATGGCATAGTTGGTAGGATAGATAGATAGATAGATAGATAGATAGATAGATAGATAGATAGATAGATAGATAGATAGATAGATAGATAGATAGATAGATAGATAGAATAGAACAGAACTTTAATTGCACCCAGCAAGAAATGTAGCTTTTTACAGAACAGAGGCGGCCTTTGGGGGTGGCGACTAGGGCAATCGCCCCAGGCCTCGGGCCTGAGGGGGGACCCGCGATAGGAGATTCTTTTGTCACCGTCAGCTCATCATACAAATATGCGGGGCCTCTGCAAGACATTCAAATCCATTATAGACTGAAATACGGTACGCGGTGGATTTCTTCGGAAACAACTCATAAACAAGGACTTGTTACTTTAGAAGCCTTTCCTGGCATCTATACCAATAACCAAGAAAGCTCTTAGCACGACATTTTTTGTTTCAAAATACTGCAATAATTACGCCCTTCAGTTTCGGATTTACACTGGGTCAGCAAAGAAGGCGACACTAATACCATGCAGGTGTCTCCAAATGGCCTGATCTCGACTCTTCTTTCTTGTTGAAATATAGAGTGAGAAATCATGTGTCTTGCTTTTGGGTGAAAAGAGTCAAGAACAATTACAATACGTAATGTAATCAAACGGTCAATGGTACCTACATAAGGCACCATGTTTTTTAACAATAATAAGGCGTACAGCATTAGAGGCAGACAAGCCCGTGAGCGTGGTGGTATGTTATATAGCCTACAATTATAGCTCTCTGCCCCGCATATGACACTCGCCCAAGGCCCCGCGTACTCCTAAGGCCGCTTCTGTTACAGAAGCTCTGTAAATAAATAGATAAATAAATATAAATACACATGTAATACAGTCTGAACACACACCATAATGACTAAAAGTGCTGTTGGTATAAACGACCCCAAGTCGGGTTTCTTAACACACTTCTACAGAAGGATTCATTGGCTGGAAGTCCTCAGTGTTGGTGTGTCAGAGAGAGCAGAGAGAGGATGTGCAGCATTGTTCCTAATGGCACTCAGTTGTGTTTTAATTCTTTCCTCCACTACGTCCAGAGTGTGTCCTATAACTGAGCCTGCCCTTTTTAATTAGTATGTTAATTCAGTGAGCCTCTCTTGAAGTGATATTACCAGCCAGGACAGAGCTGTGGAAGATGTGAAAGATGTCATTTCTTCACATTAAAGGAGTTCAGTCTCCTAAGAATAGAGAGACAGCTCTGCTCTTCCTTATATAGTTCATATATGTTATGAGACAAGTCCAGCTTGTCTTTGATGTGGACCCCCAAGTATTTGTAGGACTGGACCACCTCTTCATCCACTTCTGGAAATTAGACCAGACACAGAAGCTCTTTAGTGCAGTGAAATGAAAGTCATCGTCATTTTGTTGGTGGGCTTACTAACATTTTCAGCCTATCCCTTTCCCAATCTACTATGCCCACTACTTCTTTTACTTCCTGTGCATAAAAAAATAGATATAGTGGGTTAGATAATGAATAGATGGATGGATGGATGGATTTGCTTAAATGGCTGGTGTTCTGTCCCCCTTCGCTCCCAACATTATCAAGTGATCTGAGAGGCACACTAAGCACTTTATTTACTCCAAGTTACTTCCTCTAGTAGGTCCACAGTAATTTGCTTATCGTCAGAACAGATCTACTGCTGATGCACATTGTGTTGTACTTCATACTTCTCTTTTTCTGTTGGACAAAAAGAAGCTTGTGAAGATGTTATTTGAGGTCTTCAGCTCAGTGCCCTCTATGTTTATCACTAAACTTGGGCACTGGGCTTAGAAATTTTCCCTGTGCAGCTGCATCCTGGTCTTTCTGATGGGCTGATACCAGGTGGTAAGAATGTGTGCAGATGTTTCCAGTGCATTTGGCGTCAATACAGGAGACCCTAAGGGTTGTATCTTGAGTCCATTTAATATATTCTCTGTATAACCATAACTCCAGGACTATCATTAGTGTGTTGATGTTACAACAATAGTATAGTGCCTATAGAAAATCATGACTCCTCTTTGGTCTTGCAATCTGACATCAACCCCATTAAAATTACCTTTTCCAGCTTTATTTACACATTTTGCCTTAAAACGTTTAAGTTGTAGGTTGATGAAGTGCTGCTGACATGGTCATCCCTCCAACAGGTTCTCTCATCTCAGCAGAGGACATTTGCAGTTCTATTAGAGTGACCATTGGTTTCTTGGTTACCTCTCTGACCAAGGCCCTTCTTACCCCGTTATTCAGTGTGCCTTAATGACCAACTCTATGAGGATTTCTGGTGGTTCCAAACTTCCTCAATTTCACAATTCTTGAGGCCATTGTGCTCCAGGGAATGCACAGAGTTTTAGAAATGGGTTTATCATGTTGTCCTGATCTTTGCCTCACCATAATTTGATTATGGAGGTCTGCATGGGGTTCCTTGCACTTCATGGCTTGGTTTTTGTCTTGACATGCATTGTGAATTGTAGGACATTAAGTGTGCCTGACTAAATGATGCTCCAGACTTCTTTGGACCTGAACAATACAGAGTGTCTTACACAGCAGTGCAACTTTTTGTAGCTTTAGTGGCAAACTGAATGGGTGACAGAGTACAACACAAAGCTGGTCAGCACAGGCCTTAAGAACACAAGGGCCAACTCCAACAGTCCCTTGGCTTTGCCTGTGTGTAACCTCCTGTAGGTGGCATATGGAATGATGGGCATCCTGACCAGGAAGGGGGGTGGTACCTTACCCATATGGGAGGGTCCTATAAGGCATAAAGCATCCCAGCCAGGGGAGAAGAAAGGTTCCAGACCCAGAAATGATGACCAGAAGAGATGGACAGACAATCCACCAAAGGAAAAAGATGTTGTTGTGCACTCTTTATTCTCCCAGGTATGCTGGGAGATGTAGTTCGGCAACACAGGCCTGCTGGGGTCAGTGGGTGCCACATGGGGGCGCTGCAGGGAGATGCACTCCCCAATATTTGGGACTTTCATATGAAGTGCTTCCATCAAGCAGCAGCCCTGGCACCAGAAGGACTCCCAGGTCTGAAATAAAATGGACCATACTCCCTTATCCAGGCAAGTCAGAGCTGGGAGGAAAGAAGGCAATACTCGACTGGAGGAGGACAGTGCAGTGGAGAGAGGAGAGGTGATTGGAAGAGAAAGAGAACCTGTGCTTTTGCTGCTTTTGTCAACATTTGCAGGTATTCTGTTAAATAATTGTGTTTGAGGTTTGGGGCTTGATGACAACCTGGTTTCATCACACTCCTCAGCTGTCTCCTCACTTGGTAATCTGTGATGGACAGCCCATACTAATGATCAGAGTTGGACTCAATATTGGCTATACCAGTGGAAGTGGTAGTTTTTGAAGTAATAGAGATGATGTGGAGATGATTCAACTTGGAAAGAAGGTGGTGGTGGTGGAAGGGACAACTGTTTAAAAATTGGATCAGAGTGTTGTCCACATTCCCTTCTAGAACCTGAGCCCTGAATTGCTTGAGTCGAGTTCAGTAGTTGTGCCCAGTCCATTCCAGACATCTTTTTTGGCATTCTGTTTAAGTTTTGTAGGCTTTCTTTCTTTGACCTTTTCTTCAGCACTCACCGTACACCCTTAAGAGCCTCTTTGTCATCAGATTTGAATGCTCTTGTCTCTTTTTGGCCCCTTAGTAATCCAGGGCCTATGTTATGTTATGTTATGTTATGTTATGTTATGTTATGTTATGTTATGTTATGTTATGTTATGTTATGTTATGTTATGTTATGTTATGTTATGTTATGTTATGTTATGTTATGTTATGTTATGTTATGTTATGTTATGTTATGTTATGTTATGTTATGTTATGTTATGTTATGTTAGGTTAGGTTAGGTTAGGGTTAGGTTATGTAATGTTAGGGTTAAGTTAGGTAATGTTATGTTATGTTATGTCCTATGTGTGCCCTCTTGTGGCTAATTAGTGAAAATCCTGCAGATTTCTTAAAAGTCTACCTTAATTTATGACTAGTCAAGTTCCTAGCATGCCTAAAAGTGTGTTGATTCTAGAGCAGGGGTTTCAAATTCAGCTTTCAAATGGGTGTCAAAAATAAACCCAACATGGGCCAAAATATATCAACTGACAACTAGCACCACATTTTTACACATGAGCTTGGGAGACAACTTGGGATTTCATCAAATAGTAATGCCATCCTGAGTCGAGAGTTGGCGCTGTTGATTAATTCCTCTCCCTAAAAAACATCTGATGACCAGCAACACCAGTGATGTAATTTCCTGGCTACAACTTCCTGAGGCCACCTCTTCCGCTTTGGGTTCCTCTTAAGGGATTTCACTGCCATCTTGAATCAGTCTAATTTTGATACTGTTGTAGACATGACAGGTCATGGAAAAAATGAAAAGTTGGGACACCAACAGGGTCATCCAGTTGAATTGAATGAGGTTCAAGAAAATCATGCCTCTTGGCATCTGTACAAGCAGCCCCAAGTGTAAATAACAACAAAAATAATCATCTCTTACCCTCAGAACTGAGGGTTCTGTCCAGCGAGTCACTCTGATTGCAAAAGATAACTTATTCTGGGCAGACGGGCTTCTTATATCACCCAAACTGGAAGTTGTGGGGCTATGTGTCCTCACCAGGCAGCAGCTATGAATTATCAAAATGTGCAGGGATACCTGAAGAATTCAGTTATACTAGCCGCCCCGTGAAGAAAATGAGTGGAATGGCAGACATGGCACTGTGAGTAAGCACTTCATTCCTCATCTTCGTGCTGCTGAGGACTATCAACCTTTTTTGCATGGCCTTGGGTTGGCTCACAGAACCAGGGGATAGCGTGGCAGTCAGGTTGCCTCTGACTCCGAGTGAGTAGAGTGAGGAGTAGCTGGCCATGTGGGAGTGTTGTCTAAGGGGAAAAGGCAGCTGAGAATGTGTCGTGCCACTGGAGACCCGGGTGGTGTGGTGTAGATGTTGCTGAAGAAACTGTAAGTCCTTTATAGGGGCACACCATTGGTCTGGTGAGAAATGGCTAAATACATTCCTCCTTCTAGCATACACCCTGGGTTATTATAGTGGTGTCAGGAGTTGGATAGAACTAACTAACATCCCCAAGATGGAGGACTGATATAGAATTAACCCCTCAACAATGCTTTCCATGGCTTGCTAGAGACTGTTGAGTGTCACACTGGAAGGAGAACCTGCGAGGGCAAGGATTTTGAGAGGAGGATAATGTAGCATCTTGAAACTTCAGGTGGCTAAGTCCATTCCTCTTTCTTTCTCACCCCAATTCACTCATTACAGCAGTGACAGAAGTGGGATAAAGCCCACTAAGGATGGATGATTGGTTTAGCACTAATGCTTACAGATAGGGCACCTCTTAAATGTCCCAGCAGATGAAGTTCGTGTTACCCTCGAGGAGGTGGATTCAAAGAGGAGCATAGTGTAGTTACCCTGGGTCCAAACCTGGGAGGGACACAATTTTCAGGTGGCTGCAGACAATCAGATTGGGCAGGAATGCCTGGAGAAGCCGGCTATATAAGCAGCCCTGGGAAGAGCTTGAGAGGGGATGCAGCCACAAAACTGTGCATAAGCACTTTATTCCACTTTGATCTGCTGCCAAGAACTATCTGCCTGTGCGGATGACCAACTGATGACCTTCAGACATGGACCCCGGTCTTGGGATGGCTCATGGAACCAAGGGACATTGGGGCATACAGGCTGCCTCTGATCTTCAGCGAGTGTGGGTATGTGGGCAGAACTGACAAGGCAGCTGGCAGCATTGCAGAGAAGTAAGTGAAAAAGGCCATGGTCCTTTTTAGGGCCACACCGGTGTGCCTGGCGTGAGGGGACAACATCCATTCCTCCATCTCTCACGGGGTCATTACAGTTTCTTTGCTGTTTTTCTCTACTTTTTAATATAAGCTGTGTCAAATAACATTGCATGCAGTTTTACAAAGTTTATGGGCTACATTTAAATATCAGATTTTTTCCAGCCTTTTTTGCGTTTTTCTTCAGCTGCTGTTACCTATCAATACGTTAGCACAGTCGATGTCTGAGACTCGGCGGGCACTAGGACCTGAGCGCAACCCGAAAAGTGGGTTGCCACTCCTTTGTCATTCTAATCCACGGGTGAGAAGGTCGATGGCTGTCGAGTGTTTTGTGTCTGAGTGAATAAAAGCAAATCGTCAGCCTTTCCTGTCTGCAGCCCCCGCCAGTCCGCTGCACTGCACTTGCACAGCCAACCATGCAGGCTTCTCTTCTCCGTGGTTCGTTTTCCATCAGTAGATCTCAGCCTATTTTGCTTTGATATCAGATTTGAAAGGTCAAGTTTTTGCAGGAGTTATGTTTTTGATATTTGTTGAGGTCTTAGTTATGACTCTTGTAATGATGTGTGTCGTGAAAGGTGTTAATGAATATGCTCAGATAGATAGATAGATAGATAGATAGATAGATAGATAGATAGATAGATAGATAGATAGATAGATATGAATGGCACTATATAATAGATAGATAGATAGATAGATAGATAGATAGATAGATAGATAGATAGATAGATAGATAGATAGATAGATAGATAAATTTTTAAATTTTAAACAGACCTTTATTAACAATTATAACAGAATTGCAGTCAAATTAACAGTCAAAATTAATCAACATTTAATAACACAGTTTTCCTACTCATACTTTAAGACTAGACATTCATCTTCCAAGGAGCATAAAACATCATTTACAGCCCAGATCTCTCTAAATACATCTAATTGATTAATTAATTTAAAATATTCAAATTCAATTCTCAATCTCCTTTGAAGGAAGACCTTAAACATTAATAGAGCATCAGTGGTTTTCAAATCTTTATCTCGGTTTCTTCTCGTTTTTAACGTTGCCATCTTGGCCTGGCCTAACAAAAAATTGCCAAGTAAACATTGTCTTTTACAAACTCTTGACACCGGCATTCCAAAAATATAAATGAGGTTATTAAATATAATTCCCAAATCCATCAACAATAAATCAAGAAAATGCAGCAGTGGTTGTAATCTGGTACAATACAGAAATAAATGATAAACTGTTTCTTTTTGAAGGCAGAATGGACACTGATCTGTTGTGCTGGCACCAATGGTTTTTAAAAATGAATTGGTGGCTACTGCCACATGTAGAATCCTCCACTGCAGGTCACCAACTCTTTTCTCAATTGGCGGTTTATATAAAGTCCTCCATGCTGGAGATGTCGTGTCATGCAGACACAGAGTGTTCCTCCACAGGGTATCAGTCATGTCTTTCAAATGAATAAAATGGGACACTTTAAGACACCAGTCATACAATTCTTTTTTTGACAAATTTTGGAAAGAAATTCCATTTATGTGATTAATAGTTAAAATTGAGTTATTAGAACTGATAAAATCTTTTACCTTTGGTTTAATTGTAATTTCACATTCAGGAGGTTCTGCCTCTTTTATGAGATCTCCTGAGATATAATTCTCACACAGAGGACCTGCACCCAATTGCACTAGAGAGACTTTAAGTTTGTTAATAATCGACCCCCCAAGACGGACAGACCTAATCCCGAGCTCACGTGCCACAGCTTCCCCAGACTTCCACTGGTTGCTGACTGGATCAATAAAGTTGGCTACTTTGGTAAAGCCTTTGTTCATTAGCAGTGAGTTTAAACTGACCGAGTCAAGCTCCAAGACTGGATTCCATATTACCGGTTCTTCAAGTAACCAGAAGACTGACTCCACATTAATTCCCACTCTGTTCGTTTTGGTGTGCCAAATCAATAACATGTTGCGGTAAAAGGTGGGCAGCACAGATAGCGCCAATCGCTTGACATCAATTAAAAAGAGTTGCCAATCAAAATTAAGATTTCCGACCCTGTGAAAAAAAGCGAATGCTAAACTCCTCCACAGTAAAGGCTGAGGGGCATACAAGAGACGCTGTAAATCTGTCAGCCTAAAAGCTTCAATTCTACTCAGAATGTCCACCAAGCCCTGACCACCTTCATCCACAGGCAGATGTATCACACTGCGTTTCACCCAATGAAGTTTGTCCCAAAAAAAATCCAGTAATATCCCCTGAATTTCTTTTAACAGCCAAACTGGAGGATCTGCACACCTTAATTTATGCCAAAGCATTGAAGCAATTAAATTATTAATAATAAGCACCCTACCCCGAAAAGAGAGCTTGGCGACCACCCATTTCCATTTGTTCAGTCTCCCCTGAATTTGGTCAATTAAACCTTCCCAGTTATCAGCTGTGGCTCCAGACTTCCCAATGTAAATTCCCAGATGTTTAAATACCTTAGAGTTCCATGTTAAACCACTTGGGAGGTTTGGGGGAGGACAGTCCCAGTTGCCCATCAGAAAGGCATTACATTTGGACCAGTTGACCCTGGCAGATGACACCGTTTGAAACACCTGTAAACAGTCCTGCAGCAGGACAACATCGTCAGGTTCAGTGATGACAACTGTGACATCGTCAGCATATGCCACCACCTTAAAAGATGCAGTGGGACACACAGGCAATGACAGGCCGTGAAGTAATTGGCGAAGTCTGTGGAGCAGGGGCTCTATGGACAGCGAGTATAGCATACCGGAGAGTGCACACCCCTGACGAATGCCCCTTGTAACAGAAAATGGGGCTCCCAACCCTCCATTAATTTTTAAAACACTAAACACATTTGTGTACATTAATTTAATATATCCTAGAAAGGTCTCACCAAAACCAAACCTTTCTAGAACTTTAAATAAATACTGGTGGTCTACCCGATCAAAGGCCTTCTCTTGATCCAGTGAGATGAGACCCGCCTTAAAACCAAAAATCTCAGAGGCAGATACCAAATCCCGCACAAAGAAAATGTTATCAAAAATGCATCGTTCAGGGACACAGTATGACTGATCGAAGGCCACCAAGCAGTTCATGACAGTCCTCAGACGAAGAGCCAGCGCTTTAGAAAAGATTTTATAGTCTGAGCAAAGCAGGCTGACCGGTCGCCAGTTTTTAATGTTGCAGAGATCCCCTTTTTTTGGTAAAAGAGTCAAAACAGCTCTCCGACAACTCACCGGAAGTTCTTTATCCCTGATGCTCTCCACAAACACAGTCAGGAAGTCCTTACCCATGATATCCCAAAAGGACTTGTAGAATTCGACGGGAAGTCCATCGATCCCAGGGGCTTTGTTCTGATTTAAACTCCCAAGAGCTCTAGTGAGCTCCTCCAGCGATAGTGGCAGGTCGAGTTCTTCCTTGGTGGATGGAGTCAACTGTGGTAGGTCATTAAAGAAAATTTCTGTGTTTGAAGACAAGTCCACTGTTTCTGCAGAGAATAAGTCTTTATAAAATTTGAAGGCAAATTCCCGGATCTCCTCGGTCTCCGTCATTTCGGTCCCATCTGCAGTTTTCAGACAGTGAATGATTTTTGCCTGAGCAACCTTCTTCTCCAATGAAAAGAAAAACTGCGTAGGGGCGTCTATTTGGGAAATATTCTGGAATCTCCCCCTGACAATGGCGCCCTTCACCTGTTCATCCAGCAGGGACCTCAGAGAATCTTTTTTGTCTTTTAGAGACTCAAGCAAATTGGCATTAAAACCGGTTTCCAGTTTGGTTTGAATTATCCCAATGTCCTCTTCCAGTTCTTTAATGGCCATGGTGACCTTTCTAGAAGAATGTTCAGAATAAAACTGGCAAAAGAGTTTAATTTGGACCTTGGAGACGTCCCACCATTGCTTCAGAGATGAGAATTCATTTTGCTGAGTCTCCATTTGTCCCAAAAGAGACGAAAGTGTTGAAGAAATAGAGAGTCTTTAAGAAGTTTAGTATTAAAATGCCAGAAAGATTTAAAATTACGCTCAGACCCCAAAGAGAAACGAGTGAGAGCTAAACTATGGTCTGAAAACCCTGTGGGCAGAAGACAAGAGCCCAAAATGAGGTTCAGATTGTGCCGTAAGGTATAAATCCTGTCCAGCCTTGCCATGGATAACATGCCATTGGAGGCCTTGAGCCATGTGTACTGTCTTGCTGTCGGGTTCGACTCTCTCCACACATCCACAAGTTCTTGCTGATGAAGGACCGACTGCAACACCTTGACTGACCCCGGGTGAGGCTCAGCGCCATTCCTGTCCATCTCTGCATGTTCAGTGCAATTAAAATCGCCAGCTAAGAACACGACGTCCTCTGAACTGCACTCAGCTAGCACGTCTTTTAACAAAAGAAAAAAAGAAACTCTCTCTTTGCCTTCATTTGGAGCATAGATATTTATGAAAATAATGTTTATACCCTGAATACGTACAACAACCTTCATGAGACGACCTTTAATTTGCTCAAAACAGTCAATGGACTCCGGGAGAAACGCCTTACTGAAGAGCACTGCCACCCCTGTGCTGGCAGTGGAGCCGTGGCTCAGAATCGATGTCCCACTCCAGTCCCTCTGCCACTCCGACTCATTCATTGGGTCAGTATGAGTTTCTTGAAGAAAAGTAACATCTAGTTTTTTCTGTTCCAAATATTGAAAAAGTACGGCTCTCTTTAAGGAGTCTCTGCAGCCGTTAACGTTCAAAGAGCCCAAAGAGAAAACAGGCATTAGAAAGAAAAGAAACGGAGCAGCAATGACAAGAAGAACTTTAACTAATGAAACAGAGAGGAGCTGGTGTGGAGCCATTATGTGCTGGAGGTGAGAGACTTTCTAACTTTGCTGATAACATTCTTTAACCGATTAAATTCTTTTCTTTCCATTCCCAAAGGAACAGCATTGCGCATAACTCGCTTGGCTGAAACCAAAAAAAGTTCCAGGTCAGGAAAATGTTCTACGACATTCACCTTCCTTTTGCCTTCAAGAAAATCCAGAAAGCTCAGAATGCTTTCTGTGCTGTATTCGGTTTTTCCAAGAGTGCCAGTTAAATTGTCACTTGACATACAAGAGTCACTGTCCTCACCACCCTGCTGATTCCCCTCACACTCTGGGCTAATTGTCACCTCTCTGGTACTTAGAAGACGATTCTTTAAAGACACGTCAGCCCCCTCTGTCAGGTTCATTTTGTTACTTCTCTTGGCTCCTACTCCACCATCTGAGGTTTCTTTCCTCTTTCTGGGGAGTGTCGTCCATTCTTCTTCAACATTCATTTCCTCAACAATTCCAGCTTTTTCTTCCCTAACTGCACTGCCTGAATTAGTGCCTGGTTCAGTTTCTGCCACAGCTTTGACATTTAAGAGAGGGCAAGCAGTTTTACTGTGGACTGTGGACTTAGGACTGGCCTCGGCCTGCTCATCCACCTTAGATGGCTCACAGGTAGCAGCGTCAGCATTCAGACTTTCAATGTCATCCACCTCAGTTGGTGTCGTTTCAATGACAGGCTGCATAACCTCGGCCTTAGCTTGGCCCTTTTCTTCATCCTGATTTATATTCACAGTAGAGGACTTCAACTCGGCCTCGGCCGATCCATCCACTTCAGGCATTTTTATCTCAGCTTTCTTTATTTCACTCCTTTCAACTGTGGAGCTACAACTGGGTATCTGATTATCAGAACTTCCTACAGTTGAGCTAAGAGTACCTGTGGATACCTCACAGATAACAATCTGCTGATCTTCAGCATCGGAGTCGGAGTCCTCAGACTCATCCTCTAAATCTGACTCGCTCACTGCATTTATGTTTCCTCCCATAGCATGACTACCATCAGCTCTTTTACAGTCAACTGCTTTGTGCCCTGCACGGCCACATTTAAAACATTTCATTGAATCAGAAGATATAAACACAATATAGTCACATCCATCTACTTTGAACTTCAGAGCAACATCCAACTCACTGTAACCTCTGTTGAGGAGCATAAAAACCTGTCTCCTAAATGAGACCACATGTTTTAATTCTGGCTGTTTACACCCCAAAGGAATCATAGTAATGTCAGAAATAATCTCGCCATACCTGCGCAATTCATTACGTAGCAGTTCATTCTTCAAGAAAGGAGGAATATTAGAGATTATAATCCTCTTTGCAGGAGTTGAAAGCGGCAAAACAGAAATGAGGGTTCCATTAATGACTAGGCCTTCCTGAACCAGTTGGTGAACTAAGGCCTCTTCATTTAGAAATATCACGACAGCCTTATTCATTCTTGAAGCAGAGATAATGTTTTACATCCAATTATTTTTCCAATTTCAGTAACACACTTCTCTACTGAAACTACTGGATCAACAATCAATTTGATGCCATTTCTTCTGCTAAGTTTTTCAAAGCCATGTGGCAAAAGGCCTGGCTGTATCCCTCGGGACACAGCCATCCTAGCCACTTCTTTTTAAAAAAACCACTAAATAAACTTGAAATAATGACTATATATAAATAACACAGATAAGAATTAAGAGAAATGACTAGAAAAAAGAAATAAAAGAAAAAAATGGAAAAAGAAAAAGCTAAACTCAACTCACTCTCCTGCTAGCACAAAGGCCACTTCCACTCCAGACCAAAGCAATCGACACACAGAGAAACAGCAAGACAAGATAGATAGATAGATAGATAGATAGATATGAATGGCACTATATAATAGATAGATAGATAGATAGATAGATAGATAGATAGATAGATAGATAGATAGATAGATAGATATGAATGGCACTATATAATAGATAGATAGATAGATAGATAGATAGATAGATAGATAGATAGATAGATAGATAGATAGATAGATAGATAGATAGATATGAATGGCACTATATAATAGATAGATAGATAGATAGATAGATAGATAGATAGATAGATAGATAGATAGATAGATAGATAGATAGATATGAATGGCACTATATAATAGATAGATAGATAGATAGATAGATAGATAGATAGATAGATAGATAGATAGATATAGATATGAATGGCACTATATAATAGATAGATAGATAGATAGATAGATAGATAGATAGATAGATAGATAGATAGATAGATAGATAGATATGAATGGCACTATATAATAGATAGATAGATATTTTTTTTTTTTTTTATTTTTAAAACCAAACTTTATTGAATAAACACAGGAATAAATACACAAAAAAACACAGTAAACTCAAAAACTTAAGTCTTACAAAAAACCACGTACACACATTCCTAATGATGATTATTCACTTTTAAACCATTACATATTCATATTGTTCTTGGAATATATATTTATTTAATCCCTCCCATTGTTTCCACCCTCCAATCCCACTTATTCTTAATTTATCAACCCAATTTATAAAGGAGTAAAACACCAAACTCAGAGCACAAATTGCAAATTATCTTCATCACATACACAAAGCACATTATTCACACACCACATTTCCTTAAACTTTGCTAAATTATTTGTGGACTTATAAAAATTAAAATCCACTAATATCCTACTTTCACATACTTTTCTAAAAAAGACAACAACATTTTCATTTCCTCTCCCAGTAATCTTGTTTTACGGTCTTCCATATTGACAGTTTTGCTTGCCCGATAATAAAATTAATTAAGTTCATATTTTCTCTGGTGTGTTTAGTAATTTTAACCCCAAACACAAACACCGTGCCATTATACGGACCCCAGCCCTTCTACTATTCTTTCAATTTTACTAAAAAAGGTCTGGAGCCTCTCACAATACATAAAAGCATGAAAGACACTTTCCCTCAGACCACAAAAAGGGCAGCAATCCGAGACCCCCGGACATATAATCGATAAGAAGGAGTTCACCGCTAGTATCCCATGTACCAACCTCCACTGCAGGTCTCCCACCCTACTGGCCAATGGCGGCTTGTACAACGACCTCCATGCGGGTTCAGTCCCTGAGGGGCTCCAAGCTTGTCTCTCCAAGGTGTGTCGTGTCTTCGTGTCCTCAGCTGCTCCAGGTTGTTCACCTTCACACAAATCCTGTACAGCTGTTTCCCCGGCACTGTAGGTAGAGATAACGCCTCTAGAGAACTTAAGGCTAAAACATTAGTCTCACCATCCCTCAGTTCAACAGCCGGAGACACAGTAAGTGTTGGAAAAGGCGTTTGTCAATTGGCTTCAGTTGTGATAAGAAAATTCCGTGCAGGAGTGTCATGGATTCCCTGTCCATTGATGATTGTACCTGCCACAGAAACTTCTCCATTAAGCGGACTGAGTGCACTCCTGTCTCCACTGCTACCACTTGTGCACTTTTCCAAGTGTAATTTTCCCAGTCAATTATGTCCTTTATTGTGGTTATTCCATGTATTATGAAATGATTAATAAAGTTTTCAGAAATTCCTGTAGCAGTGCCAACAGCAGGATTGTAGAACAGTGGTTCATGAAGGACCCAAAATGTGGAGAGGTCATCACAGTCCTTTTTTATCGCCAGTAGTTGCCATGCTGCTAAAAGGCTTTTATAAAACTCTGGCACCTGTAAAGTCTTGATCTTATCCAAGTGGCACAGCAGTAAACTTTTCCCAAGTCCCATATGCCTGGCCTGTTTAAAGAAGAGTACGGCTAAGTTCATCCACTGGCTCTGCTCAACAGGATACAACAGTTTTTGAATGGTCTGAAGGCGGAAAGCAGCAATCCTGCTGGTAATGTCAATAAGTCCTTGTCCGCCTTCATCCAATGGTAAAAATAGAACGCCCTTCTGTATCCAATGGGTACCAGTCCAAAAGAAATCTATGACCGCCTTCTGTATCTGCTGAACAAGCAAAAGTGGAGGTTGCAAACAAATACATTTGTGCCACAGGCTGGAGGTCACCAGGTTATTAATGACCAGCATCCGTCCTCTATAGGATAACTGAGGGAGTATCCACTTCCATTTGGCAAGCCGAGCTGTAACCTTGTCCAACAGACCCTCCCAGTTCTTTTGGATGTAGTGGTCATCTCCAAGATGGACTCCCAGGTACAGGAAGCCTCCAGTTGTCCACTGCAGACCTCCTTCCAGTCGAGGAGGACTACATCCTGTCCAGTTCCCCACCAGCACTGCACTACTTTTGTTCCAATTCACTTTAGCCGACGCTTTACTGTAATTCCATAGACCTTCTGTTAATTCGCCCAAATCCTTCTGGCTTGTGATGACTACAGCAAGATCATCTGCATAAGCAGTGACTTTCACAGGGTCCATGTTGCAGTTGGGGATGGAGAGACCAGTCAGCACCTTCCTCAGGTGCACCAGGAAAGGCTCCAGCGCCAGAGCATATAACATGCGGACAAAGAGCAGCCCTGTCTGACTCCTCTTCTGACACTGAAAGGCGCACAAGCCACCATTGATCTTTATGATACCAGAAATGTCACTATAAAGTAAGCGAATATATTTAATAAAAGACCCCCCAAACCCAAACGCCTTCATGGCATTCCATAAAAATGAGTGACTGACCCTGTCAAAAGCTTTTCCTGGTCAAGAAAAATAAGACCAGTCTGAAAACCAAACAGTTCTGCAGCAGCCAAAATGTCCCGAATTAAAAAAATGTTATTAAAGATGGACCTGCCAGCCACGCAGTAATTCTGATCAGGATGCACCACTCTCCCTAAAACTTGGACCATCCTGTTGGCTAAGGCTTTAGAGAGAACTTTATAATCAGCGCATAAGAGAGACACAGGCCGCCAGTTCTTAATGAGACACAAGTCTCCCTTCTTCGGCAGCAGCGTGATCACGGCTCTACGGCAGCTCTGTGGTAACAAGCCAGTCTTAAAACTCCACCGGAACACCTCCAATAAGTCCAGGCCGATGACATCCCAGAACTCTTTATAAAACTCCACTGGTATTCCATCGATTCCAGGGACCTTCCCTGTTTTCAGCTGTCCCAGGGCTGTGGTGAGTTCTGCAAAGGTCACCTCTCTATTTAGCTCTGCCACATCTGCGTTGGGCAGCTGCGGTAAGTCCTGCAAAAAGGCCTGTTGGTGTTCACTGCCACCATCACCATCTGCAGCAAACAGAAGTTCATAAAATTCGCGGACCACCTGCCTTATTTCACTGGGCTCTTGTGTCTCTCTGCCATCGGGTGTTCTTATGCAATGTAAGATTTTACTCTGCGAGTTTTTTTTCTCTAAACCAAAAAAGTATTGAGTTGGTGCATCCATCTCAGTCAGTCGTTGAAAGCGGGCCCTCACTAAAGCCCCCTGAGCTCTGGTCTCAAGCAGGTGGGCCAACCCCAGTTTAGCAGAAGTCAGGCTCGCCTGAAGCTGCTCATTTGGACCCTTCTCTAGAAGCTGTTGAAATTCAGCTATTTTAATTTCTAAAGCTGCCATTTCTGACCGCAATACTCGGGTGACATTTCTGGTATACTCCTGACACAAGGCCCGGATGTGACTCTTCCCAACCTCCCACCACTGTTGTAAGCTGGTGAACTCCTTCTTCATAGCCTTCCAGCCTCCCCAGAAATGAACAAATAACTCTTTAAAGTTCTGATCTTTAAGGAGGAGTGTGTTAAAATGCCAGTATGGACTACGGGGTCTGTAAGTGTTACAAATAAGTGTACAACACACCAAACTGTGATCAGAGAATCCAGTAGGCACAATAGAGCACACCTTAAATAAGCCTAACAGGTGCTTAAAACTATAAAAATGATCGAGTCTCGCCATTGAGATCGTATTTCCACTCGTCCGCCCCCAGGTGTATTGCCGACAGGCCCCATTTTTTGCCCTCCACACATCTTCCAGCCCAAAGTCCTTAATTATTTTACCTAAAGCTCGTGCTGAGCAAGGGTGCGGTTCCAGTCCGTTATTTCTGTCCATTCTGGTATCAAGTGTACAATTAAAATCCCCTCCTAACACCACCACTTCTTCAGGGTCACACTTAGATAAAAGATCTCCTAACTTATTAAAGAAGTGGAGCCTCTCCTCACCCTCATTCGGCAGTACACATTAATGAAAGTGACGACACTGCCATGAAATTTCACCGTTACTTTTAGGAGTCTCCCTTTCACCAGCTCCTCAGTACTACAGACTTCTACTTGAAGCCCCCCAAGAAATAAAACAGCCACTCCAGCACTAACATTTGTCCCATTACTAAAAAAAATGCCCCCCTTCCAATCCCTGCTCCACTCCCACTGATTGTGCTCATCAATGTGGGTTTCTTGTAGAAAGGTGACATTCAAGTCTTTTGTCTGATAAAATCAAACAATGCGACCCTCTTATCTGGACTTCTCCCACCGTTAATATTTAGGGTTCCTATGTGCACACTTGCCATGGTAACAGAATATATAGATAAACACACAATAAAACACAGGGACCACCACAAAGACTGTGGAGTGGATTTAACAGGGGGCTTAGCCATTAGGTGGTGTTTAGATTGGACTGTTTTCTCAGTTTACTTGTTAAATTCTTTAGCCTCACGAGCTCTTTAACATCAAACATTGCGGAGGCAGCTTTGTCTCGTCGCAACCCGCGGACAGACGATAGAAAGAGGTCAATGTCAGGGAAAAATTCGGCCACGTCCACCCCCTTTTTTCCGGCGGTATTCACCAAAACTCTTTAACACTTTGAGCGCTGTAACCCCCTGGCTTTTAACTCTGGGGGCTCCGAGGCAGCAGACCCATCGGAGATATTACCGTCGTCATGCTCTTCCCCGACACTTCCCGCATTTGAGACGTTATCGGCCGTCTCCGCGAAGACGGAAAATCCTCCTGACAAGGACCATAGGCGGGATCCTCTCCAACGACCCCCGAGCCCTGACTTAAAACAATTTTCTTTCGTGCCCGATCTTCTCTTTCTCCTTGCCTTTTCTGAGCAGGACGTTTAAATTCACTTTTTTCCTCTGTCTCGTTGCTGCTTCCCTCGTCCATATCAATGTCTCCCCACACACTTTCTGCTGCAGCCGCTGTTTGATCTACCGTTTCACTACCGCCTTCATTCGGCTCATCTCTGGGAGGCACTTGATTCTCCTGCCCTTCAGCTCTAGTAGCATTTTTATTCTTATCACCTTGCGCCTCTGCGCCATCAGCCACAATTTCGTGATCTTCCACTTTCTGCCCCTCTATTTCTGTGTTTGTACGGCCAGTTTTCTTGCTCCCTTGCTGTCTCTCAGGACACTGTTTAATTAAATGAGCTTCACTCCCGCAGCCAAAACATTTCATTTCGTTAGAAGTGACGAAAATCACATAATCGAAACCGTCCACTCTAAACTTCATTGCCACATTTAATTCGTCATCCATTCTATTTAAAACCATAAAACTTGTCGTCTAAATGACAAGACATGTTTTAAATCTGGCGATTTACACCCTAAAGGAATGTGCCGAATTTTCGATACCAGACGCCCATGCCGCTCCAACTCTTTCGCTATAGTTTCATTTTTGAGAAAGGGCGGCGCATTCGAAATTGTTACTCTACGGGACGGACGGCTAAAGGGAAACCTGTACAAAGGAGCCATTAATAACCACCCCCTTCTCAACTACTGTGGGGACTAAATCCACAGAGCTCAAAAAAACCACGATATTCCCGCTCATTCGTGAAGCTGACTTAATATTGTCACATCCGACCACTTCGCCTACCGCCAAAACCCCGCCTCTAAAGGAACAAACTCCTCTGAAATAAGTTTAATCCCATGGCGGCGGCTCAGACGTTCAAGATTTGCAGCCATTGCGGCTGCCGTGGCCTAAGCCACTCAGTATAAAAACAAGTGTAGCTGTTTACACCAAAGAAAAGATAGAAATAAGAAACTAGAAAATTAGAAGAAAAAAAGAATCACCACACTCACCTCAGCGTCCACCACCAGTTCCACTCGCTCACACTCGAGACAACCACCCAGCATGCACAGCGACAGCAAGAACAGGAAGGAGATAGATAGATAGATAGATGAAAGGCACGATAGATAGATAGATAGATAGATAGATAGATAGATAGATAGATAGATAGATAGATAGATAGATAGATAGATAGATTGATAGATAGATAGATAAAGATGGCACTATATAGATAGATAGATAGATAGATAGATAGATAGATAGATAGATAGATAGATAGATATGAATGGCACTATATAATAGATAGATAGATAGATAGATAGATAGATAGATAGATAGATAGATAGATAGATAGATAGATAGATATGAATGGCACTATATAATAGATAGATAGATAGATAGATAGATAGATAGATAGATAGATAGATAGATAGATAGATAGATAGATAGATAGATAGATAGATAGATGTTAATTTTAGTATAGTAGGCAGGATAGATAGATAAATAGATAGATAGATAGATAGATAGATAGATAGATAGATAGATAGATATGAATGGCACTATATAATAGATAGATAGATAGATATTTATTTTTTATTTTTAAAAGCAAACTTTATTAAATAAACACAGGAATAAATACAAAAAAACACAGTAAAAACTCAAAATCTTAAGTCTTACAAAAAAACACGTACACACTTTCCTAATGATGAATATTCATTTTTAAACCATTACATATTCATATTGTTCTTGGAGTATATATTTATCTAATCCCCCCCATTGTTTCCACCCTCCAATCCCACTTATTCTCAATTTATCCACCCAATTTATAAAGGAATGAAACACCAAAGTCAAAGCACAAATTGCAAATTATCTTCATCACATACACAAAGCACATTATTCACGCACCACATTTCCTTAAACTTTGCTAAATTATTTGTGGACTTATAAAAATTAAAATCCACTAATATCCTACTTTCACATACTTTTCTAAAAATACAACAACATTTTCATTTCCACTCCCAGTAATCTTGTTTTTACGGGTCTTCCATATTGACAGTTTTGCTTGCCCGATAATAAAATTAATTAAGTTCATATTTTCTCTGGTGTGTTTTGTAATTCTAACCCCAAACACAAACACCGTGCCATTATACGGGACCCCCAGCCCTTCTACTATTCTTTCAATTTCACTAAAAAGGTCTGGAGCCTCTCACAATACATAAATGCATGAAAGACACTTTCCCTCAGACCACAAAAAGGGCAGCAATCTGAGACCCCGGACATATAATCGATAAGAAGGAGTTCACCGCTAGTATCCCATGTACCAACCTCCACTGCAGGTCTCCCACCCTACTGGCCAATGGCGGCTTGTACAACGACCTCCATGCGGGGTTCAGTCCTTGAGGGGCTCCAAGCTTGTCTCTCCATGGTGTGTCGTGTCTTCGTGTCCTCAGCTGCTCCAGGTTGTTCACCTTCACACAAATCCTGTACAGCTGTTTCCCCGGCACTGTAGGTAGAGATAACGCCTCTAGAGAACTTAAGGCTAAAACATTAGTCTCACCATCCCTCAGTTCAACAGCCGGAGACACAGTAAGCGTTGGAAAAGGTGTTTCGTCAGTTGGCTTCAATTGTGATGAGAAAATTCCGTGCAGGAGTGTCATGGATTCCCTGTCCATTGATGATTGTACCTGCCACAGAAACTTCTCCATTAAGCGGACTGAGTGCACCCTGTCTCCACTGCTACCACTTGTGCACTTTTCCAAGTGTAATTTTCCCAGTCAATTATGTCCTTTATTGTGGTTATTCCATGTATTATGAAATGATTAATACAATTTTCAGAAAGTCCTGTAGCAGTGCCAACAGCAGGATTGTAGAACAGTGGTTCATGAAGGACCCAAAATGTGGAGAGGTCATCACAGTCCTTTTTTATCAACAGCAGTTGCCACGCTGCTAGAAGGCTTTTACAAAAACCTGGCACCTGTAAAGTCTTGATCTTATCTAAGTGGCACAGCAGTAAACTTTTCCCAAGTCCCATATGCCTGGCTTGTTTAAAGAAGAGTACGGCTAAGTTCATCCACTGGCTCTGCTCGACAGGATACAGCAGTTTTTGAATGGTCTGAAGGCGGAAAGCAGCAATCCTGCTGGTAATGTCAATAAGTCCTTGTCCGCCTTCATCCAATGGTAAAAATAGAACGCCCTTCTGTATCCAATGGGTACCAGTCCAAAAAAAATCCATGATCGCCTTCTGTATCTGCTGAACAAGCAAAGGTGGAGGTTGTAGACAAATACACTTATGCCACAGCCTGGAGGTCACCAGGTTATTAATCACCAGCATCCGTCCTCTATAGGATAACTGAGGGAGTATCCACTTCCACTTGGCAAGCCGAGCTGTAACCTTGTCCAACAGACCCTCCCAGTTCTTTTGGATGTAGTGGTCATCTCCGAGATGGACTCCCAGGTACAGGAAGCCTCCAGTTGTCCACTGCAGACCCCCCTTCAGTCGAGGAGGACTACATCCTTTCCAGTTCCCAACCAACACTGCACTACTTTTGTTCCAATTCACTTTAGCCGAAGATGCTTTGCTGTAATTCCTCAGACAATCATTTAATTTGTCCAAATCCTTCTGGCTTGTGATGACCACAGCAAGATCATCTGCATAAGCAGTGACTTTCACAGGGTCCATGTTGCAGTTGGGGATGGAGAGACCAGTCAGCACCTTCCTCAGGTGCACCAGGAAAGGCTCCAGCACCAGAGCATATAACATGCCGGACAAAGAACATCCCTGTCTGACTCCTCTTCTGACACTGAAAGGTGCACACAAGCCACCATTGACCTTTATGATACCAGAAATGTCACTATAAAGTAAACGAATATGTTTAATAAAAGACCCCCCAAACCCAAACGCCTTCATGGCATTCCATAAAAATGAGTGACTGACCCTGTCAAAAGCTTTTTCCTGGTCAAGAAAAATAAGACCAGTCTGAAAACCAAACAGTTCTGCAGCAGCCAAAATGTCCCGAATTAAAAAAATGTTATTAAAGATGGACCTGCCAGCCACGCAGTAATTCTGATCAGGATGCACCACTCTCCCTAAAACTTGGACCATCCTGTTGGCTAAGGCTTTAGAGAGAACTTTATAATCAGCGCATAAGAGAGACACAGGCCGCCAGTTCTTAATGAGACACAAGTCTCCCTTCTTCGGCAGCAGCGTGATCACGGCTCTACGGCAGCTCTGCGGTAACAAGCCAGTTTTAAAACTCCATTGGAACACTTCCAATAAGTCCAGGCCGATGACATCCCAGAACTCTTTATAAAACTCCACTGGTATTCCATCGATTCCCGGGACCTTCCCTGTTTTCAGCTGTCCCAGGGCTGTGGTGAGTTCTGCAAAGGTCACCTCTCTATTTAGCTGTGCCACATCTGCATTGGGCAGCTGCGGTAAGTCCTGCAAAAAGGCCTGTTGGTCTTCACTGCCACCATCTCCATCTGCAGCAAACAGAAGTTCATAAAATTCGCGGACCACCTGCCTTATTTCACTGGGCTCTTGTGTCTCACTGCCATCGGGTGTTCTTATGCAATGTAAGATTTTACTCTGCGAGTTTTTTTTCTCTAAACCAAAAAAATATTGAGTTGGTGCATCCATCTCAGTCAGTCGTTGAAACCGGGCCCTCACTAAAGCCCCCTGAGCTCTGGTCTCAAGCAGGTGAGCCAACCCCAGTTTAGCAGAAGTCAGGCTCGCCTGAAGCTGCTCATTTGGACCCTTCTCTAGAAGCTGTTGAAATTCAGCTATTTTAATTTCTAAAGCTGCCATTTCTGACCGCAATACTTGGGTGACATTTCTGGTATACTCCTGACACAAGGCCCGGATGTGACTCTTCCCAACCTCCCACCACTGTTGTAAGCTGGTGAACTCCTTCTTCATAGCCTTCCAGCCTCCCCAGAAATGAACAAATAACTCTTTAAAGTTCTGATCTTTAAGGAGGAGTGTGTTAAAATGCCAGTATGGACTACGGGGTCTGTAAGTGTTACAAATAAGTGTACAACACACCAAACTGTGATCAGAGAATCCAGTAGGCACAATAGAGCACACCTTAAATAAACCTAACAGGTGCTTAAAACTATAAAAATGATCGAGTCTCGCCATTGAGATCGTATTTCCACTCGTCCGCCCCAGGTGTATTGCCGACAGGCCCCATTTTAGCCCTCCATACATCTTCCAGCCCAATGTCCTTAATTATTTTACCTAAAGCTCGTGCTGAGCGAGGGTGCGGTTCCAGCCCATTATTTCTGTCTATTCTGGTATCAAGTGTACAATTAAAATCCCCTCCTAACACCACCACTTCCTCAGGGTCACACTTGGATAAAAGATCTCCTAACTTGTTAAAGAAGTGGAGCCTCTCCTCACCCTCATTCGGGGCGTACACATTAATGAAAGTGACGACACTGCCTTGAAGTTTCACCGTCACTTTCAGGAGTCTCCCTTTCACCAGCTCATCAGTGCTGCAAACTTCTACTTGAAGTCCTCCAAGAAATAAAATGGCCACTCCAGCACTAACATTTGTCCCATTACTAAATAAAATGTCCCCCTTCCAATCTCTGCTCCACTCCCACTGATTTTGCTCATCAATGTGGGTTTCTTGTAGAAAGGTGACATTCAAGTCTTTTGTCTGATAAAATCAAACAATGCGACCCTCTTATCTGGACTTCTCCCACCGTTAATATTTAGGGTTCCTATGTGTACACTTGCCATGGTAACAGAATAGATAGATGAACACACAATAAAACACAGGGACCACCACAAAGACTGTGGAGTAGATTTAACAGGGGGCTTAGCCATTAGGTGGTGTTTAGATTGGACTGTTTTCTCAGTTTACTTGTTAAATTCTTTAGCCTCACGAGCTCTTTAACATCAAACATTGCGGAGACTGCTTTGTCTCGTCGCAACCCGCGGACAGACGATAGAAAGAGGTCAATGTCAGGGAAAAATTCGGCCACATCCACCCCCTTTTTTCCGGCGGTATTCACCAAAAACTCTTTCACACTTTGAGCGCTGTAACCCCCCCTGGCTTTTAACTCTGGGGGCTCCGAGGCAGCAGACCCATCGGAGATATTACCGTCGTCGTTTCTTCCCCGACACTCCCGCATTTGAGACGTTATCGGCCGTCTCCGCGAAGACGGAAAATCCTCCTGACAAGGACCATAGGCGGGATCCTCTCCAACGACCCCCGAGCCCTGACTTAAAACAATTTTCTTTCGTGCCCGATCTTCTCTTTCTCCTTGCCTTTTTTGAGCAGGACGTTTAAATTCACTTTTTTCCTCTGTCTCGTTGCTGCCTCCCTCATCCATATCAATTTCTCCCCACACACTTTCTGCTGCAGTCGCTGTTTGATCTACCGTTTCACTACCGCCTTCATTCGGCTCATCTCTGGGCGGCACTTGATTCTCCTGCCCTTCAGCTCTAGTAGCATTTTTATTCTTATCACCTTGCGCCTCTGCGCCATCAGCCACAATTTCGTGATCTTCCACTTTCTGCCCCTCTATTTCTGTATTTGTACGGCTAGTTTTCTTGTTCCCTTGCTGTCTCTCAGGACACTGTTTAATTAAATGAGCTTCACTCCCGCACCCAAAACATTTCATTTCGTTAGAAGTGACGAAAATCACATAATCGAAACCGTCCACTCTAAACTTCATTGCCACATTTAATTCGTCATCCATTCTATTTAAAACCATAAAAACTTGTCTCCTAAATGACAAGACATGTTTTAAATCAGGCGATTTACAACCTAAAGGAATGTGCCGAATTTTCGATACCAGACGCCCATGCCGCTCCAACTCTTTCGCTATAGTTTCATTTTTGAGAAAAGGCGGCGCATTTGAAATTGTTACTCTACGGGACGGACGGCAAAAGGGAAACCCTGTACAAAGGAGCCATTAATAACCACCCCCTTCTCAACCACTGTCGGAACTAAATCCACAGAGCTCAAAAAAACCACGATATTCCCGCTCATTCGTGAAGCTGACTTAATATTGTCACATCCGACCACTTCGCCTACCGCCAAAACCCCCGCCTCTAAAGGAACAAACTCCTCCGATATAAGTTTAATCCCATGGCGGCGGCTCAAACGCTCAAGATTAGCAGCCATTGCGGCTGCCGTGGCCTAAGCCACTCAGTACAAAAACAAGTGTAGCTGTTTTCACCAAAGAAAAGATAGAAATAAGAAACTAGAAAATTAGAAGAAAAAAGAATCACCACACTCACCTCAGCGTCCACCACCAGTTCCACTCGCTCACACTCAAGACAACCACCCAGCATGCACAGCGACAGCAAGAACAGGAAGGAGATAGATAGATAGATAGATAGATAGATAGATAGATAGATAGATACTGTAGATATGAATGGCACTATATAATAGATAGATAGATAGATAGATAGATAGATAGATAGATAGATAGATAGATAGATATGAATGGCACTATATAATAGATAGATAGATAGATAGATAGATAGATAGATAGATAGATAGATAGATAGATAGATAGATAGATATGAATGGCACTATATAATAGATAGATAGATAGATAGATAGATAGATAGATAGATAGATAGATAGATAGATAGATAGATATGAATGGCACTATATAATAGATAGATAGATAGATAGATAGATAGATAGATAGATAGATAGATAGATACTGTAGATATGAATGGCACTATATAATAGATAGATAGATAGATAGATAGATAGATAGATAGATAGATAGATAGATAGATAGATAGATAGATATGAATGGCACTATATAATAGATAGATAGATAGATAGATAGATAGATAGATAGATAGATAGATAGATTGATAGATAGATAGATAGATAGATAGATATGAATGGCACTATATAATAGATAGATAGATAGATAGATAGATAGATAGATAGATAGATAGATAGATAGATAGATAGATAGATAGATAGATAGATAGATAGATATGAATGGCACTATATAATAGATAGTGTCACACACTTGTGCATGGGAGGCAGCTAAAGGGCTTGAGTAAGGGCAGTTCTGAATCATACCGGAATGTGGCAGAGTGCTCTGACTCTTTTTCTCCTTTGCCTGCAGACCATTCACGGGAGGTTCCACCTGGCCCTCTAAAAGTCACTTCTAGGACCGAGCCTATGGAAGAAGGCCTTGCCGGCTCCGGCCCCTGTGATGTCACATCCAAGCTCGAACCTATGGCTGAAGACCTTCCTGAGCCCAACCCCTTTGATCTCACTTCCTGTCTTCCCCTTTAAAAGCCTCCACCTTTTCCCTATTCCCTCAGTTCTGTTTTGGACTCGTTTTTGTGCACAGCAGTGCAATCATTTAAAAACGTCAATTTGCAGCCAGGAAACCAATTATACGGTGGTTGCCCCAAACCTTGCTATGGCTCTTTGTGAAGTTTGTGACAATAGATAGATAGATAGATAAATAGATAGATAGATAGATAGATAGATAGATAGATAGATAGATAGATAGATAGATAGATAGATAGATAGATAGATAGATAGATAGATAGATAGATATGAATGGCACTATATAATAGATAGATAGATAGATAGATAGATAGATAGATAGATAGATAGATAGATAGATAGATAGATAGATAGATAGATAGATAGATAGATAGAAATCTCTCATTTTAAGTATTCAAACTCTTAATTTAGTACTTTGTAGAAGCCCCTTTGATAGGATTTCCAGCTTTGATTCTTCTTTGGGATAAGTCTCTAAAAGCTTTGCATACCTGGATTCGGTCAGTTTATCCCATTCTTCCTGGCAGATCCGGTTCAATTGAATGGGGAGCGTCTGTGAACTGCCATCTTCAGGTCTCTCCACATGTGATGTATGGCAGTGTTTCTTAACATTTAAGGTGTTGTGACCCCCCTTTTTTCTATGTTATTTTTTAAACTCGTAACCCACCGGGGTGATTCGAGGAGCCCAATTAGAATGCGTTGTTGGGATTTCACCTTGGTGATTGATGTGTGATCACCGGGGTTAAAATGGGCTGCAACTTAACTTTATTTATAATGGCAATGGGTAGCGGCAAGTCACAGCTCCAACAATCGTGCTGGAATCATGAAGATGGTGCCCCCCAGCCACGTCCCTTTCCGACGATTGCTCTCGAATCATCAAGACAGGACCACCGAACGATCGTACAAATCCCCAAGGGGGGTGGGGTCGTGATTCAAGCGCAATTTGGTTCGACTCGCCAAATACATGGTCCCAATGATGCAGCCTCCCTCTGTCCATCTATTATGGCTTCCAGACCGGGATACCAGCAACCAACTTGGCCAGCATGCCTGGCCATCCACATCCTTCCATTATGGCTTCTCAGTCAGATAGGGAATTAACCCGGATCCCTGTTGAGATGCCAATTCATCCACTCCAACACTTACGGTGGTTATTATATGGAGCCTGTTATGCATCTAAATAAATTTGGATGGGTCTTCTGGGAACCAAAAAGGGTTAGGATTAGGGTTAGGGTTAATTAAGGCATTGTCCTGAAGAACCACTCTGGCACCTTTATTTTTAAGAAAAGTTTCTTTCTGATGGGACAAATAATAAACTCTTTGGGCAGAACTCCAAGCACTCTCGTGAATTTCTATACCTACAGTGAAGCATGGCTGTAGAATCATCATGCTATGGGGATACTTCTTGGCAAAGCCATTCAATCCATTAGACGACACACACGTTTAAAAATAAAAGTGCCAGAGCGGTTATTCAGAGAGATGCCATTGAGGAACCATGTTGGTCCACATGAAGGTTCCAGAAAGAATCCTTTATTTCTTTAGATCTGTAGCTGGCTCCATAAATACAGTAAATAGGTGGTATTATATTATATAATAGATGGTAACAGGTTTTTTGAAATAGCAATAGCTCCTGATTTTAAAAGAATTCTTTCTGTCCAGCAGCACAGGCTTTCTAAATCTGTTACTGTCCTGCTAGGTAGCCTACCATGCAATTAAGATTTCAGTTTTTTTCTACATATTCAAAACTCAATCCAAGTTCATACAATATATGGAGATCTTGCCCAAGAATTAAATTTGTCAGTCAGAGGTTCTATGAAGAAGCACACAACCCAGTAAAGATCCATAAAGTGCCATTAAAGAACCAGCATTTTTAAGTGTGTAGGATGCTAAGAAAGATGCACAAGATGATTTATGGTGCAAATTACAAGGGGCACGTACTTATATAATAATAATAAATAATAATACATTTTATTTATTTGTAGGCACCTTTCTAAACACTCAAGGACACCAAACAATAGATAAAACACACAACTAAAATACAAAAATTAAAATTAGACAGAGCAATTGTAATCAAAGAGAAAAGCAGTCTTAAACAAATGAGTTTTAAGTTTAGATTTGAAAAGTGAGAATGATTCAATATTTCTAAACTCATATGGTAGTGAGTTCCAAAGCTGAGGAGCAGGGCGACTGAATGCTCTGCTCCACATAGTGGTAAGACGGACGAAGGGGACAGTCAAGTGGATGGAGGAAGAGGATCTAAGGGTACGGGAGGGAATGGCAACATGGAGGACATCAGACATATATGGAGGGGGGGCAAGGTTGTGGAGAGCCTTAAAGGTTAGTAGAGGAATTTTGAATTGAATATGGAATTTAACTGGAAGCCAGTGAAGCTGCTGCAAGACGGGAGTGATATGGTGAATCGAGGGGGTTCTAGCAATAATGTGGGCAGCTGAATTCTGGACCAGTTGAAGCTTATAAAGAGATTTGCGAGAAAGACCAACGAAGAAGGAATTGCAATAATCCAGATGAGAAGTGACAAGGCTATGAGCAAGGAGAGCTGTGGTGTGGGGATCGAATACGATTAATGTTACGCAAGTGGAAATATGTAGACCAGGAGATGTTATTTAAATGGGACATAAGATAAAGTACTGTCAAGGATGACACCTGTGGGGAAGGGGAGACAGAGGAATTATCAATAACACAGGAAAAGTTATCAATTTTGGATAATGTTGATTTTGTACCAATGAGGAGAACCTCAGATTTGTCACTTGTTATTTAATTTAAGAAAACTTGAAGAAAACCAGGATTTGATTTCTGCTCTGCAATCAGTAAGCGATGACGGTGGAAAGGAAAGAGTAGGTTTGCTAGTGAGATAGAGCTGGGTGTCATCAGCATAACAGTGGAAGCTAATGTTCTATTTACAAAAGATATTTCCAAGTGGAAGGAGGTAAATAATGAAAAGGAGGGACCCCAGTACAGAGCCCACCTGAAGTAACAGCGGTGAGTTGGGATGTGAAAGTTTTAGGCTGAACAAAGTGAGGTAGGATTTGAACCGATCGAGTGGAGTGTGGGTAATGCCAATCGAAGATAATCTACTGAGAAGAGTAGTGTGACAAATAGTGTCAAAGGCTGCACTCAGATCAAGGAGGATGAGAATAGGAATGAAACCAGAATCAGCTGCCATAAGGAGGTCGTTAGTAATTTTGATAAGTGCCGTTTCTGTACTATGTACTCTGTTACACTATATGAGTGTTTCTTACTACAATTAATTAGAAAACATTTGCTAACCTTGTACCTTACAAATAAGTTAAGAACATTAAGTTAAACATTCCACTTAACGTCGTCTCCGCTGAAAAGACGAGGCTGAGGAGTCCAACTTTTAAAGTTTTGCCAGCTCCACGCAACCAGAGAACGGGACGACGGCGCGATGTTCTCTCGAGAGGCGCGTCATGCTGCCCTGATTGTTCTGAAGTCATTGACATGCAAATGAGTCTGGCCGCGTGAAAGAGGGCGGGGCAATAGCGATTGCGTCATTTCAAGTCGTGAAACTGGACAGCTTTAGTAAAAAGTAAAACGTTCTACGAGGATCCACACGACCCTGTAAAGCACCATATGTTGCCATTTAAGAATCAGTATTATTCAAGAGAGTGTTTATTAAACACTTTATGAAGTACTGTAAATCATTACGTTTTGTATGAACACCCCGAGTTAGAGCGGTTTCAGACTTTTTAGCTTTGTATTGCAAATAATAAATAGACAGCATAATCAAAGTTAATTAACAATCCTCCTGTCTCACAGCTAGCGGATTCGGAAGATGATTGATTCATTAATAACTCGCTCGTATCTTTTTGCATTTCTAGCTGAGTGAAGTGAGGCGACGGAGGTTTTCCGCTAACTTGGCTTCTCCTTAAATTACGCCCATTGAGATTCGACCACGCATTTTTTTGGAACCTTTGATCCGTCGGTAGAAGCTGCCACTCCCGAGGGAGGACGTGTCGATCCCCGCTTCTGCCCATCTCGTTCGTATTATCTTGTCATCAGGTCTAGCGCCACTGAGTGGTTATTAAGGGATTCGCGGCTCGAGGTCCTCAGCGGCACTCGTGGCTCCATTGTTAAAAAGTCTCAGTTGCCCAGCCGAGCTTGACGAGTGTCTATGGAAAAGGCTTCGCTAAAAAAAAAAAAAAGTCTTGTCTGACTTTGGTGGTTATAGCTTGTTGAGTTTGCTTGGAGATCAGCTGTTGGATTAAAAAAAGGAAAGCGGGAGAGACTAAGAGAGAAAGTGGAATGCCGGAAAAATAAAGAAAAGCCAATCCGATCGCACAGAGTAAAGATCGTGCGGCTGACGTCGCGTCCGGCCTCGGTTAAGGAAAGCCGTGATTAGAAATTGGCCCGACGGCGCAGCAGCCGCGATTAGATCAACAGCGGACTCGTTGTGTGTCCAGGAAAAGTTTGAGATGAGCCAGTGGCTAACTTTGAATAGAATTTGGAAGAACTTGGAATCGCATCGAACGTGCTGACTGACCGAGTGGATTGTCCCGTGCCCATCTCACCGCACCGCACCCTAACCCGCCGGGGCGCTTGTCCCGTTCGGTACTCTCCTTGTGGAAATGGAGTTCGCTAAGCCGCCGGCCCATTGGCTCTTCCGAAACGTTTTGGCTTTCGCTTTTCTGTGCGGCAGTACTCTGGGAGGTAAGTAAGGCTGTGCCTAATTTCATTTCTTTGTGAACATTTCTTTTTCTTCGTGTCTTGTGTTCAAAGAGAGCTGCGACTCTCATCGCCGCAGGACCTTCTTAGGAAATGAGAACAGTGTCGGCGGTTCGGGTCAGATTTTAGCCGATTGATCGGAAAACTGTTTGGGTCATACCTCCTGGCAGTATGAGCCGATCTACTTTAATTAAGTCAAGTCTCGGTGCTGGTATTAAGTTAAATTATGTACAGTATAGCGCCTTTGTCGAGGCAGACGTTGAAGACAATGCTTAAACTTCATCACAGTCTATTTTTAAAATCTGCGTTTCCGTCCCGATATTATTTGGGACCCGCAGCCTGCCTGTGTTGGGACAAACGCCCATGTTAGTCATACGGGGAGAATATTACAAAGGGGGTAACAAGAACAAGTTCGTTCATGCTATTGATCTTCACTCTTTAAACAAATCAAGGTGTCGGAGTGATGTAATGGGAGGGAGCAAAGCACCTTTCATTAAGATCCGTAACGGGTTCAATAAATAACACGAATAGATGGTAAAATGTGTGAAATACCAATGGCTTCCTGATTTTAAACGGACTCTCTCTGCATACAGTCGCGCAGGTTCAGTTCGGGTTTTCTTGATCTGTTGGTATGCTGCTGGGTATACTATGTTAGTTATTAAAACATTTTGTTTCGTCCGCGTATTAGGAACCTTTTCAAAGCCCAAAGAACCAACTTCTTGTGCAGAGTACCCTTCACAGAATGAAAAGGTCGTTTGTCAAGCGACGGAGCTACGAGGAACCACACAATCTGATAACGTGCCATTACAGAACCAATATTTTAAAGAATTGATTGGCCAAACTGGCATCGAGACGGAGCTTATCTCGGTAAGCACCGGGGTGAAGGCAGGAGCAGTCTGCGAACAGGGCGCCAGTCCTTCTCAGGGTGAATGCAACGACAAACGCACAGAGCATCGCCAGTCCACCAACCTTGTGTCCCTTTGGACGTGGAGGAAGCTCGTGTAGACACAGGAACAACCTGCAGGGGGCGTCCTAGTCGTGATACCCTCTCAAGCCATCGCCGGAGATGTCTGTTTTTCAAATCCCCTTTGCCCATTTGTCAGTAACATTGGAGGGCACAAGGAAGCAACCGCATGGATTAAATGTCTGTCTTGAGGTGCATTGGCACTTCCTGAGGTGCAGGAGGCCAGGTTAGACTCTCCATTTAGACAAACATGCACAGGGGTTAGGGGTATATCCACCTTATTACAATGATGTGCCTGTCCAGTTGCTATGCCCGTGTCATTCCAACAGATGGTGTATCACCGGCATCTGTAGCAATAAAATGCCTTGCATTTGTCATTCTAACAGATGTCATTTTCTAGCCTGCTTAAACCAGACCAGGGTCACAGTAGGCCGGAGCCTAACCCAGCTGGCATAGTGTGCCAGGCAGGAACTGACCCTGGGGAAACCACCAGTCCTTCACTGGGCGAATACAAACAAACACACTCGCACACACCTGCATGTCTTTGGATGGTGGGAGGAAATGAATTCACCCAGGTGAGAACGTGCAAACTCCATGCAGGGAAGACATACGACATGAACCTGATCTCCTTGCTGCAAGCCAGCAGTGCTATCGCTGCACCAGTATGCCACCCCTAACCCCCCCCCTTTCAAAAGATGATTTTGCATTTGTCATTCCAACAGATGGCACTTCAGAAGCATTAACCCTGCTTTCACCAATCCCATTCCAAGTGGCATATAACAGAGATGACGAATTGCACCACACAGACATTTGAAGTAATAAAATGCATTTTGTTGGAATGACAAATTGAATGCATCAGTCTCTGTTATAATGATTTGGAATGGGATTTGTGAAAAAGGCCATGTTAATGTATGTAATCTGTTGGAATGACAAATGCAATGCAATTTATTACTTTAAATGTTTGAGATATGCCATCTGTTGAAATGACCGATGCAACGCATTTTATTTCAGACTTTTGAGATGCACCACCTGTTGGAATAACAAACGCAATGCATTTTATTACTTCAAATGTTTGTGATGCAGAATGGTTTGGAATGACAATTGCTATGCATTTTATTACTGCATGCATTTAAATAATACATTTGAGTAGATGGTGCACTGCAAACATCAACACTGAGGTCTGTGTTGATTCTTTAGATTTCCGCCTGTCTTAGGTGGGTAGCACAGCCAGTACACAAAACAAATCGTAGGTAGACTTGAACACACAGATAGTGGCTGAATTAGAATTGAACCCAGGCCCCAGAAAGTGGGAGTTAGCTTTGATATCCATTGAGACATCCTGAACATCCTGAAAACTTTCTAATTTTTGTGTGAAATTTACCCTTAAGTTTCCAACTGTGTCCCCATATTCTCGATGACCTCATTTTTAAAATCACAGTCTCGATCCACTGCACTAATTCCCTTCATAATTTTACACATTTCAATCATGTCTTCACTTAATCTCCATCTACTTAAACTGTGAAGGCTCAGCTCTTTTAATCTTTTCTCGTAACTCCTCTACCGTAGCCCTGGTATCAGGCAGGTCGCTCTTCTCTGCACTTTTTGTAGCCTGGAGACCCAAACTTCACCCAGGACTCCAGATGAGGCTTCACCAGTGGGTTATAAAGACTTGAGCAGACCCTCCTGTGACTTGTACTCCACCCATCAAGGCGCTATATAACCTGACATTCTGTTAGCCTTCTTAATGGTGTATGAACACTGTCTGCCAGTTGATAGTGAGGAGTCCACTGCCACTCCTAAATCCTTCTCATAGAGCCACTAAGCAACACCAGGGCTAGTTTTAGATTTTCAGATTAATATACAGCATGTTTTTGGGATACAAAAGAAACCAGGATTATTAAACCTGCCAAGGTTATTTTCAAGCCCGCTCCAAAGCGATGCATACCTGAAAGGCTGGTATAACAGCCCACCCATCTACTGCATACCCCTGCTGGCCCGACTTATGTAAGTCTGTTATGCTCTGCTACCGTTTTGCTACTCTACTCTCTGAATCTTGCAGTCTGCTGCCGTACAGCATATTCCCTAAAGGCCGCTACACCTTTGTGCCAGCATAACCTGGCTGGCCGGAATGGCAATCTTCACTGTGTCAGAGTACGCCCATAATATACCACTGTCTGGTTGCGCCATCTACACTGCTGGTGTGTTTTTTTTTTTTTTTGGTTTTTTTTTGTTGCAGGTCAATTTTATTTTTTCTTATTGGTTTTCAGGAGAACCAGAAAGACTTTCTGTGGTACTTTAGCATGGGAGCAACTGTAAGCAATCGTCGTTTAGTGTGCGGAGAGACGTATGAGCGGGCAAAGATCGCTTTTGCCCTTTTGTTGCACAGGAGGTTTCTTTTGAGCCAACTGTACTGTTTAATGAGCGACCAATGCTGCATTCCACTTGAAGTGAGAAGTCGGAATTTCCCAGTTCCTAGTTGGAATTTTCATCTGGAGGGCCCACTTAAGTCAGATTTCCAACTCTGAAAACACTGGGCTGGTCTGAAAGTCCATGTTTGTTCGACTTCACGTCATGATGCCGATCCAAAATGGCGACCTACACCTCGAACTTTAGTGTAAGCTGCAGTATTATAAAGTTTATTAGCACTTCTGTCTATTAGTGTCTCGTTAAATCGGTCATACTCACAGTGCTGCGTCTGTCCGTGGAAATGTTGCTATGGTGTTTGGATACTCAAAATGCCGCGTAATGAGTTATCAACTGCTATTTATTCCAGTGGAGGAAGCACGACAGAGGCTTTTCCGGACGTGTTCATGTTGGTTTTCTGAGTGTTTTGCTGGAACGCCGTCAACTTGGGTTTCAGCTCGGACATCTGACTTCCGAGGTAAATGGAACGCAGAATATGCCTACATCCACATTGTGGGGCCACTACGGCGGGTGAGGGGAGTGCGGACAGCATCGGGTAACGACATCAGAGGGTGTGACACCCACATGATTGGCTATAAAATATTTGCAGTTTTTTTTTTTTTTTATCGCTGATTTAGTCATCAAGGGGGAAGCGCTGGGTGAATTGATCAAGTGTCCATGGGCTGAAATCGTCAAGAGGGAGCTCCTCGCTTAACTGAAGCAATGGAGTGTCCACACCCAATTAATAAAAATATTAAAAATGGTAAATTTATGGAAGTGAAGAAAGAGATGTCACCACAACATGTTGTTCAACCATCCCACAGCAGAGCATTGATATTCATTTGACTTTGGCTTCAATTAGCTTAATGGCAGAAGACCGTGCTGTGCGTGTTCAAACTACCCATAAGCCACTGAGAACGTATTATATTGGGTCAGCATCCATTCTCTGCGGTTAGTGTGTAATTTTCAATTGTCATTACTTTTTGATTTACCTATCATATAGAAAGTAAACAAACAAGTGCCATCCTGTCGAGGCTCAGCATAGACGTGATAGTTCCCTCTGAGGCAACCCATTAAATGCCCCTGCCAGTTATGGCCACCTTTTCTACATCACCATCACCCTCTGGTTTCGTGCTCACTTACTGTTATTTAAAAACAGTTACACATGCACAGAATCAAATTGCATGTTACATTATTTAAAGCTGATTGGGCTCCCCTCCAAAGAAAACACCCTGTGTGTTGCTTAAATGAAATGCCGGTAACGTCAAATGTGGCACCATATGTCTGATTAGTTTTATGTCATTAATTAAATATCATCCTGCTCTGATCATCGGCCATCTTATAAAGAAGACTCTTTCTAATTTTTGGATGGAGACCAGAAACAAACCATTCTGTTTTATTTGATGTTCCATTACCTTCGTAACTGGAGGTGGATGGAGTGAAAACAAGGAGCCACAGTGTGTCTCCAGGGAATGAAGTTAAACCACCAAACCGGGGTTTGCTTGTCGAGCCTAATGTCCATCTTCTCACTCCCAAAAGCTCCATAAGGCAACCGTGCTAACTTCAAAACTAATTTTATGTTCTACCAGGGCTTCCTCCTCTCTTATTGTTGAATTCTTTGGACAGACTGCGCTAATTTCCTTGAACAGAGGAACATATGGAAGCTTTAATGTGCAGGAACACAGAAGCCATCTCTGTGGTAGAAGTGTTGGCAGTTGAGTAGGTCAGGTATAAAAATACACCGTGCTCCACCACAGTAAGTAGAACAGGGGCCACTGACTATAATTGCTTTTACGGTTGTGCTGCAGATTACTGGCTTTATGCAGCTATGGAAATAATGGAGGGCAACGCAGCAGGGACAACACGGGCCAAATGGATTGATGCCGGTAAGGAATTGGGGTCATTCAGGCATATCGGGGCACAGCACAGTTTCTAGCTACTCAGTCTGCTGTACAACTATTAACCAAAGGTGGTGGTTCTACCCCATTGTAAATTGAAAATTATTTTCTTGATATTAAGACTTCATGAGGGTGACCCAAGGGCCCCATGTCCTCTAATGGGCCCTGAGCTCACTGCCCAGCAGCATGCAGCTCGATTGGCATTCGCCATAGAATACCAGAATTGGCAGATGCACCACTGGTGCCCTGTGCTTTTTACAGATGAGAGCAGGTTCACCCTGAGCATGTGACAGAAGTGAAAGGGTCTGGAGAAGCCATGGAGAACATTATGCTGCCTGTAACATCATTCAGCATGAGCAGTTTGGTGGTGGGTTAATGATTGTCTGGGGAGGCATATCCATGGAGGGACACACAGACCGCTACAGGCTTGACAAAGGCACCTTGGCTGCCATTAGGTATCAGGATGAAATCCTTGGACCCATTGTCAGACCCTATGCTGGTACAGTGGCTCCTGGTGCACGACAATTCCTGGCCTCATGTGGTGAGAGTATGCAGGCAGATGAAGGAATTGATACCATTGACTGGCCACCACACTTTCCTGACCTAAATCCAATAGAACACCTCTGGGACATTATGTTTTGGTCCATCCAATGCCACCAGGTTGCACCTCAGACTGTCCAGGAGCCTTTCAAAGTGCCAGTCCCAGCTTAGTTTTAAACTCCATCTCTGTGCCGATATTCTTAAATTTTCCATTTCTACTTACAGAGTTAGAAATGTCCCTCGCTCTGATTTTACAAGCCTCTAAATATGGTTGAGCAAACATAATTAACTTCTCGTTAACACATTAAACGGACTTCAATTTTTAAATTGTTGCAGGAAAGTTCTGTATGATGTTTCTTCCTTAACGTAACTTGAACTTGATTATGAACATTTTTTTCTGAATTGAGTTTGTACGTTTCTTGTGTGATACGGTATGTGTGTGTTATATAATACATAAAATATTCTCAGTGCTTGAGATTTATCTTTTATGTTGGCACATTCTGACAAATTTCCAGTTTGGGAAGACCTCAGTTTCGAGGTCAGGCAGTTATTCTCACTAGATGTCGTGGCAGAGAGTTGCCACGTGTTGCATTTTGATTAACATACGCAATTAAGCATTTCATTATGTAAGGTGTACTTTTGTATATGTGATAATAACAGCTCTTATCTTTTTATGTGTTTATTTTCATAATGGCGCATGCTTTTCGACTTCAGAGGTGCACCAACATCCTCTAATCCTTACAAATTCTAAAGCTTCTGCATTAGTTCCCTGAAAGTGGTCCCTTTAGAGAACTGCATGGTATAGTCGGAAGGATCAAAATTTAGAGAACTGCATGGTATAGTCGGAAGGATCAAAATTTAGGGAACTGCATGGTATAGTCGGAAGGATCAGAATTTAGGGAACTGCATGGTATAGTCGGAAGGATCAAAATTTAGGGAACTGCATGGTATAGTCGGAAGGATCAAAATTTAGGGAACTGCATGGTATAGTTGGAAGAATCTTTTGATCATGTATACTAGCTACCACATTATTAGTTATATATATATTTATTAAGTTACACCTACAGAGAGAACAAAAGTTTGTGACAAACAAATGAACTATTTATTTATTTGCCTTAAATTCTGCCTAGTCGTTCCAACTGTGGCTCAACCCTAAATGAGACTACAAGTGGTAAAACTATACCAACCTACAGAAACAAAACCGGGTAATATTGAAGACAAATAAAGTAAAACAAGAAACATTCTCTCAAATTTTGCCAGATAAGCCGGACTTCATCTCTACTGACTCATCACGATTCTGGTCTTCCATCTCTCAATACCCACCATTAATACAGATTAGGATGAGCAACAGTTCTCCTACAAAACCCAGAGGAACTCCACTAATGACCTCACCCCAGGCTGTATCTTTTAATCTAATTATGTGTACTGTCACTAATGCCTTTAACTTCTACTTATTTTGCTAGAAACAGGGTCTAATTCCTCCCTCCCATCCTTAAGATGAGCAGGATCCACCTGCCACCTGTACAGGAACTTTGCACTTAAGGCCAGCCGCTTTCCAATTTTGGAGAAGAACAGCTTGTAATGAATGCTTTTTCTCCCAGACAGCATGTAGGAGAGCACTTGTATTAATTAGAAAGCATCAGGGGAGACAGTATTACTTGTAGTGGCACCTGCCCATTGTCCCCAGAGGTCTGGAAGTGTGGAGCTTGGGGTCACTAATTGGTAAGAGGTCAGCCTATTCATTTTCTTTCTTTGGCCAAGATGACAGCTGTCATGCAGTGAAGCTGCCGGCAGGGAGAGCGGCAGTAATGATTTTTTAATTGAAGATGGCGCATCTGTTACCTAATTGCAGATCAGTATTACGCCTTTGTCCGCTGGAGCATAAATGTATCTTTGTGGATTAAATCGGCACAGGAATTAGGCTTCCCATTTAAAACCCTTTTCTACAGCAGTAGGCTAATGATGTATTTACATTGGTCATTTTTGGCCTTTTGTTAACTTTGGAAGTGCCACACTGGTGGAGTGGTTATTGCTATGGTCTCACAGCTCATGGAGTTTGGGTGCAGATCCCAGCCCGTGTGGAGTTTAGACATTCTCCTCATATCTGTGTGGAGTTTCACTCCTGATAGTTCAGTTTTCCTTCCCACATCTTGTTGTCATGAATGTTCAGTTAAATGGTGACAGTGAACAGACTATGTGTGCCCCCGAAAGCCTAGCACCATGTCCAGGATTGAGTTTAAACCCACTGCTGGGACTGGCGTCAGCTCTCTGTAACCTTGAACTGGATAAATGGGTGAGATGGGTCACATGATGGAGTACCTCATTCCAAACTTCTCACACAGACCACATACAGATTTTATAAGCTTTATCTAATATGAGTTATGCATGTTTGAGTTCATTATCTGGGGTGATTAAGATGATGGGTATCCACCTCTTTCCATCTCGCAGCAAGGAGTGCTTTTCCTTCGTTGCACCATGTGTCAGAACCTCTATGTCACTTGTCTGGCCATTTGCTATTGTATGTCGCAGTCATCTGCCCATTGGATGTAGAAAACCAACTGCTGCCCAAGTGTCCATCAGCCATCCTTCTTTCCAGCGTTCTTAGTGAGCCAGTCCACCTGCGTAAGAGTATCTTAAACTATGGGTCGTGGGTTTCTGCTGGTGGGTCGTGAGTCACTGTCATATATAATGTAAATGGGTCCACCCACTGGATGTAGAAGACCAACTCTGGCCAAGTTTCCACCACTTGAATTAGCCATCCATCTTTCTAGGGTCCTTAGTGAGCTGGCCCACCTAGATTGGAGCATCTTAAACTATGGGTTGTGGGTTGCTACCAGATGGTCGCGAGTCACTCTTGTATTTAATGTGAGTGGGTTTGCATGGTTTGTGAAGTGCATCATGGTGGATCGCTGCGGATTGATTAAGCAGTCACCATTGTTCTTCCTTGAGCTGGACACCAACAAGCTTCAATGATAGGCAGTGATCTGCCAAGGAGGACCACCCCCCTAGCTCTTATAATCTGCATCGGTTTTCCAAGAAATGAGTCTTGAATAAACTAAGAAGGGCAAGAGGGGCTTCCACCTATTCAGTGAGACTTCAGTGCTGGGTGAACACACTCGTGATTGGAAAGTCCCATCCTAAATGCTGACACCCCTTGCTCTACCTTTCAAAACTGAACGACCATTATGATTATTTCATGGGGTCTCCTGTGAGTTCTGATGAGGGAAAGGAGAGTGGGAGTGCTGCTTTAAGGCTTGTTTTGGCTTATCCTTTGCATGCATAATTAGCCATGTGGTGCTGCGCTCTTATCTGGAGAAGTACTTGTAACATGGTCCACAAAAGTTCCCCTCAAATGAAAATACTGCAAGTTTTGTTTTCTTTTTTTTGCTTTGCGCTTCCCCCACCATAACCTACCATCTTTGGAGGGACAGGGAGCAAAAGCTTTAGATTTATCAAAAATTTCAATCTCCAGTTTCTGACAGATCTGCACGTTTTAGGGTCCCCTGATACTGAAAACATTGATATCTTGACGATCGGTGTGTGCCGCCATTTCTTGAGGATGGTCTAGAGCTTAAACAGCTGGATGTAAAAATACCAAACTTGAAACTTAAGTCTGCTATGAGATGACGTGCTGATTAGTTTTTCAGCCAAATCGTGCAAGAGGCACTCTAGAGGAACCTTCAAATACCGTAATTCTGCAATTAATTATGAATTCTTTTTGTCAATTGCTATCGTAATAACCTATTTTATGATCAGAAAGATCAGCATCAGAGTGGTGAATAATTACTGAAATGTTTTACAATAGTTCCTAGGGTGCAAAACCTACTGACGTTCGCGTCCAAATTTTTAATTATTATTTTTTTTAATGCTGGGAGAATGGCTGGAGTACTGATCAGGTTGTGACATTACGCATGCCCAAAACATGAAACATGGCAGCGAATAAATGAAAGTTCGAAGCAAAGCTGCCACAGCTCTGTCATACCACACTGGCCCCACAAAACATCATGGAATGCTAAGAAAAAAAAACATTTTTGGCTCATCAGCTGCATACCTACATCCAAAATTGTATTTTGAGAGCAAGTTCACACCTTACTAACATGCTTTTGGTGCCAACAAACAATCTTATTTTACAATGCCTTGCACAAGTCTCTTTTAGTCACCAAAGCACAACTATAACGCACGTCTGTCCCCTTCCCTACTCCCAAGTGAGCTTAGTCTGACTCCTCTCCCAACTCTGACTGAATGGAGGTGTTCGGCGTTTTATGCCGAACACAGAAATACTTCTGGTGTCAAGGAGGATGTATGGAAGCCCCAGAAAGTAGTAACAGACCTTCCCAGCATCCATGGAGCCCAGCAGTGCTTCCCTATGGGCCTACAACTCCCAGCATGCTCTGCAGGCACATGAATGGGTGTACTACAGTCGTCTGCTAGGGTTGAACAACTGGCTACAGGGTTTCTGCAAGAAGAAGGATGTCGGCTTCATCAACAATTGGAATCTCTTTTTGGAAAGGCCGCGTCTCTTCAAGCGTGATGGCCTGCATCCGAACAGTTTCGGCGCCCGGGTCCTCTCCGAAAACATATCGAAGGTAATTCGTTTTTCTTGACTATCTATCTCTGCTCTTAACCCCTTCCGAAATAATACTGCTGTGCCAGGACATGATGAATGTTTAATAGAGTCTTCCGTTAAAGTTCACACCATTAATACTGTAATAAGCAATCTCAATGCACGTAGAAAACCTAGGAAATACGGCATAAACTCCAATAATCTAATTAAAATCACTATTTTAGAGGAACAATGTATTAAAACTATAAAACAGATCAGATTAAACAAAAATATACACAGAGCGGCGCTAATAATAATAATTTTAGTTCCTATTCCAAATAACAATAACGCACATAGTACTCATCTCTGCACCTCCGAAACATTAAATATGGCACTATTAAATGTCAGAGCTTTAACTAACAAAACGTTTTTATCAACGATCTTATTAGTGATAAAAATAGATCTTATTGCACTAAATGAAACATGGCTGAATTCAGATGCCGCGTCAGTTTTAATCGAATCTGCCTCCGGATTACAGTTTTACTCATTCAAACCGCCAGGGAAAAAGGGGGGGCGGATTGGCTAACATTTACTCGAGCCGATTAAAATGTAAAGATGTCAGTTTTGGTAAGTTCAAGTCCTTTGAGTATCTCGCCGTTGTTATTCATGGAGATTCTCAAGTTCTAGTACTATCCGTGTATAGACCTCCTAAATATAACGCGCGTTTTTGAGGAATTCTCTGACTTAATGTCAATTTTAATTACTAATTATGACACACTCCTAATAGTTGGCGACTTTAATTTTCATATAGATAATCAGTGTGATCTAAAAGTAAAAGAATTTATGAACCTCCTGGATTCTTTTGATTTGAGACAACTCATAAATCAGCCTACACATAAAGCAGGTCATACATTAGACTTAGTGATTACTAAAGGACTGAAAGTTGATATAAAACAGATCATTGATATTGGTCTATCAGACCATTTTCTTCTACTTTTTAATATAGAAATAATGATAAAAACACTCATGAGAAGCATATTGTTAAAAACGCTTCTTTGATTCGCAGCAGCTTTAAAACTTACAAACATTTTAAGCAATCAGTCCGTTTATAGTGCCAGCTATAATAGCGAGGACAATGTAAATAGTAAGGTGGAAAGATTTAATTCTAAAGTGAGAGCTGCTGTTGACATAGTTGCACCTGAAAAGACAGTGAAAAAATCTTCTAGCATTGTTATACCATGGAAGACCCAAAGAGTGTCTGATTTAAAGAGAACATGCCGTAGAGCTGAGCGTCAATGGAGGAAGACTAAACTTACTATCCACCACGAAATATTAAAAGTCAAAATAACAGAATACAATAACACTGTCCGTCTTGAGAGACGCTGCTATTTCTCTAATATTATAAATAACAATGCTAGTAATCCTAGAGTCTTATTTTCAACAATTGATCACCTACTAAACCCAGGTAGCTCAAAGGAATGCCTCCTAAGTGCTTCCAGTGAAACCTGTGAGGCTGTCGCTGTATTTTTCAATCAAAAAATTAATGATATTAGAAATAACATAGTATATCTCCCCAACACTAAGGATCCCCTAAACCCCAACATCCTGTTATAAACAAATTAAACTCTTTCACTAGGATAGATTTACCTGATTTACAAAAATAATATCTCAATTAAAACCCTCCACCTCGTCCTTGACCCGATACCAACAAGGTTTTTCAAAGAAGTATCAGGCGTGCTAATTGATAATGTTCTTGACATAGTAAATTGTCACTAGATACTGGGGTCTTCCCAGACTGTCTTAAGACTGCTGTAGTTAAACCCCTACTTAAGAAACATAATCTTGACCCTCGCTCTTGAAAATTTTAGACCCATCTCTAACCTGCCCTTCTTAAGTAAAGTTCTAGAGAAGGCAGTCATTATGCAGTTAAATGACCACCTAAATAAACATGCTATTCTTGATAAATTTCAGTCAGGTTTTAGAACAAATCACAGCACAGAAACTGCACTCGTTAAAGTAGTAAATGACTTGCGGGTAAATGCAGACAGAGGCCATTTATCTGTTCTCATCCTCTTAGATCTGAGTGCTGCATTTGACACCATTGATCACAACATTCTTAGAAATCGCCTTAGTCAATGGGTGGGCCTCTCTGGCAGTGTCTTAAATTGGTTTGAATCCTACCTGACAGGGAGAAAATATTTTGTTAGTTGTGGGAATTACAACTCAAGACACATGATATCCAATATGGTGTTCCACAAGGCTCTATCCTGGGTCCGCTGTTATTCTCAATCTACATGCTTCCGTTAGGTCAGATTATCTCAGGGCACAACGTGAGCTACCACAGCTATGCTGATGACACACAGCTGTACTTATCAATAGCACCTGATGACCCGATTCTATTGATTCACTAACACAATGTCTGACTAGTATCTCAGAATGGATGAATAGTAATTTTCTCAAGTTAAATAAAGAGAAAACTGAAATTTTAGTGATCAGCAATAATGGATACAATGAGGCTATTAGAAATAAACTGGATACATTAGGATTAAAAGTCAAGACGGAGGTAAAAAGCTTAGGGGTGATTGTTGACTGTAATCTGAATTTTAAATCACATATTAATCAGATCATTAGGACAGCATTTTTCACTTAAGAAACATAAGTAAAGTTAGACCTCTTTATCACTGAAAGATGCTGAGAAATTAGTTCACGTTTGTTTTCAGTCGACTAGATTACTGTAACACACTCCTCTCAGGACTACCCAAAAAAGACATAAATCGTTTGCAACTAGTGCAGAATGCAGCTGCTAGAATCCTAACTAGGAAAAGAAAATCAGAACACATTACTCCAGTTTTGATGTCACTACACTGGTTACCTGTGTCATTCAGAATTGACTTTAAAATTCTGCTTATGGTTTATAAAGCCTTAAATAATCTCGCCCCATCTTATATATCGGAATGTCTGACACCTTATATTCCAAATCGTAACCTCAGATCCTCAAATGAGTGTCTCCTTAGAATTCCAAGAACAAAACTTAAAAGAAGTGGTGAGGCGGCCTTCTGCTGTTATGCACCTAAAATCTGGAATAGCCTGCCAATAGGAATTCGCCAGGCTGATACAGTAGAGCACTTTAAAACACTGCTGAAAACACATTACTTTAACATGGCCTTTTATAACTTCATTTTAATCGTAATTTAACTTAATCCTGATACTCTGTATGTTCAATTCATCATAACAACTATTCATGGTGGCTCTAAAATCGGTACTGACCCCTACTCTCTTTTCTGTTTCTTTTTCCGGTTTCTTTGTGGTGGTGGCCTGCGCCACCTCCACCTACTCAAAGCTTCATGATGCTCCAACAATGATGGACGGATTAAAAGGAAGAAGTCTACGTGACCATCATCATCATCAAGCCCTTCCGTGAGAACCCTAAATCCAAAGAGGACTGTTTCATTTATGTTAGGTAGAATGCCCAGAGGGGACTGGGCGGTATCATGGTCTGGAATCCCTACAGATTTTATTTTTCTCCAGCCGTCTGGAGTTTTTGTTTTTCTGTCCCCCCTGGCCATTGAACCTTACTCTTATTCGATGTTAATGTTGATTTATTTTTTATAATTATGTCTTTCATTTTTCTATTCTTTAATATGTAAAGCACTTTGAGTTACTGTTTGTATGAAAATGTGCTATATAAATAAATGTTGTTGTTGTTGTTGTTGTACTGGCACAGGAATGCTGCCACCCAGTGTGCCGAGGGTACATGTAATACATGTAATGGGAGGCAGTCCCTCATTCATCCATCCATCCAAGGGTTTGGAATACTGCCACCAGAGTGCAGCACCACATGGCTAATTGGCATTCATAATTAGCCATGTGCCACAGGTCAGGTCAAAACAAACCTTAAAGAAACCCTCCCACTCTCCCTCCCCTCATCAGAAAACACAAGGCCCTGTGAATTAATAACAATGAAAGATTTATTACTATTTTAAAGGTGTTTCTGCCCTCCACCAGGTAAGAGCCAGTTACAAAAAATGCTCCTGCAAATGTTGCCGATCAAAACTAATTATTACACAATAAAAAATATGCCAAAATTGAATGCACTACATGCATCGCAATGTAGTTAACATATTGGATTGTTTTTAATTGTTTAAAATCTGCCATACCCTGGGAGGTTGGCAGTAGACGATGACCATTACTAACCCGAGTGGCATCAGGGAAAAATAAGTACTGACATTCAGGAATAAACGTGAGGAAAATTAACACATTTTGCACAGTTTGTGCCTCCCTCATAAATCGGATTCAGATCATTGAATCTTTGAGGTTCTGCCACTTTGGCACCATTGCTTAATTTTAAAATTTACATTGAACCCATAAACTGTTGGGTATTTTATACAGTGCCTTTCATACTAAACGCTCTTTGAAGCAATGTACAAATTATTTTACATACATTTAAAAAACAAAATTGCCTGCATCTGTAAAAACAAAGAGGACCACCTTTGCATGTGGGTGACACCGGCTCCAGCTCCAGTGCACATGCCATCCAAAACAACCAGCTGTTTGGACCAAGGAGGTCTGATTAGGATGCAGCTATTTGGTAGCATGATTAACACTGGAATTCTGTACTTAAATAAAAAGTAAATAAAAAATAAATTAAGATTTCTCCTGTTCCTGTTTTGTCTAAACGCAACCTTGAAACACTGGTACATGCTTTTATAACCTCTCGTTCAGATTACTGCAATGCGGTTCTTTTTGGAATTAGCCAGGCCTCCATTGCTCGCCTACAGTTGGTGCAAAATGCCGCTGCTCGATTTTTAACTGGCACAAGTAAGCATGAGCATGTTACCCCGATTTTTGGCTTCCAGTTCATGTTTTCCATTTTAAGATCCTTGTATTTATTTTTAAATCCTTTAATGGTTGTGCCCCTTTTTATTTGTCGGAACTGCTGCACACATACGTACCACCTCGCTGTCTCAGGTCCGCAGACCAGATGCTTTTACTTGTCCCTAAGACACGATGCAAACTCCGAGGTAATCGGGCATTTTCAGTTGCGGCTCCAAAACTCTGAAACGATTTGCCATTGCACGTTAGACAGACTCCTTCACTTGTTGTCTTTAAATCTTATTAAAAAATGCACTTTTACTCCCTGGTCTTTAACCCAGTATGATATGTTGACTATCTGTGTACTTTTAATTATGAATTTCTTCAGTTCTTATGTGTTTCTGTTTATTTTACCCTTTGGGTTTTGTGTGTTTCTTATGTTGGGTTTTACTGTACAGCACTTTGGCCAGCCTGGGTGTTGTTTTTAAAGTGCTTTATAAGTAAATACATCTGGACGTCTGATCTACAGTTTCACACAATGGACATAATTCAGCTATGTGGCTGCAGCACTCCTATTTCTAACCCTAGTCTCCATTTCCTATTGTCATGTCCACCTGTCACTTTGCTTCCTTCAGCAGGTCCCGCTGAGTTGATCCTCAACTTCCCCGCTCGCATGTCCGTTTCAAAGCCCTGGGATTTCTTGTCGGTGGTACAGCTTGGCCAAGATGCACAGGGAAACTCCAGCCTCCGCAGTCGCTCCGAGCACATGCTACTTCAGCAACCATCTGGTTCTTCCAGACTTCCTGTTGTCCAGGCTGCCTTTGGTCCTTTCACTGTGAAGAAGGTTAGTATCTTACTGTTCAATCCTTCTGTGTTTTGTTTTTTTTTTTGGTCAGGTGGCTGTAGTCGAGGCCAGCTCTACCATTTTTAGGCAAACTAGGCAGTCACCTGGGGCAGCAATTTTTTTTTCCTTTATAACAATTACTAACCTTCTCTTACAAACTCTTGGAATATAACTGTTCAATTATATTGTTTTATATTATTATGGTCATAAAATCTGACAATATTTAAGTAAAATTAGATTAAGGCCGGGTTTATACTTCACACGATGCGACGCATGCTTTATGTAAATCTGAAGGAATCCACCAGGTGGCAGTGTGAGATATCATCACGGTGAGAACAGGTTTGGCTTCTCTGTGTTGTGATTTGCCTGGAACAGCCTTTAAATTCCGATGACACCTTACCGCAGTATCTCTCAAAAGGATGTTTAATGATTAAATCCATCAGTCCAGGGATTTGTCCATTTCAGCTAGCATTGGGCACGAGGCAGAAACAATCCCTGGACGGGTCATCAGCTCATCGCAAGGTGAATACAAGCAGACACATACACTGGCGTCATTTTAGCGCCACCAAATCTGCATATCTTTGGAAGGAAACCCAGCAGGAAAACATGAAAACTCCAGGCAGGGAATATCGGTGACGTGACTCCCTGCGAGACAGCAGTGCTAACGCTCCGCCACCGTGTCACCCTCATGTGTGTAATTATTAACAGTATTCATTATTTAAATGAAATTACCGATTTATCTGTAAAATGTAACATACATACATTAATGCATTTCATCTAGAAAGTGATATCAAGTATAAATCTAAAGATTCTAAATGTCCAGAGAGTTAGAATATCATACATTTAATGTGCTCAGTGTGGCGATCTATTGTTTGACGCTGCTGTCAGTAGCCCTAGAAAAAAAGACGGCACAGAAGGCAGTATGTGAGACTTTTAAAATGTATCGTGTCATTACGGTTGGGAATATGCGACGCTTGAATATAAAAGCACCACGAATGTGTCTAAATGTCGGCATTTTGCTTCACCTCATCAAACATCAAAGCGTGCACATCGAACCAACTAGGATCCTCAAAGCGGCTCTCTGTCACATGTAGATAGTAACCAGAGACTCTGACGTCCCATTCCAACTTTTAGCACACTGCGCCCGTTCGACTTTTTGCTGGTACTGCAACTCGTGCACGAGTCACGTTAATTTCTGAGGACCTGCTCAGAGGACACGTCAAATGAACGCATGGCAGCCATGATGTGGATGCGTACGCATTCTGAGCGTGAAGTATAAACGAGCCCTAAGAGAAGACATGATTGAAGTGTTCATCTTATGACAGTTATGTCTAACAACATACACATGCTCGTCCAAATCCCAAGATGAACTGCACTCCACTTCTAATGGTTTTTAACTTTCCAAAATGAAAAACATTCCGAAGAATCTGGAGGAGAACAGGCCATTCAGCCAGATAAAGCTTGCAAATCCTATCCATGTTAACTCTTCCAAAATAACATTGGCAATTGTTTAAATTCCTACTGTCCGCCACACTACTTGGTCATTTATTCCACCACGTGTCTGTAATTCTCTCTGTGAAGAAACGCTTCCAAATGTTTGTGTGAAATTTAATCTTGGCAAGTTTCCAGCTGTGTCCCCGTGTTCTCGATGAACTCCTTTTCAAGTCACCGTATCAATCCACTGGAATAGCCACCCTTCATAATTTTAAACACTTCACTCATGTCTTCTCTTAATCGTCTTTTGCTTAAACTGAAAACGCTCGGCTCTTTTAATATTTCCTCATAACCCATCCTTGTGATGGTCCAGGTTGGCTCCTCATTCGATGGTTGCTTCTAGAAGTCTATTGACCCTTGAACCATCGATAGTCATTAACCGAGACGAGCAGGGACAAATGAGGACACGCACAATCAGCAAGGGGTTGGTGCAGAAAAACAAAAAAAACCAAAAGCATACTGTGTTCAGTAATGCAGTGCTAAAACCGATCATCCATCGATTAAATAAATAACCTTTAAAAGCAAAGTCATACGTGGAGATTAAAATCCATATAAACAGGGGTAATTAAAACACAGCAGGCATCTATCCATCCATTTTAAAATAAACACGAGCCCCAGTGCAGTCAGACTGATTTCTCCGGTTGGAACTCGTTCACAAATTGAATCAGTTGAGACTCTCAAGTCGGGCGGTTCTTGTACAAGCGCTTTAAAAATCCACCAGCGGCAGTGAAACAGAAGATGATGACGTCATCAGGCAGGGCACGCATCCCATTGAGCTCCACTGAAAGACTCATTTGCGCTCACAAATAGATTCATGTAATTCACTGAAAAGAATTGCTCAAAAAATCGTTCTCAAATTGCCCATCACTGGTAGGCCATAAAGCAGCCATGAAAAGGAGCTGAAATGCATACTAGCCACATGTTCTGGCACAGCGGTTCGCTACTTGAGGCGCGTGTGATGCTGTTGCCTGGGTCCCACTTGCAGCATCCAGCTGGAGTCCCAAGGTACAAACGTATTGTGGTGTGTCTTGCTGCCAAACGGGCACAAGCAGTGCGGTTTCAGATCGGGAGGAATATCCGTTCGTTTTTAAACAAGAACATCGTCATGTAGACATAGCCGAAGAGAAGAGAGGTGGATGCCACCTATGGTGTATGGGTATCAGTGCTGTTACTTTTTCCAATTTATTTTAATGGCCTTGATTCCAGGAAATATTGACCCTATACTATGGTGATCTAATTTAGGAAATCTACTTCTGCTCTGTGTAAATCAAGTACGGTGCGTGTGTGTGCGTGTGTGTGCGTGTGTGTGCGTGTGTGTGCGCGCCCCACGCATCGGTTATATTTACGTTGTTTTACACACATTTATAATGTCAAGTGTATGTGTTTTTCTTTCTTAATTTAGGAACTGAATCCATCGCTATTTCCTTCAGCTCCTCTACTGCATGCATCTATTTTGGGAGGACCTGAGATGGTGGTGACGGAGATTCACCCCTGGGTTCGCGTTTTATTCCACTGGAGAGGGATCAGGGAGCGAAGAAATGAGTCGAGTGAGCAGGGAATGCCGTGCGTCACCCTGCACGCCTTCAAAGAGACCCGTGAACTGAGGGCCACATGTCATCTCCAGGTGAGGAATGAGCCATAATTTATAGTTAAGAGTGGAAAGGAGGCTTAAAAAAATTCATTCAGTCTGTCCAAAGTGGAGTTTGCCAGAAATTATACAACTTTATAGGCAGCAAGGCGGTGGGTTCAACTTGCTTTTTATGTTTTATAAGTTAGTATTTACAATGTAAACTTCAAGAAGACAGTCTTACCCATCTGCTGAGCCTTTTATGCAGGTGAGCTTCCTGAAGAGTTGTGGTCTGCATGACTGGAGCCAATGGGAAACATTCATTCTGGGAGTGGTTGGTGACACAAATGTTGCTGAATGCCCTAGTACAAGAAGTGAGGACCTCAAAAACAGCCTTTCACAACACATGGGACCTTTTTGGTGTTCCTCAGCTGGCCAACTGGTGCTTTAGATAAGATGTTCAGGCCTGGACAGGACTTGGATGGGAGACCATCTGGGAATAGCTTGAGGTGCTGCTGGAAGAGGTGTTGGCAAGGCCAGTAGGGGGTGCTTACCTTGTGGCCTGAATATAGATCCCAATGCCCCACAGCAGTGATGAGGACACTGTGCTGAAAAAATGTCCATCGGATCAGACATAAAGCTTTCGGTCCAGGCTCTCTATGGTCATAAAAGTTCTCTGGATATCCTTTGTAAAGAGCAGGATGTATCCAGTGGTCAAGCTAAATTTCCCACCATAATCTAGTCATTCGGGACCCCCTAATTATCCCGTCTCTAATTCTGTCTCTCTCTCCCTTCCACCACCTAATAGCTAATGCGTGGTGAGTGCACTGGTACAAAAATGGCTGCCATCGCATCATCCAGGTGGATGCTATTAGCAGTGATTGAAGTCGCTACTCATACTTCTATAAAAAGCACTTTGAGTAGCGAGAAAAGTGCTATATAAACGTAAAGACCTTTGTTTGATTCAATCACTGTGCCCACCTTATCTGTTTATGATGATGGGATTATTATTTTTAATCATATGCAATTTTTGTATGTCCTATGATTTGCTCCTCCACTTAATAAACTAACTCCCCTATCTCCTCCTTCCTTTTCAGCATCCTTTGGGAGCCTGTGTATCGTCTGTCACCCTTCCAGACTCTTGGTTCCTTCTAGACGCTGCCAGTGTTGCCACAGGACAAAAAGTTGAGCTGTACTACAGCGCCACCAAGTTAGTCACGACTTCCCCAACTTGTGTTGATGCTGCCTTGCACCCTTCCCAAAGTGAGTTGTTCTACGTCGGATATGTCAAGCTGCAGAGGAAGGAACCCACTGCAAGTCCGGACACACGACAGGCAGACGCTGGCAGGCTGAAAAATTGGGGAGGCGAAAAGGAGGAGCTGGCAGTGGATGCCAACGTTGTGATCCGTTCTCCACAAGGGCCGCTCAAGCTGGGACGACCTATTACGGTTTCCATTCTCCTCCGTGGGAACTTCACAGCAGACCTAGTGGTTATCAGGTAAATGTTTTTGAGGGAGTTCTGTCATCTAGATGTTGCCATCCATCCATCCATCTGTTATCCAACCCGCTATATCCTAACTATAGGGTCACGGGGGGAGGGGGTCTGCTGGAGCCAATCCCAGCCAACACAGGGCACAAGGCAGGAAACAAACCCCGGGCAGGGCGCCAGCCCACCGCAGCTAGATGTTGCCATCAAAATGTAAAACCCATTGGTTATTTGTACATGCAATGCCCTCCATAATGTGTGGGACAAAGATGTTGTGTTCTTGATTTTCCCCTCTGCAGTTTAAAATTACAAATCAAACAATTCAGATATCATAATTAAAGTGCACATTGCAGATTTCATTTAAGGAGATTTGCATGCATTTCGGTCACACAACACTTTTTCTACGTGGTCCCCATGTTTCAGGGCACCACAGTCTATGGGACCTAGTAATGGCAGGTCTATTAAAGCTGTCATATTTAGGACTTTATCTTGTATCCCTTGCATGCAATGACTGCTTGAAGTCTGCAATTCACGGACCTCACCAGGTGCTGAGGCTCTCTGGAGATGTTCTGCCAAGCCTCTAATACAGTCCTCTTCAGCTCCTGCTTGTTTTTTCTGAGGGGGGGCTCGTCCCTTTAAATTTTTTCTTCCGCATATGGAAGGCCTGCTCAATTGAATTGAAATCGGGTGAGTGGCTCGGCCATTTTAAGAGTTTTCTATTTCTTTAGCTTTGACAAAATCCTGTGTTGCTTCAGCAGTATGCTTGGATCATTACCTTGTTGTAGGATGAAGAGCCATCCAAGGAGTTTGGAGGCATCTACTGGAACTTGAGCAGATCAGATGTTTCCCCACACCTCAGAATTCACTGTTCCGTCAGCAGTCACATCATCAATGAAGAGAAGTGTGTCAGGACCTGTGTCAGCCATACATGCCCAAACCATAACATCCCCCCAGCCACCACCATGTTTAACAGATGAGGTGGTCTGCTTTGGATCTCGGGTGGTCCCTTGTCATCTCCACACTTTGCTCTTCCCATCACTCTGATGAGGTTCATCTTTGTATCATCTGTCCGCAAGACCTTTTTGAGGAGTTCTGTACGCTCTTTGAAGTCCTTTATCATAAACTGTAATCTGGCCATCCTGTTTTTGTGGTTTGCATCCTGCGGTGTGTCCTCTGTATTTGTGTTCATGAAGCGGATGCTGATAGTCGTGTCTAACACATCCCTGAAGACTATATCTGATCTGTCAGACAGGCATTGGGGCTTTTTCTTGACCATAGTGAGGATTCTTCTTTCGTCAGCAGTGGTGTCTACCTTGGCCTACCAGTCCCTTTCTGATCCCTGAGCTCACCAGTGTGTTCTTTCTTCTTCATGATATTCCAGACAGTTGATCTTAGTCATCCTAAGGTTTTACTGATGTCTTGAATGGGTTTTATTCCTGTTTTTCACCCTCCTAATGGTTTCTCTGACCAGCTCTTTTATCACAAACACCTGTAATGTGCCCTAAACATTATAGTGCCCAGAAATGGGGGGGAAAATGTGTTGTGCGACCGCATGTCTGTAAATCTCCTTAAATGAAAGCCTGCAACGTGCACTTTGATCACATCTGAATTGTGTGACTTGTATTTTAAAACCGTGGAGCAGAGCGAGAAATCAAATAAAAATGTGTCTTTGTCCCAAACATCATGGAGGGGGAATGTAGCTTTCAATATAACAGAGCTCATAATGGGCCAAATATTGAGGAGAAGTGTAGTTTGGACATCGATGCACCCCAACACTAGGAATGCTTTGGGTTATTAATGTTGAGCCTGAAATCGGACATTTCTACAAAAACCAAAAGGGTGTGGAGATGGGCAGGCATGTTGGGGCAGTTGCAATGGGAAACGGCGCTACTGACTGAATACAGATGTCGGCCTAACTAATCCCCGATTGCTATATGTAATATAAAATGTAATATAATTTCATTTGTGAAGAGCCACATCCTGGATTGAGGATTATCTTTTATATCTGAGTGCTTTTAATCCAGTAATGAGAGTAAAACGAGTCTCATTGTTGACTAATTCACTCTTGAGATCCACTGCAACTGTAAATTCAGGGTGGGCTTAGCCTGAGGTAGCTTTACGCTATGGAGAATGCGATCATTTAAAATATGTACTGTATATTGTCCTCATTGTAGCATGCGCATATCATCGGTAGAAGAATCGTATCCTACACAAAGGCAACCTGCAAACAAAAGGCAAATCAGCTTGTACTTCTGCTAAGCATCATGCAAGGACGGCCATTTTTCTTTTACGTATGCGCACCTACAGTGTATTCAGAAAGTACTGAGACCCCTTCGCTTTCTGCACGCTTAATTCTGTTGTACATTTCATTTTAAATGGATAAATATACTGGTTTTGTTCATCCATCTACACTCCGTAACTCATAATGACAAAGTGAAAACCTATTTTCAGAAAAGTTTCCAAAATTTCATTTTAAATCAAAAACTAAAATCTCTCGTTCCAATAAGCATTCAGCCCTTTTGGATCTCCAAAAGGGGCACTCAGGTGCTTCCTGTTTGCTTTAATTCTCCTTTTGGATGTTTCCAGAACTTGACTAGAGTCCACCTGAGGGCATTATTTAGAAAGGCACATGTGTACCTGAGTGGTCCCACAATCCACACTGTATGACAGGACAAAAACAAAACAAGCCATAAAGTCCAACAAACACTCTGTAGACCACTGTGATCAAATTGTGGTGAGGCATAGATCAGGCCAAGGGGATAAAGCAATTTCCCAAATAATTGTGACATGGAAAATGTACCACCGGGACTCTTCCTAGAGTTTGCTGTCCGGCCAAACTGAGTAACTGGACAAGAAGGGCCTTGGTCAGCGAGGTCACTAAAAACCCAATGGCCACTCTAACAGAGCTTCAGAATTCTTTGGCTGAGATGGGAGAACCTGTCCAAAGGATGAGCTTCTCGGCATCACTCCATCAATCAGGGTGTTTATGATAGAGTGACTAGACAGACGCCATACTTGAGTCAAAGGCATTTAAAGGGCTCTGAGAGCAAGAGGAAGAACATTCTCATGTCTGAGGAGACAAAAATTGAACTCTAAGTACTATGTCTGGCAAAGACCAGGCACTGCTCATGATCTATGGTTGAAGTGTCGTAGCAATGGCAGCATCCTGATATCTGGGTGGTGCTTGGCGGCAGGGACAAGGAGAACTGATCCGGATTAAGGGAGTGGTAAATTCAGCGAGGTCCATGAAGAAAATCTGATCCAGGGTGTACGGCATCTCAGACTGGGATGACGGTTCACCTTTCAGCTGTAATGTTGGTAGATAATCAAATAATTCGGTAATGCTCTTACTTTATTCACCTCACCTTTCTCTATTGTAGGAGGTGAATCAAGGTAATTGAAGTCCCACTTGTTTTAAGAAACGGGACAATACAATTTTATATAAAATATTGATAAACACAAGGATGATGGGGAGATTTTGGGGGGTTCAGAACTTTAATTTATGGGGTCAACACACTCTCCCTTCCTCAGCAAATCTCAGTATTTCATACATTGGGCTTCTCACCCTCTGGTTAGATGGATGGATGGATGGATAGTTAGATGTGAAATGCACTATAGAAAAGATAGATATCCTTCTTTACACCACAGCTTATAGATTTCCAGTGTGACTCTCTCTTCTTCTGCATATCAACCTGTTGTACTGAAAGCAATGTGAATCTACTCATGGACTGGACCCTACTGTATGGCTACCGGTGACAGTGTGTATGTCCATAAAATGTTTTAAGAAATGCAAAATAAAAGGGCCACTTTTTCCAAATAGTATTCCATCTCACTTACACATTTTTTTTCCCCATTGTCACCAAGTGCTCAACTTCTCTTGATTGGTTCACAGGGCAAAGCTGAAGAAGGGGCTCAGTGTAGTATCAGTGAGCCCACCCATCAGTCCTCACACGTGGTCAATCAGTGTGGAGAAAATGATGGGCTCCAAACATCACACTACGTCGGTGATTTGTCGCAGGGCACAGGGTGCTCAGCTCAAAGACGAGAACAGGTAACCATTTCATTGCTTGTGTTGCTTTTTTTTTTTTTGGCAAGAAAGGTCTTTCTCCATTCTTTAAAATAAAAAGCACTCATTTTATTGTTTTGTACCTTTTTCCCTCCCTCTAGCTCCACGTCCTTAATGGAGGTAGCTCAGCTGTCTCTACACTCAGAAAATTTTACCGGCATCGCTGTGACCCGGCGGATTTCATGGCAGGTGGAGTACCCAGGCAGAAACCCCCTTGGCAACATGGAAGGTGGAGCACTGACTCAGATCACGCTCACTCACAAGGAAGTGCTGGCCATTGTCCCTATAGCTGAGGTACCTAAGGTTGGGAGCATGTGCTGATAGCTACCTAGAAGCTGAAAAAATGTCTTGTTAAAAGAAGCTCATTCACATTTTTGTTTCCAGACGCATTGCAATAGATTTGTAATAAACTCATCAGACATTCATTGTTATGAGCAAACGTTTTTAAGAAATCCATTCGATCCAAAGAACAAGTTATGACCAACTGACTGGTTGATTTAAAAAACCTATTAAAATGCCACCCTAACCCAAGACAAAAGAGCCCATTAGTCACAGAAAGCTTGAATGAAACCAAAGTAGTTAAAGCAACACAGTAGCAGAAGCCCAGTGGACTTATTTTTCAGACAGGCTGAAGTCTAAGTAATCAACGTAGACCTCCACATTATCATTTGCAGTGCCGCGTCTTCTTTTCAACTAATCTGGTGTGACAGATGGGGGTCGCTGTTGACCCCTGAACCCTCAGACAACACGTTCAGATACCAGGTAAAAGTCCCAGTAATAAATTTATTTTTACAATAAAGTGCACAAAGCACCTCCACAATCCACTCCAATCTATTAAATAATCACAATAATAATACAATAAACGATCCTCCACTCCACCCAGCAGCTTCGTCACACTCCTACCCAACTCGGCTCTCCTTGCTGGGATCTCCCACGGTCCTTTTATATTCCTTGACCCGAAGTGTTTCTGTCCCTCAGTCCATGTGATTTCCTAGCACTTCCGAGTCAGATGAAAACTCCTTTTTCTTCAGCCCGGAAGTACTTCATTTCTTCCGTTCCCGTGACTAGGGAGTACTTCCAGGCAATATGGAAAATACAAATCCCTGTGCCTCCCTGCAGCGTCCCCTGGCAGCCTCCATGGTATCCAGCAGGGCTGTAAAGTAAAACTCCAATGTCCATGATGCCCTGCTGGAATTCGGGGCCCCTCCATGTTGCAGGGAGGACTCCATCTAGCGGTGTGGGGTATTGGCCGGGATAAACTGCCGACCATATATCACACTGGACAACAGTTTCTGCCAGTGCGTTTTACATACGCTTTAATAACGTGGTTATTCACAGAAACCTCGTTTCTAAAATGCCTTGTTTTTTAGTTAGAGAAACGCACATTGCTACAAATAATCGTGGTGTGCCATCTGTTGGAATGATGAATGAAAATATATAGGTCTCTGTTGTTTGTTATGAGAGTTGCAAAAGCAGTGTTAATGGTTGTGATGCATTATCTATTGGAATGAGAGAGACGTAGTAATCAAGTGGACTGTGATAAGAAAGGTTTGTGGTGTTCCAAATTTTGAAATAATCAAGGGTTCCAGAGTGTGCAGACTCCAGGCAGGTACAGGTGAATGTGTGAACGCGCACACTCCGCTCCGAGGTTGACTGGGGCGCTTTGCTGATCATGTATTCATGTGCAAAAGTGAGCGGGTCAGTCCAAGTGCTTCATTCACACCTCAGTAACAGGTGGAGGACAGCAACCTGCACCCAGTCGGCTCTATAAAAATGAGCCTGCTCGGCGAAATGGAGAATGGGACAAGAGACACAGAGGTTAGAGGAAAAGTTGACAAAGACAGCAGGATCAGGTAGAGGGGATATAGGCAAGCATCACAGAGAACTCTGAGAAAGGAGCATATGGCTGACACTGGAGGGGACTGAAGATGGTCACTTGGGCTGAGTATCTTGGGGTAGCTGGAGTGACCCATTGCTTGGGGGCTCTCATGTAAAGCCTGGGAGTGGCAGCAGGAGTTGGAGGAGCAAGGCTCAGCACAGCGCCCTACCAGGAGCCTGTGATGACAGTAGGGGTCCAATCCCAGTTAAAAAGTTTGCTGTGCCTGTCAGAGGGACGTCTCCCCTGAGTGCAGGATCCCATCTGGGGTAAGCATTGGAGACGTTGAGTTTTTAGATCTGTTTCCTGCCATGTGTTTTGACCTCATTTTAATGGGATTATTTATTGGATCTATTTATTTGGACCTTTTAACCTCCACTTGCACTTGATTTTTTTTATTAGATTATTTATTCTCTGTACTTTTGAGCACTGTATGTTAGCTGAAATGATAGGAACCAAATGCTGTGCACGACCCCTTGCTAACTGTGTGTGTGTGTCTTCATTTGCCCAGCTCATCCTTGGGTACGTTATCAGCACTTCTGGGTTTAAGAGGCTCCAGGAAACAACTCTGGAGTGTGGAGCTGAACCTGACCGTCACACAGGCACTTATCCTTTTATAAGGTGGTGTGGCCACTAGGGAAGCGTAAAAGCAACCCAAACCCTAGACACAACCACACACACACACACACGCACGCACGCACAGAGTCCCAGGTTCTAATCTAGCAGTTTCGTGTGCTTTTTGCTTCAGTGTCAAAGTGGCTCTCACAGAACACAGTAAAGCCCAAAAATACCACCAGTTGCTCCCTTTGCTCCTACCAGCGGAGTGTTGCCCAGCTCCTCTCCCGACTCATGACTCCCAGAGCCACGTGGAGGTCTCTCTTTTAACATTAGACCAAAGGGTTGTTCTGATACTTAATCAATTTTCTCCAGGAAACGCTTCTTCTAGGTCAGGCAGGACTAAAGCAGTCCTTGTGCTGTCACTATCCAAGAGTCCCCCATGGTTGCCTCCCACCAGAACTTGACAGGACATAGGACTTGACTTTGTAGGACCACAGGTTCAATGATGCCCTGCAGGCATCCACAATGGAGCTTGCCAGACAGTATACGGGGGATGCTCTTTCTATAGCGGGCAGTCGCCCACTGTGCTGTCCGTCCCGGGTGTCGCTCAGTGGCTGTTAGGGTGCCGGCCCCGCTGTAATGTCTCTCCACATCCGAGTTCTGGCATGAAAAGGAGATATTGTCATTCCTTCCCTGGCCTTCCATTATCAAGACCAGGTAATGGAGAGTGGGGTCCACACTGGCTGGAACGCTAGTTTGTCCCTTCACATGAATGAATTCTTGCCAAATTCTACAGAGGCTCTGCCCAAAACTAGAATAAATCCAATTTTCTTTACATGGAGCTGTGTAAAGTATCCAGTGTTGTATTAGAGTAGTAGAGTTGTAGTATTAGAGGAAAAACTTTCTTTAGAAAATTCAACGTGGCTAAACACAACCCACAATGAGACTAAAGGACACACTCGGACAAAAGTTGTAGCCCAGCGAGATATTCAGTGTGTTTCCACACACACACACACGTAACCGGGATAGGGCGAGTAACCTGGTTAAGGCAGAAACCCATTTTCTTAAAAATCCAGATTTACATGTGCAACAAAGAGTTAAACATCATTATTAGCCACAGTGAAACTGAAAACAAGCATGAAGCCTGAATAAAATGCCTCCATACCTTCAATGATGAGGATCTCTCTTCTTCCAGAGCCTTTCACTGGTGAACACCGCAGTGCTTACCGGCCAGGCTGTTTCAGTTCCAGTCACCGTCCTTGCGGTTGAGCAAGATGGGACAGTATCTGACATCACTCACTCGGTCAACTGCCGCTCTGCCAACGAGGATGTCCTAAAGGTAATCTGGGCTACTAAATAGTGCTTAAAAATGTGGATGTACTTGAGAGACGAGACAAAATGAGGGAGGTCTAACCTCTTCTTCTGGTCACACAGGTTTCGGGGAACTGTGCTTCCGTTTATGTGAATGGAGAGGAGTCGGCCCAGGGTGCTACAGCAGCGGTGGTAGAGTTTTACCTGGAGAGCCTCCGCAATACCCTGACCCTTTCAGTGTGGGTACCAAGGATCCCTCTCACCATTCAGCTATCGGACCCTCATCTGAGTCAGATAAAGCCGTGGAAGGTCCATCACCTAGACCGAGGGTGAGTCCTTTCTTTTTCTTTTTTTTTTTTTTAACCATCTCTGATAATGCGACATACTGTATAGCGTATGACCAACACGGCTCATTTTTATGATTACTTCTACACATTCCTTCACCTCAACCACTGGTTATAAAAATGCTGCTATACCACTTTGTCTGGTGCTAAGATAAACAGCTCATACTTGCAAACCGAACAATGCAGCCTGCAAAGAGAGCTGCAATCAAATTCCTCAAAGTGAAAGACTGATATCAAATTATAAGAAGTTTTGAGTTGCAATTCTTGTTGTTAAAGGGGGCTGCAATCCCTGTAATTGTGTGTTCACTTGGGTTCTCTTTCTCTAGAAAAAGAAGCCAAACATACAACATAAATGTCTGGGGACAGCCATGAGGGAATTTTGCTTAAAAGTGGGCGGGAACGATTAGACGGCTCACTGAGTGTCACATTTCTAAACCAATCCAATGCCTCATGAAGGCGCTGCTTAATGTAGGGGGCGGTGATTTGGAACTGCAAAGATCACAGGTGCTGTCGTTAAGCTGCTCTGGCAAATGGCAAGCTTCTGATTAGGAAGAACAGTTGAAGTCTCCCAAACAAAACCCTATTAGATATATAAATGTGTGTCACATGTGCAGAGAGCACATTGCACGTTTTATCTAGGAAAACTCTGGGTTGCTGCGGAGGTGCTGTTGGTGAGTCCAGTAGGATGCGCTTACCCCGTGGACTGAATGTGGATCTCGGTACCATAGCGCAGTGACAGTGACACTGTGCTGTAAAAATGGCACTGTTCTTCAGATGAGATATAAAATCAAGGTCCTGACTCTCTGGGTCCATAAAGATCCCTGGGCGTCTTTCGTAAAGTATAGGGTGTATACCGATTTCCTGGCTAAATTGCCTACCACAGCCTATTCATTCTGGCCCCCTAAACATCCCCCTGTTTCTAATTAGCTAACTCTCTCATCATTTCACCTCATTAGCTCATGTGCGGTGAGCGTATACAGCGCAAAACAAAACATCTGCCTTCGCATCATGCAAGTGGATGCTACACAAACTGGCGTTTTAAATTGGCATTCGGTGGCATCAATGAATGAGTGGTAAACGTGAACGGTACGTTGGAAGCCTGAAAGAACTGGCAGCTCTGTTTATGGCACTATGAACTGCAAAATATGAATTAGAAGTGACCGTTGGGTCAGTGACCTTGTTTGACGAATGTTGTCCTGAGAGTTCACTATGCGGTCAGTTTAAGACTGATGTATACTTCCAGATCGAGCTTGTGCCATATGTACACTGTTGCCCGCTTAGCCTATGGCGTATCTAAGGCGTATCCTGACGTGCACCTCCTCAAAAATTAGATTTGCTTCTCGTTTACAATTGTCGAAAATAGTTCCAGGGCAGAATTCAACCTGTGAACGTTACAGTCTAACTCCAGCCACTTGTTCTGGGCTTGTACCAAGTTAACGACATTTTGGGCAAAAATCTTTGCATGCTTATCAGACAGCCTTGGCGTTACAATCACTTCTAACCCATTAACAGCTGTGTTTGGTGGGTTCACAGAGGGGCTTAAAGTGGAAAAGGACAAACGAACTGTAATTTAATTTACTAAGCTACTAGCACGTAGGCTTACCGTGCTCCACTGTAAGAATCCCACCCAACCATTCTTAAGTCGGTGGGTAACCAATGTTCTATATTACTTGAAATTGGAAAATTGAAATTGGGGGGGAAAAAATCTAATTCTCACTTGGAGGGTCTGTTCAAAACTTTATATATCCTGCTATATTTTAAAATCGATTTCAGAATTAGCTTCCATTTTAAGGAAAAGAATACCCTTCTATTCTTGCTCCTTTTATAGAGTAGCTTTGGTTGCTGGCTTCTCTCTCTTTCTCTTGGGTAGGGGTTGAATTTTGCTTTGATTTGTTAAATTAGACTTGAATGTATGGAATGTTATCTGTTTGTAATTAAAATCAATAAAAAAATATAAAAAATTTGACTATATAATTGAATCCCTACGTCTCCGATTGACCAGTTTGGTAACTACTTATTTCCTGAAACATGTTTCCACTCGACTTCCAGTTTGGAGGTGTTGAATTTATGAAAAAGTGAAAAGACGTGACGGACAAATTCATTTTGCCAACTTAAGAAAATGTGTGGCAAGAAGAACGGTGATCCTGGAGGACAAAAGTAACCTGCATTTTAATGGATCATTCATATTTGTTGTGTGCTTAAAAACTAGAATTCGGAAGTATATATTGCTTTACACAGGCTTGATGCCAAAGTATAAATCAGCCTTTAAACTGACATTTTTTTCTAAGCGCCCCATGATGCTTTGCAAGGCCAGCACGACATCACAACAGCCACGTGCAGAACTTTCATGCATGCTTACTGTTAGATCTTTGTCGATGTGGCCTTCACTGGGTCACAAGCACACAAGGGAAAGAAAATAATAAAATACCATATCACACTTGACAGTGCGGCTGAATATTTCCCCATATCTCTAATTGGAGTTATTTCACCAAGGGGAAAACCCATTCTTCCACTCGCAGTTGTTTCAACCCCCCAGACTTCCATCTCATATGTGTTTAAACAATAAATAATACAACTCGCAATGTTTTCGTTTTGAGGAATACGTTAGCTGACCATAATGAGTCTCTTACAGGTACTGCCACCGGATATATAACACTTATTTATTAAGCCCCAAATTTAGAAATTCTAAACAAAGTGAAATGAGCTTGAATATAAAAAAGGATTTCTCAAACCTAAATTCAGCAGTCCAAACTGACCTGTCATTTTTAAACACTACTCTTTCAGATGCTCCCTGCAGTACCAGCGCTCTTCTGTTCAAGTTCTGGCCCAGTTTGCTGCTGTTCTTCCAGAAGAGGAAGGTGGCCAGTTAGCTTTCATGTTGGATGCCGATGACTGGTTTGTGGATGTTACCGAGATGGTGGGGGACTGGCTGAAAACCGAGAACCCTAGGATAGCAAAGATCAACAAGGCTGGTGTCCTGATTGGACAAGAGCCAGGAGTAACATCAATACAGGTAAGCTGTGCAGGAGTGGAAGTAGAATGTAAAACGGTTGCGTTGTGTTTGTTAACTGAGGGTATGTTGAGGGACATCATTCCTGCTCAGTGTAGTTTGCAAGTTGGCACCTTTGGCAGATGGAAATACAAGAAAAATGTTGGTTCTACGGACTATTGATAGGCATACCGTACATTCTTGTTTTTAAGTTCTCCTTTGTATAAGTCGGGGCTTTATTTTTACAATATAATTTCTGATATTTTATAATGTCAGTCATATAAGTCGAAAGAGGAAAACTCATGCTATTGGTCCAAGAGATTAGAATATGCTAACGCCCACCTGAGACAGTAACCACGGAGCACACCGCCTTTTTTTTTTCTATGGATTGTGCCTACGTGACCACATGGTAATACCTGAACTATTCCTAAGCGACATTTGCACTGCTTTGTGTTTTTGGAATCTCACAACCTCATACACCTTTATTGTAAAAGCATCCGTTATCTACGATGGAGTGTTTAATCAGGAAAAAATATGAAGCTAGTTTTAAAGTAAAAGTCGTTGAAGTGGCCAAAGAAATTTGATGTGTCTGAGAAACTGGTGCGAGATTGGAGGAAGCAAGTGTCGTGTTTTTGAATAGGCGTATAAGTCGGGGTCTAATTTTATGATCAGTTTTTCGGGTTTCAAGACCCAACTTATACGCGATTATATATGGTATTTCATGCAGGCTTGGACAATCTTCGAGTGCACAAGGAGAGGAATTCTAGTGATGCACCCTGAGAACACGCAACAGCATAATAAATCGGTCACTCACATAACTGTTCAACTTTGTCATGCATACACAGAACAATGACATTCTTACTGACAGTACTACAATAGCAATAAAGAGAGAGAGAGAGACACACAACAAAAAATAAATAGTTGCACCCAGAAGCTGGGGCTCTACATGTATAAAATGTGACATACAAGACAGATGGTGACAGAGAAGTAAGAAATAATTAAAAGATAAAATGTATTCGTCTGAACTAGGTGTATGTTATGGTCCTTAATATCCTATAAAAACTATTTAGTAATACAAACGCAGCTGAAAACACTGGTGCCCTTGTATTTTATTCCAACAATGCACCATTCTTCCCGAAAAAGGTATAAAAATTACAATGTCTTTTGCCACCCATACATGCACTTCTTTGGTTTGCAGTAGCGCTGGATCGGTACTAAAATTTAGACTTTAATATCGGTACCAGCTGTTGGACCTCAATACCGGAACCAAAACGGTTCAGAAGCAAATAACGGAAAGCTTACCCCAGTGGTCTAACAGCTGCACCGTTCCCCACATGCACGTAGTCCTCGCCACTCTGCCGCACAATCATGTGCCTCCCTCTGTACATCGATCAGATGAGCCTCCATTTTTGGACTATCTAGCATCCATCCATCCATTTTCTAACCCGCTGAATCCGAATACAGGGTCACGGGGGTCTGCTGGAGCCAATCCCAGCCAACACAGGGCACAAGGCAGGAACCAATCCTGGGCAGGGTGCCAACCCACCGCAGGACACACACAAACACACCCACACACCAAGCACACACTAGGGCCAATTTTGAATCGCCAATCCACCTAACCTGCATGTCTTTGGATTGTGGGAGGAAACCGAGCGCCGGAGGAAACCCACGAGACACGGGAGAACATGCAAACTCCACGCAGGGAGGACCCGGGAAGCGAACCCGGGTCTCCTAACTGCGAGGCAGCAGCGCTACCACTGCGCCACCGTGCCGCCCGAATATCTAGCAAGTTAACATTAATATGTTCAAAGAGAAGGGAAAACTGGACCCCCGTTGGAGTTCTGATCATGCTTATAAACGACAGAGAATGAGGTGCTTGAAAACTACAATTGACTTTTTTTTTTTTTTTTTTTTGTTGGGACTCTGGAGTGATGAGACAAACGTAAATCAATTTTGAACTGATGGGATCCAAAATGTATGGTGTCGCAAGGGTGAAAGAGTACAATGATAAATGCACAATGCGCATAGTACAACATGGTGGTGGCATTGTTCTTCTGTGGGGTTGGATGAGAACTGCAGGTGTCATTAATGGGATCATGAGTTCACAGATGTACCATGAAATACAGAAGGAGAAGTTGCTACCATCTCTCCATACCCTTGGTCACAGGGCAAAGTCTCAACATGATGAAGACACAAAACAAACATCCAAGGCCGCTGTTGCATTTCTGAGGAAGAAGAGAGCGAAAGTGATAAGAGTGGTCAGGCATGTCACCCGTCCCTCAACCATATGGAACACCTGTGGGGAATTTTCAAAAGACAGGTGGAGTATCAACCTGAACAAAGAGGCCATTCTCCAAGAATGGAACACAACAGATGTGGCAGTATGTCGCCAACTCGTTATTAACAAATCATGGAGGACATACAAATGATTAGAGTTAGTGGAATTTGTTGTAAGGCATATTCAAGTAATAAGAAAATTATGTTCTTATCCAAATGATGTTGGTGACCAATCTTTAATATGGTTAATGAAACAAATGTTTACTAAAAGTCAGGTTTGTCAAATTTCGGCTAAATGTTCTAGTGTTCACTGTGAATTTGTTAGAAATTTTACCTTTCAAAGGGGTTGTACTCCTATTTACTCATCCAAACCTTTTCCTTTCAAAATTAAGTGGACTCCTGAATGCCATTTTTCTTTGCATTGGTTGGCTACGCTGGAGTCTGTCCGTGACCTCTAAGGTTTATTTTATCCCAATGCTTCATCCCACCTGAAATTTGAAGATCCATGGAGAATATAGCTTGCAGTGTAGAGTAAAATTAATTTCTCCACCTTGTTGGCTACGATAATGCAAGTGTACTCATCTCTCCCTCTTGCTCTCTCCACAGGTTGTCTCCTCCCTCTGGGACACGGTCATAGCTCAGCATCAGGTGACCGTGACAGCTGATAAAGTGACTTTAGGTGACCTCTCAGTCCAGCTGATCTCTGGCCTGGCACTGTCTGTGAAGCCTAGCCCGGGTCACAATGGCGTGGTGACCGCCACGGTTAGTGCTCTGCAGCACCTACACATGTTTGGCCAGGTGAGTTGCACTCAGTGGGAGAAATGTGTGACAGACATTTTGTTTTAGGATATGATAAGTTCTAAACAAAGTAAAACCAGGCCAAGACAAATTTTAAATTAGAATATGCCAGCCTTGTTGGGGCCACAAACCTCCGCTTGAAAAGTACTGGCTTTGATAGCAAAGGGTGTCGGTTAACATGGCTAAGGGAAAAAATAACGCATTTTACCTTTGAAAATTAATTGCATGCGTTAAAGAGTTTAACTTGACAGCTCTAGTATTAATAAATCTTTGTCAATCATGGTGCCAAAAGTTGGCCACTTGCACTCTACTTTTTAGATTTGACAATCCCACTACTACCACCATTACCAATGAATTACTTTTGTACCTGGCCTGTTTTCTAGTTGCTGTTTCTGTTTTGTCCTGCAGGAGGCAGTGCTGAGAGTCTGGCTTCAGTTCAGCGATGACACAGTTGTGCCCCTTGAGATATTTGACACAGAAAGTTACTCCTTACAACTGTCATCACTCGCTGAAGGTGTAATCAGCTTGGAGTATAGTGATGAACGAAATCGGGAAGAAGGTGAAGCCATGCCCCGGGCAGTGGCCCATGGGGAGGGAGGCGGACCATTAATTAAAGCAGAACTGAATGATGGAACCATGAGCTGCCATAAAGCAAAGTCATCGGGTCGGAAGAAGTCAGGAACTCTGGCTGCTGGGTCAGGCTGGGTGAGGGTCAACTTTGATTTATCTGGGCAGAACGATCAGAGGCAGGAGGCTACGGTGGAAGATCTGGAGCTGGACTTTTTGGAGCTCCACGAGGAGCATTATGAGGAAGATGAGGACGATGAGGTGGCAGAGTTTCTGTTTGGCCGTGAAGAAGGTGCTGCCATCCAGGACACTGCAGCTGCTTCCAAGGCCAGCTTGGAGTTTGAGAATGACTCTCTTCTCCGTCTGACTGAGGAGGACCAGCTCTTTGGAGAACAGGTGGATGCAGAGGGCCAGCTGGATTCCGAGTGGGAGAACGACAATTTGCAAAGACTGGGAAAGCTCTCCGACTTTGAGATCGGAATGTACGCCCTACTGGCAGTCTTCTGCCTGGCCATCACAGTCTTCTTTGTAAATTGCATTATGTTTGTGCTACGCTATCACCGAAAGGGCCCCTTTGAGGTCAAAGAGGAGCCAATGGGACAGGGAAACCTCAAACGTCCCCACAACTGGGTCTGGATGGGTACAGACTGTGAAGAGCTGGGTCGCCAGGCAGATCTGGCGGACCTCATCAATCAGAAGAAAGGCAAGTCCCCAATCAAGTCTGAAGTAATCAAGGAAGAGGAGGAGGATGGCAGCCTTCACATTGTGCCAAGCCTTTTAAACACGGAGAAACATCTTTGTGGCGACGCCGAGGAGTACTCTGCTGTGACGGCAAGTCTTCTAGGCCTAAAGGCCACCAATGAGAGTGCCACAGAGGCGGAAACTAGGGCTGATCATGCTTGTGAGGGTGTCACGCACAGCCACTTCCCTCCGTTCACTGAAAACTCCAAGCGCCAGGCGGGGTCCATCTTGGTAGCCTCGGAAGAGGATATTCGATGGCTGTGCCAAGACATGGGCATCAGTCAGCAGGCAGAGCTGGAAAACTACATGGCCAAAATAAAGCTGAGCTCCGAGAAGCTTGGCTAGCATGCATAAAGGCAGCTAAAACCACAACTCGGATGTTGAGGACTGGGCCTATCCTGTATTGGCAAAAGCCAAAGCTTTGATATGGCAGCCAACATCAAATGCCCTCCAGTCAGTGGGGTCCATTCATACAGAGCATGTGTGTTTTGTGTGTCTGAGTGCGTGCATGTAATCAAGAAAAGCAATACTAAAAAGGCCAATGCGTTGCAGGTTAGATCATCTTAAGGGACAAAATGTTTAGAGTCCGTTCAGGATGAAAAAAAGTCCTAAGTGGAGATAAAAAGGTAAGGGGAAGCTGGGACTGAAAGAGGCTTCCTTTCACACCTTACCCTTCTTTTTATGTTTTAAACAAAGTTCCCTAAAAGGACACAACTGGGCTTTGGACCACCTAACCTCCATGACATACACAAGTCTTGCTTCCCACCAGCCCATTAAAAATCCTGCCTAGATTTGATGGAGTCCCCTACAGCCCCAAACTTCTCCTCTTCATACAAAACAGGGTTAAAAAAAGAGAAAACTCCTGGCCTACATCCTGCAGTGACCACTGACAGAAGGTTGGCCGGGTACCGCCAAACATCTTTGACCTTGCATCCCACTCACAGAATCATGTGCACAATCTGCCATTATCTTCACAATGACCAAAGCAGGACTGCCCAGAGTGTGAGAGTTGACATGTGGTGACACACAGGTACCCCCTAGCAAAGGTCAGTCAAGCTTGGTATCTTTAGCCTTTGTACTGAATAGCTGGTAGGTGCATCTTCTGAGTAACATTTTGTGTGTCTGGTGATCATTTTATAAATGTCTTTTACATGATTTATTCATCTAGAACTCCTGACTGAAGTTTTTTTTATTTTATTTTATTTGTGTAACTGTTATGTAGTGTAAATAATTACATAAACTTAACTGGAAAAAACAAACTTTCTTAATAAAGAGCTTTTCAAAAAAATGTTTATTTCTTATTTAGTTACAGTAATTTTAGGGATAGGGTCCTATGACCCAGAATTAGATTAAAAGGCTTCAAGAATATATCCATCTACAGTGGGGTGCAAAAAGTATTCAATCCCCTTGAAAGTCGTCATCATTTTTTGCATGTCCACATAATTATCAATTCAGTATGTTTAATGTGAACTCACATGCTTGTGGCCAGGGCTGTGGAGTCGGTAGATAAATCCTTCGACTCCGACTCCTTAGTTTCCAGTACTTCTGACTCCGACTCCTCTGTATTTAATATGCTAATGTATTTTCCATGTTGATTAAAGGAATTTAACATACACATCATTTAACCACAGAACTACTGGCGAGGAAGCTGACTCTCTACCGTATTGGCCAGTTTAAACAAAAGAAAAGAACCCCTGAACACACCTCAGGCCATAGCACACACCTCCACCTACATCATTACACTTGATAAACGCATTATATCTGAAATAAAATGAAAACACTTTTTGTAATGTGCCATAATCCAGATTACAATCTGTGAATGTCCGGTTGTATAATCACTCAGCTGAACTTCACACTAGTAGTAACACAACTATGCACTGGGCTTCACTCTTACGAGGAATATCCAGAAAAAAGGTTACAACAGCTGCTAAAAATCGAAAAATGAATATATTTCAACCAAATTTACAGGGTATGTTCCAAAATATGTGTTTATTTCTCAAAATAATCGCCGTCAACTTCGATGCACTTCTTCAGCCTGGGCACCAGCTTTTTTATACCCTTGTCGAATACGCTCCGCTCCACCTCCGAAAGCCACTTCTCCACTGTCTCCTTCATCTCCTCATCGTTGGAAAAACGTTTCCCACCCAAGAATTATTTCAGTTTGGTGAAAAGGTGAAAATCTGAGGGCGCAAGGTCCGGGGAATAGGGTGGGTGGGTAACAATATCCCATCCAAAGGACACAAGCAGGTCCTGAGTCACACGAGCGGTATGGGGTCTGGCGTTGTCGTGAAGGAGGGACACACCACGAGTCTGCATTCCTCTCCTTTTATCTTTAATCTTTTTTTTCAATTTTTTTAGGGTCTCACAATATGTTTCAGCATTGATGGTGGTCCCTTTGACCATGAAATCCACCAACAAAACCCCTTTTCTGTCCCAAAACCACGGTTACACAGGAGAACAATATGGCGGCGCACGTAGTTGCAGCAGCTCGGTGTCCCACTAGTCGGTGTTGTGTTTGGATGTTTTTGTTTTTGTACGTCTTGTGCTTTGTTTTGTGTACAGTCAGTCAAGCGAATAACATCTTCAGCCGAAATGATCTCCTTAAGATCGGAGTGAGTTACCGTGTGAGTGTGACTATCGAATTTATCCGCTTGCACAAAATAGCGAGGAGACCGGGCGCTCCGTGGATTACTATCCCAGCAGGGAGGAGGCACAGGCGGCATCAAGAGAGAAGGAGGAAGCGAGGCTGCCAGGCTGGCGTGCTAACCAGGCTAAGGAGGCAGCCACTTAGACCACCGCTCCCTAGGCTATTCCTCTCGAATGCCAGATCCCTGGCGAACAAGATGGACGAGCTAAGGTTACAAATAACAGCGAATAACCACATCAAAGACTCATGCATCCTTCTGATCACCAAGTCCTGGCTGCATCAATCCGTTTCGGACTCGGCTATTGAGCTAGCAAGCAAGCCAGGACCGAACAGAGGACTCCGGTAAGAGAAAAGGAGGGTGAATCTGCTTGTATGTGAATAACAGTTGGTGTATTAACACAGTGATCACAAACCGTCACTGTTCACCGGACATAGAATATCTGACTGTTAAATGCAGGCCCATCTACCTTCCAAGGGAGTTCACCGTCATCATAATAACAGCTGTTTACATACCACCAGATGCTAATGCTAATGTGGCGATAACACTTCTGCATACAAACATTAGCAAAAAACTGACCAAATACCCGGACGCTGTACACATCATAGCTGGGGATTTTAATCATGCAGATTTAAAAACAGTAATCCCTAATTTCCACCAGCATGTAAAGTGTGCCACTAGGGGTGATAACACTCTGGACAAAGTTTACTCAAACATCAAGAAGGGCTACAGGGCCAGACCTCTACCACACCTGGGCCAGTCTGACCATTTGTCCCTGCTCCTAATTCCTGTATATGCCACCATCAGGAAAACCGCGTCGGCCACCACAAAGACTGTTACTACATGGCCAGAGGGTGCCTCTCAACAGCTGCAGGATTGCTTTGATAAAACCAACTGGAACATCAAGACCTGGAAATATTCACGGACAGTGTCCTCTGTTACATCAAACACTGCATAGACACTGTCACAGTGGACAAACATATCCGGGCTTACCCCAACCAAAAGCCCTGGATGACCCGGGAAGTCCGACAGCTGTTAAAGGAGAGGAATAACGCCTTCAGGTCCGGTAACAGGGACCACTACAGTATGGCGAGAGCCAACCTGAAAAGAGGCATCAGGGAGGCCAAGGCGGATTACAGGAGGAGAATCGAGAACCACCTGGAAAGCAAGAACAGCCGGCTTGTGTGGCAGGGCGTCCAGAAGCTGACAAACTATAAGACCAACCTAGGCGCTGCTGAAGGTGACCTAGCACTGGCGGAGGAGCTGAACATCTTCTTCACCCGTTTTGAGGTCACTGCAGTGGATGCTTTAGAGGCATGGCAACACCACACAGCCCACTGTAGTACCATCATCACGCTGGAGGAACATGAAGTGAGGCGCACCCTGCGGGTCGTAAACCCGAGGAAGGCGGCTGGTCCTGATGGCGTACCAGGACATGTACTGAGGGATTGTGCAGACCAGCTGGCTGAGATCTTCACCAGGATCTTCAACCAATCCCTCACACAGTCGACTGTCCCACCCTGCCTCAAGACCTCCACCATAATACCCTTGCCCAAGAAACCTCACATCTCCAGCCTTAACGACTATCGACCAGTGGCACTCACCCCAGTGGCGATTAAGTGTTTTGAGAAGCTGGTCCGTTATCGCATTACAGCAACCCTACCCCGCAGCCTTGACCCCCACCAGTTTGCTTACAGAGCGAACCGATCTACTGAGGACGCCATAGCCATAGCACTCCATGCCACCACAACACACCTGGAGAGGCAAGGAAGCTATGTACGCATACTTTTTGTAGATTACAGCTCTGCATTCAATACCATTCTCCCCTGCAAACTGGATGTCAAACTAAAAGACCTGGGGCTTCCTCACAGCACCTGCAGATGGATCAACAGCTTCCTCACTGGCCGCAGACAGAGAGTGAGAGTGGGCCGTCACCAACCCTAAGCCTCAGCACTGGGTCACCTCAGGGCTGTGTGCTTAGTCCACTGCTCTACTCTCTTTACACACACGACTGCACCCCCGCCCACCAGAGCAACACCATTGTGAAATTTGCAGAAGACACCACCGTGGTGGGGCTCATATCTGGGGGAGACGAGTCTGCCTACAGAGATGAGGTGGAGCAGCTGTCTTTTTGGTGTAAGGATAACAACCTCCTCCTAAACACTAAAAAGACCAAAGAACTCATAATAGACTACAGAAGAAACAAGACAGAAGTCCAACCACTAATCATCAGCGGTGACTGTGTGGAGAGGGTGGCAGACTTCCGGTTCTTGGGAGTCAACATAGAGGAAAGCCTATCCTGGAGTGTGAACACCTCTGAGCTGCTGAAAAAGACCCAACAGAGACTGTACTTCCAGAGGAATAACATCGCACAGAGACTGCTGGTGTCCTTCTACAGAGCCTCTATAGAAAGTATAACATACTGTATATGCATATGGTACGCTAGCTGCACGGTGGCTCAGAGGAAAGCACTTCAGGGAGCCATCAACGCTGCCCAAAGGATCATCGGCTGCCCTCTCCTCACACTAGAAGATCTAAACAGCTCCAGCTGCCTCAAAAAAGCCAATAACATCATAAAGGACACCTCACACCCTGGACACTCCCTATTCGAACTGCTGCCGTCAGGCAAACGGTATAGAGCAATACATGCAAGGACAAATAGACTCAAACATAGTTTTTACCCAACTGCAATAGCACGTCTCAATGCCACTACAAGCAGATAATGGTCACATAACAGCTATATGAATTATGCACTGACTTATGCAATTTGCACTACTGAATGTTTGTCTAGATTCACTCGTTTTTTTTTATAGATGTGATAATTTGCACTACTGAATGTTTGTTTATAATGTTTGTTTATATTTACTGTTTTTTTTTTATATATGTGATAATGCACTGACCAGAGACATCTTCCAATTTCGTTGTACCTGTGACAATGACAATAAAGATCATTCAGATTCAAAAGACATGCAATAATCTTCCGCTCTGAAAACTGAACTTTGAATTTTTTGGCTGATGGGAAATGGGTATGGCACCATTGTTGGGACTGCCTTTTGGACTCAGGAGTATAGTGACATACCCAAGTTTCGTCTCCAGTCACAATAGAGTCAAGGAACGCCTCACCCTCGATTTCATAATGCTGAAGAAATTCACGTGCAGCCAAAAAGCGATTTTGCCGATGTTCTGGAGTCAACATTTTTGGCACCCATCTTGCACTCAGCTTCCTGTAATCAAGTTTTTCTGAGACAATTTCACCCATGAGACTTCATGAGATGTGTGGGAACATTTCATGAAGGGTGTCAATCGTCACACGACGATCACTGTGAATTTTTTCATCAACTTGCTGCAGAAGCTCTTCTGAAATGAGAGACAGCCTCCCACTCCTTTCTTCGTCATGAGTGTCAGTGCGACCTTCTTTGAACGACCTAACCCACTTGTAAATATGTTGACGTGACATTACCTCAGGTCCATAAGTTTCCACAAGCTGACGATGGATTTCGGCCGCGGATTCGCGACGCAAAGTGAGGAACTTGATGACCGAACTAATCTCGCATCGGCAGTAGGTGGAGCAAACAGCCTCAACAGAGGCTGACGAACTCGCTTGCTGTGATAACATTTCACAACTGACTGACGCAGTCCCGGGCTTATTTTGACCGTTAGGACCCCCCTACACGCAGGTATGCCAACCTTCGAAAAAAAAATTCCCTGCACCCTCCAGGGCACGTGTAACCTTTTTTTCTGGATATCCCTCGTACATCAGAGAAGTACTTCATTAGGAAAATTTGAACTTGCTGTATTTTTTTTTTCATTACAATTTAAATTTATTAGGAGTCTGAGTCGTTACACTGTTGCCGACCCCGACTCCAGGTACCCAAAATTGTCTCTGACTCCACAGCCCAGCTTGTCCATTTGCCAGCTTTGTCATTTCCAAAGTCCAAATAAACCATTTTCAATGTATATTTAACCAAAGAAGAAAAACTCCAAAGTTCATGTTTGAGTAAAGGCAGGGCCGTCTTAACAGCATTATAGACCCCCGGGCAAAGCAGTGCACTGGGGCTCCTATCTACATAACCACTCACAGAAATAAAAATGTAAATGGCAGATAAAATTGAACATATATGCATTGTATTGGTACTTCCAACAAAATTAGTCTTTACTTTAAACATTAAATTACATGCTGTACAGCAAAGATTAATCAACACAAACATTTGAACAATATAACAATATAGCCTTGAGAAACACAAAAATTTCAACATATATAAATGATACTCAATTGGTAAACTATGAATTATTTAAATATTAATCAAGTGTTCAACACAAACATTTGCAAAATTTCTTTGCAGACAATTGAGTTTGAAGCAACGTTAACATTTACGATTTTACGTTATTGTGCGTGAGATCCGTACACATACAGGCAGGAGAGGTGGCCGTGATATTAAATAAGAGGCGAATGCCATTGTCCACTTGTAACACAATAACAAATATTTATAGTTTAGTATAGTATTTATTTATTGACAGCAAGTCACAATATACATAGATTAGCATGGGGCCTCCAGGCAACTGCCCATCGTGCCCACGCATTAAGATTGCCAGGAGAAAAGGCCTACATATTCATACTTTTTCGCTGCAATAACAGCCTTCATTCTTTTGGGTATGTAAGCATGTCCCAGTTTTGCACATTGTTCACGAGTGATTTGTCCCCATTCTTTACAAAGATCCTCTTGGTTGGTGGGATGGCTCCCCTGGACAGTAGTTTTCAAATTGTGTCTCAGATTCTCAATAGGGTTTAGATCAGGGCTTTCACTTGGCCATTCTAAAAACATTCACCTTTCTGATTTTGAGCCATTCCAGTATCGCTTTGGGTCAGTGTCATGATTAAAGATGAATCTTCTGAGCTGTAGGTTCATAAGCAGACTGGAACAAGTTCACCTGCAATATTGTGCAGCATTTGTGTCTATCCGCTGTCCCTTCAACTCTATCAAGATTCCCTGTCCCAGCACATGAAAAACATCCCCATAGCATGATGCTGCCACCACAATATTTATGGTGTTTCCTGAGGCATGGGCAGCATTGCTTTAAGCCACACATACCTCTTCGAAGTCTGGGCATAAAGTTCTATTTTGGTCTCATCTGACCATAAAACCTTCACTCACGTTTTAACCGGGTCTTTCTTGTGCTTTGTAGCAAATGCCATATGTACTTTTATGTGGACCTTCTTGAGGAATGGCTTCTTTCTTGCTACTCTGCCGTAGAGCCCTGTTTTATCAAGAGCTCTTGAAACTGTGGGCCCATTCACCTTCACTCCTGTTTCAGCCAAAGAGCATTACAGACTTCAGAGAGTGACAGTTGGATTTGTAGTCGCCTCTCTCACCAGTCAACATCTTGTTTGATTTGATTTGTGTTTCATTTTGAGGGACGGTTTGTTCTAGTAAGAGTTCAGGGATGAACCTTCCACTTCCAGATGATGGATCCATTTATACAATACTAGCTGTCCCTCACAGTTCCACCCACGTAGTAGTGAAACAGGACAAACTTTAAAAATAAAAAAAAATAAAAAAGAAATGTAATAATTTGTATTGAGAAGAATTTATATTGATGGCTTTCGTATCCAAGGGCCTCTTGATAGCAAAACCAAAACTATTGTATATCAGCAGCGAGAATGTAGCTGAGATCTCTTTGCCAAAAGTGTAAAAAGTTGGCAAGTTATCTCTGGCCAAGCAAAAGGTAGGTACGCTCCAGCGTCAAATGTTGCTACTGTATTTGATCATGTTTAGTTCTGAGGGGAGAGCGTACCCTGCGTGGGGAAAAGAACACATGGATGTGATCTCTCTGCCAATAAGCAGCTAACCTCTTAAACACACGTAGCTGAGATCACTCTCTCAAAAACATCAAACATTACTCTTTTACAATGTCTGCTGAACAAACAGGTATCGCAAGCTAAGGGGAGGAGGGTGACCTCCAACACATGGCAAGAGGTACAGCAACACAAACAGAGACTGGCCCACCCCGGCTATCCATTCCTGACGTTAGGCTTCCCCCTCCCCTCTGCCCGCAGCCTCTCTCTCGCATTCGCGTGAATAAATCCGTGCTGCAGCCGAGCCATGATACTTAGTGCGATGACATAAGTCGCAAATTCAACCGGAATGTTCAAGCAAATTATAGAAAAAATCATGATCTAAATCCGTTAAGTAGTTCTCTCGTGAAAAGCAGACAGACTGATGTTGGATTTTATACATACAGTGGAACCTCTGGTCGCAAACGTCTCGGACCACGTACAAATCGGGTTACGACCAAAAATTTCGCCAAACTTTTGCATCTGTTTACGACCACACACTTGAGTGACGAACAAGCCAGTTTCCCTTCCGGTTTGTACGCGCCAATGATTTCTGCACATGTTCAGTCTCTCCCTGTGCATTCCCAGTGCATTGAGCGAGAGACAGAGCGAGCACGAGAAGGCAGTTAAAGAATGCACCGGGCTTATTTTTAAAGAGACTGCAAGGTTAGTTTTCTCTGTTCAAGGTTTTCTCTGTGTTATTCAAAGTTTTTACATTTAACTATTACACAGTGCATTCTATGGTATAATTAACAATTTTTGTGCTTAAAAATCTTCAGATATATATTTACATACAGCTCGTACGGTCCGGAACAGATTAATTGTATTTACATACAATCCTATGGGAGAAATTACTTCGGGTCACGACCAAATCGGGTTACGACCAGAGTTTTGGAACGAATTACGGTTGTGAACCGAGGTTCCACTGTATACCAGTTATGGCGCACTGCTGTAACGATAGGGTGCAGCGAATCCACTTGACTTAAGCAATCATAGTTTTCACCCTCTTTCTCTGGACATTTAGCATTCGTTTGCTCAGAGGTTGATGCTCTTGCTGCTTCCTGAGCAGCTCTTCATTTCTCCACCCTAGCTGCCCGCTTCTTCTCTTCTTTCGTCTGCATCTTTTCACATTAAAACTGATTAAGTCAGTGTTTGTGTTGCAATTACTTAGTATGTTTTCTTTAATTTTTCACTTAAGCTGGCACTTAAGTCTTCAATCTGCCTCAGAAATGATTTGAGATATGAAGAGGTAGGGGAAGTGACGGCGTAGGTGGCAGGGATGAGAACGTCACCCCCATACACATGCGCCACACGGCCACCCTGCTGTCAGCTGCTGAGAGTTGATTCTACAATAAAATAAAATAAAAATAAAAAAAAGGAATAACCTTGGAGGTCAATCATGACCCTGAAAGTGGATAGTAGATGTCACGTTGTATATGTGTATCAAATTTCAGATCAATAGGACAAACGGTTTGCAAGCTACAGGTGATTTAAAATCCTGGACAGACAAATGAACATGCATACAGTGGTGCCTTGGTTTGTGAGCATAATTCATTCCAGACTCGTTCTTGTAATCCAAAGCAGTCATATATCAAAGCGAATTTCCCCATAAGAAATACAAGTGGAACCTCGGTTTGCGAGCATAATTCGTTCCGGAAACGTACTCGCAATCCAAAGCACTCGTATGTCAAAGCGAATTTCCCCATTAAAAATAATGGAAACTCAGATGATTCGTTCCACAACCCAAAACTATTCATATAAAAATGATTAATACAAAATATAAAGTAAAAATACATGAAACAAATTAACCTGCACTTTACTTTTAAAAAGAATTATGGCTGGTGTGAGTTTCTAAACTCATGTGGGATTCCACCCAACAGGACGACACGCGGAAGAGCGTCCCAAAGCAATCGCAGTCTCCCAGCGCTGTAGCAGTTCGCCGTAAAAGCACATTTAAAAAGATCACAGACATGCTATAAGCACCTGCCGTCAATGGGCGATACAAGAAACATTATAAACATCCTGCTGCAATAAATAACAGCGCTGTTGCTGTTTCAAGCTGAAGGCGGCTGGTGTTGTTAAAGTAATGAGACTCCGCTTCGTGTTTTGGGGCGCAAGATGGGGACTCGCACTTCACAGCGCGCACACACACACACACACAGTCACAATGCTGTAGTAAACAGTATACGCTCGTACAGATGATGACTATATGAGTGAGGCAAACAGACTCAGACGGAGAAAAGGAGACAATTGCCCTCAAGAGAAGAGAGAGAGAGAGAGACTGCACTGTGAGCGAGCGAGCGAGATAAGGAGAAAAAGACGCGCTTTGCGAGCAAGAGAGATAAGGAGAGAGAGAGAGAGAGAGGCGAGTGCAAGCGAGCGAAATAAGGAGAAAAAGACGTGCTTTGCGAGCAAGAGAGATAAGGAGAGAGAGAGAGAGAAGAACCATCAGCTCAGTTGTGATCACATGACACTCAGCAGACAAAGTGTATCCATACTACTCTTATTGCAAGACATCGCTCGTTTATCAAGTCAAAATTTATTAATAAATTTTGCTCGTCTTGCAAAACACTCGTAAACCGAGGTTCCACTGTAATGGAAACTCAGACGATCCATTCCACAACCCAAAAATATTCATATAAAAATGATTAATACAAAATATAAAGTAAAAATACATAAAACAAATTAACAGGCACTTTATCTTTGAAAAGAATTGTGGCTGGGGTGAGGGAGACGAGATAGAGAAGAGGAGGGTAATTGTGTAGGACGATTTTCACTATAACTAACGGAATCACTGCTGTCTGTTGGCTCACTGGAATCTTTTTCTTTTTTGGCAACTTTATCAAGGAACCTATCCAATGACAGTTGCGTTTGCCTGTTTTTGAGGATTTTGCAGAAATGTGACATTGTATTGTCGTTAAACATTCATTGCTCGCAGACAAAATAAAAAAATGTTTTTACGCACACACATGTGGTCACAATGCTATAGTAAACAGTATCTACTCGTACAGATGTTGACTGTATGAGTAAGGCACACAGAATGAGGCAGAGCATGGGAGCCTATTACCCACAATCCCGTGGAGAGAGAACCGTCATCAGTTCAGCTGTTATCACGTGACGCTCGGCAGGCAAAGCATATACATACTACTTGTATTGCAAGACCTCACTCGTTTATCAAGTTAAAATTTATTTAAAAATTTTTGCTCGTCTTGCAAAACACTCGCAGACCAAGTTACTCGCAATCTGAGGTTTTACTGTATACAGAAAAATATGTAAAAATCCTTCATAACTGTTTATTTTTATTTTATGTAACTGACTTAAGTGAAAAGTCAGATTTATAACAAGAGAATTCAGGCAACTTTGTTTTCTCCAACCTCTGAGGTTGTAGGACATTCAAGTGGAAACTCCAGCTCAGAAACTCGCAACTATCGTCTCTCAGACAGAAGGTGAACGCTGTATCTGGAACCAGGATGAGCCAAGCTGTAATATGAGGTTGACCTCTTGGCTCACTTAAATACATAAAATGAAAAAATGTTAATAATCACCCCAGTCTTGATGTTTTCTGAGTGAAATTTTCTGCTCTAAGCATTTACTTTACTTTTTATTTTATAATGAAAGAAATTTCAACTAATTTCAATGCTTTAGATTGAGCAGCAAATCAACAGAAACCTTGCATTTCTCCCAAACCAGGTTTGCACGTGAAGAAAACAAATTTGGTTAAGTGTGCAGTCACAAACGGTTAACTCAGGAAAATTCTTGTGCAAATGCAGAATAAAACTTCAATGGCCTCAGCACCTACTCAATCTACTGGCTAACTGGGCACCTAGTGGTTTTATGTTAGAAGGTGAACTCCTCATATTGGGCATCAGAAGAGTAAGCAGTTTGCAAATAGTTTTGAAAAACTTACTGATTAGGACACTGCATAATTTTATCAACTTACCGTCGCAGACAATTAAGGAGAATGAGTTTAATTAATGGTCATTTCAGGTAAAATTACAAAAGACTAACAATTCTCTACCCATCATAAAGGACAAAGCAAACCTGCAGTATTATGTAAATTATTTATTTTCAAATTCACACTTAGGTTTCATTCTTAAAATGTAGATAAAACAGCATAAATATAGAAGGTTTTCTTTCTTGTAACACATTTTCCACATGACCGTCATGGTCCTACACACCTAATGACCTTATATAAAAACCCAAGAAAGCTTAAATGTAACACTTATTAAAAACAAGCCACTCTGACCCAAGCACCTTGCTGAAGTTCAGACAGCACCGCTGTCTCAGAAGCATCATGATGAAGCAATATGATGCTTTTGGGCCCTTTGTTTCAAAGACATAAAAGGAGTTTTATAGCTCATACAGATGGCCAATTAAAATAAATTTGTCCATTTATGCATTTGTCGTGGCTTTAGTAACAACTTGTCCCACAGGGAATACAAAACACTGTCAGACAGCTTCTGGGTGAAGGACTGATAGCCATGTGCCATTCTTTGTGCTGCCATACTAAGCAGTCACAGTGAATCCGACTCTTAGTAGCTTTTCAGTTTACTACTTAGGTTGCCCACTTTATGTTCCAGTTTTTCAATCTCACGTTGCAATTTAGCAGTGTTTATCTGAGAGGAGCTGGTTGCTGCCCCTCCAAGCAGGACGGCCAAAGTGACCAGCACCAGTAGGAGTGCAGCCTTGTTGTAGGGGTCTTCCACTCTCTGCAGAATGAAGAAGAATGCCAGGCAGAAAGCTGCCATTTGAAGCAGCCACAGGACTCTACGTAGGACTGCTGCCAGCAAGTAATAGATAATCAGAGCCATCAAGGCCCAGGCCATTATTGTGGCTACTTCGTGCTGGGTGAAGAGCTGGGAACTTGGTAAGACGGACTGGACTGAAGAAGAGAGAAAAAGAATTTTTTAGAAATTGGATCCACCTTTAAGTGGACAACAGCAAGCAGATGTGATAGAAAGAATGTGTAGATCCACCCTTAGAGTTGGTGGATAGATTTTGTATTTACGTCCACAACCAAGTACTGAAAAGTATTTAAAAACAAGTTTTGCAAAAAAAAGTCAATAACATAAATCTGATGAGATTAATGAAAAAATAAAACATGTAATTATCAAAATATTCCCTAAATCATCTGCATCAACAATAATCTCCCTGTGTACTGAACAGTGTAAAATATTTAAAAGTAATCTCTAAATCTTCAGACTCTTAGAATCTCCACATACATACACACATATATACATATATATACACATACACACACATATATATATATATATGTATATATACACATACACACACATATATATATATATATATATATATATATATTGGGCAACGACCCGGCCGGGACACCTTGAGGGACCGGAAGAGGGTCAATGCCCACCCTGGATCACGTGGGGGCTGCCTTCCTGGTTGCTTTGGGGACCACGGGTAGGGGGCTTGGAAGCCCAACTCTGTAGGGACCCGTGGTCACCGCCAGGGGGTGCCCCAATGCCTTGGGGACCCTGGACCTCAGCACTTCCGCCACACCAGGAAGTGCTGGGGAAGAAGAAAGGGACACCCGGAGAGCTTCCGGGAGAACAGCCGGCATTTCCACCACACTGGGGAGTGTCCAGGGAGGAATGCCGGGACACACCTGGAGCTCATCCGGGATAATATAAAAGGGGCCGTCTCCCGTCAGTCGAGGCTGGAGTTGGGTGGAAGCAGGACGAGGCAGGAGAAGAGAGAGAGAAGGCGGCCCGAAGGAGAAGGCATTGTGTGTTGGCCAGGACTTTGGGGTTTGTGTGCACTTGTGAACATTGTATATAATTGTAAATAAACGTGTGGTGGTGGAAAACAACATGTCTGCCTGTCTGTGCCCGGGCCACGTTCACAATATATATACACACATTACTTATATTATATACATACTAGGGGGCCAGTTTGTGTCTCTGCCGCTCGCGTATGTGGATTTCACTTTCACCAAACAACAAATCTTTCAAATTCTCACAGATACACCTCTTCATTGGGAAGCAGCAGTACTTTTCCCTGATGGTAACACGAATTAGACAATCTACAAGTCTCCGACTTAAAGTTTAAATCCGAACAATATATTTAATCTCTTTTCCCTGTTCCGTTATTTCACCAAGTAATAATTTCCGTTTGTTTGTGCTAATGCAATCTTTACTATCATTTTTTGAGACTTTCGAATTTTAGTACTTTCATTATCTTTAACCTGCTCTGCATGTGTATCGCACCAATGTTTTGGAACCTCTTTAATTAATTTTGGTTTATTTGATAAAGCCCACGTCATGGGTGCGAATCTAAAAAGGAAACAAGAAACCCCATTGAAACAGTACCACTGCTTTGATGCTGAGTGCCACCCGTTTACAAAACCAAGTAGCAATGTGCGTATGCATGGTCTGAGGCTACCCTGAAAATGTGCATAGCATTACGCCAAGTTGAGTTTTTATGCAGCTCGAAAAATGCTGCACACTCACTGTTTATACATGAGGCCCCAAGTGATTCCATAATTTTTGATAGGGGTTGTACACACCCATGGTGCTTTAGTTTTTTTGCGAGTTAAAGTACAGTAAAAGAAAAGTATTAACAAGTCACGTTTTTGTGAACTAACCAATAAAACATGTATTTTTGGTGGTTTTGCGATAAGTGCAACATTTTCAGAAAAATTCCGAATTACTTACAAAATTGAGTAGTGAATGTTTTTAGGAATGGAACCCTTTAAAAACCCAAGGCCCACCTCCACCTGTACATACAACCTTACACACCATTTTTGTATTCTAAATTTTCCTTTTTCTTGGCTAAACGAGGAGGATGATCTTTTAGATACATGGATCAGTTCACAGCTAACTATCCTGATACCACTGCACAAAAATCTAAATGGACTACCTAGTTCAACTCACCATCCAGGCCCATGGCCAGCAGCAGGTCCTTTATCAGCACGACTAGCAAATTCAGACCTGTCGCCACTGTCCCTGAGACCAGCACAATGCCATTGTGGATAGCCTAAAGGAGAAACAAACAAAAAAATAAATAAATAAATCACACTAGAATTAGCATCTGAAGAAAATGTTGCTGGCAGCAAAGCCAAACATCTTTACTGAATAAACTTATAAGGAAAGCCTGCAAACCCTGGACACACAGGAAACTGTTGTGGAAAAGAGCATGATAGCAAAACTGGATGCCATCTTGAATAGTCCCTCCATCCCCTCTTGGAATACAATGATGTGCTGAAAAGCACCTTTGAGGGGCCTTTTTTGACCACTGCTATCAAGCAATGCAATGCTTCCACATGATGTACTTGTTAAATTTATTTTTATTTACTTACTTATTGATTGGCTGGATCATCTGTCCTGTATTCTTGTTTTTTTATGTTTATCTTGCTTTTTGCATTTGAATTTCCTCATAGGCTTAATAAAGTGTTATTTGATCGAATCTAATTTCAGGTACTCCATTCAGAGTTGTTTCCGCTGGATTCTACCAGGATAGGCCTTGGCTGAAAGCAACCCTCAACTAGATTAAGCACTGATTCAGAATGTTCTAATTTATATTTATCTGCTAAACTGATGATCTTTAAAGTCTCATAAAGCTCATTACAAAGCTTTTAATTGCAACATACAAGTAACAGTACATCAAGTTATTCCAGTGTTTTCTTAATAATGGCAACTTTTTTTTTTTTTTAAGTACTTCTTAAGCCATTTCCTTTCACACCTGAGGAAGAGCAAAGTGCCATCAACCACAAAGACTGCATACCAAACAGTTTGACTAACCACAGATAACAAGGCTATGGTGAGAGCCATACACTGACATTTTGTGACTTCTTTTCATGCTTTATATCAATCTTAAACCATTTTAAATTTGCAAGGGCCAGCAGTATAAAATACATGGCTGGAACCAACACTGGATGCACCAACAAGCTTGTTACTTCCTACATTGGAAAATGTGACCCAATAGAAAAATACTAGTTGTTGCTGGGACAGACAGTATTTCAAAAAAATAAACCAAATGACTGACTGAGTTATCAGTTATAAAATCCTGTCCACACCCATTTTACTATGGCGAAATGAAAAAGCAAGCGTTTTTATCAAGAGTGTAATTGCAGACCGTAGTACCTATAATGTCAGTAACGTAGTGCCACAACATCACAAAATGGCCATCATATTACACTATGGTTAACATTAGGGCCCCGTTACACAATGGTTAACATTAGGGCCCCGTTACACAATGGTTAACATTAGGGTTGTGGGAAGGTATCTGAATCAAAGGGCGTTTCATGGCTCACGTTGCAGCCATTACCTGACCTCCATCATAGGTATTGCAGCCTGCAGTTAGACCCATCTCATTTTTATAGTATATGCAGGATATGCTCTGAAGTTATAAATATTTCAGTGCTGAACGAGGTTGGGGTGAGTATCTTTTTGAACATGCAAGATGCATAAAAATAGTTATGACAAGGCACTAGTATTGCTAAATAACCTTGTGTATCAAAAGGGAAGAACTTCAAATATTGCAACATATCTACCCAGTGTTATGATTTGAAATTTAACGAAGGTAAGTTGATTCATCATTAGCACAATGCCTCAACAAAGGTATCAGGAAAGCCTGCTCCAACACAGAGCAAAGCCTGGACATACTGGAAACTGTTGTGGTAAAGGGGATGGAGGCAAACCTGGATGCCATCATGAAAAATCCCCTCCAGAATGCAGCTGTATTGGAGCACTCTTAACTACAGGCTCGTTCCACCACGGTGTGGTAGGTAAGAAGTGCCCCTCTGAGGGTCTTTTCTGTCCACTGCTATTAGGCAATTCAATGCATCTACCCAGTGTACTGGTTAAGTTTAATTCTAATTATTTATTTATCAATTGATTGGTTGGTTTAACTGCCCTGTGAGTCTGCATTGCTGTTTTTGATGTTGCTGCTGCTGCTGCTGCATGTATCTGAATTTCTCCATGGGATTGTTTAAATGAACACTAATCCATTGCTGTTGATGAAATTTCAACAGATCTTTGTACATTTATTTTTTTGGTTGTTGTAGCATGGCCTTTGAAAACTTCAGACATCTGGAGTGCTCTTCAAAAGGCTGATTCACCTGTCCAAGCTGCAGCTACATGTTGCGTCCTTGTACATGTATTGTGTTTTCCCCCATTGAAAGTCACAGACTGATCACTGCCCATCATTGTGCCTCTTTTGCCAGTCACTACCTTTTACCACTAGCAAGAACTGACACTATTTTTATCAGGCTACGTTTTCAATTAGAAGTACCATTTCTACATAATAATCTCCCATATACATTGGCATTTTCACATCGTTTACAAAAGGATCTCCCGCTAACACCAAAACATCCAAAAACACATATGACATGTGTTTACACACGGATAGCAGCAATTGTGAATACAAAAAAAAAAAACGGATTGTTTTGTCTGGATTGACGATGACGTGGAATTGTCACTGACAGTTACACACAGATATAAGTCAAGCAAAGCAGATGAAAATACAAGTCTGGTATCTCAGCAGCCTGGAGCCTCTACCCTGGAGATCCAAGTACTTAGAGTTGACTTAATGGTTAGTGGTCGTTATTGGAGTCAGAAACCCTCCCACAACCCAAATGATTGGATCTGTTCAAATGGTTACAAGATTAGGGACTGATATAGCAATTTGTTACTAAATAATTTTTTTTTTTATATTGAAGGAAATTCTTTCCACTTAAAATATAATCTTACAGTGTTACAGCTGATTGAGCATAGGAGGAGGTAAAAAAAATGTATTTGTTTCCCTTTGCATCACTGTTTAAGAGGGGGTTTCAGAGGAGCAACCTATCCCCTTAGCATGCATTCAGCCCCCCTCTTCACAACACGAGAGACAGAGATGAGAAGTGGCTGGCGTGTAGTGTGCCCCGGAAAAGCCCCCTAGTCTTCCAAAAAAAAAAAAAAACATCAAGTCAAGTTTGGAAAGTCCCTAAAGTCTTACTGTCTACCACACTACTTGGTAGCTTATTCCAAGTGTCTATCGTTCTTTGTGTAAAGAAAAACTTCCTAACGTTTGTGTGAAATTTGCCCTGAACAAGTTTCCAACTGTGTCCCCGTGTTCTTAATGAACTCATTTTAAAATAACAGTCTCAATCCACTGGACTAATTCCCTTCATAATATTAAACACATCAATCACGTCACTTCTGAATCTTATTCTGCTTTTGTTTTACCATAACCTAAATCTAACCATAGTGAAACCGGGCACAGCTCTGGATGTCTGCAGCTGGAATCTATTGGTGCCCACTGGAGTCAACTACACTTCTTTGGACCTCCAGAGTAAAGGCTCTTGGCTACAAAGATATATATTTGGAAAATACCAACTCTGTGAGTCATGTCCATGCAAGTACAGTGACATTTTATAGCATAAAAAGAAGCATCATCTGTCACCTAAAGTGGTGTAAAAAATTGGGAAAGGACAACCTACAGATGAAATTTCTCAGGTAATAATTACAACAAAACTTAAACTGTAAGAATAAAATACACGCAAGCAGATGCCATGAGCAGGATCCAATCAGGGAATGGCTACATAATAAGCACAAACCAATCAGAGCATGATTTAGACTCTTCATTTTTAAAAACTCAGTTTTCGCCCACTCACACTTCAGTGCTGTAAGTGGAATTTTCATAAAAATACAGTGCTGGAAAACATTTTCAAAAGTCTCCGCTTTTAGCGTGTAATAAACACCATGGTAGAGAGGACAAAAGGGGAAAACGTAAACTAATATCTGTATTTTTTACACAAACACATACTAAGTATGAAGGGAACATAACTTCACTATATGGCCTGTAAAGGTGTATAAAAAAAAAGGAACCAAACTTTTCTTGTAACATTTAAAAGTGTGACTTAACATTGAATGGGGACTTTTACAACGACACTTTATTAATTTTCAGTTTGTTATGTAATGAGCAACATGCAGCAAACTGATTAATGACTGAGAAGCTTATTGAAGCAAACATGCAACAGCAGGGAATGGAGTACAAGGATGTATTACTGACCCAAATCCAGCCTAACAAAGCACGTCTTATGTTCAGCCTAATTCCATCTGCCCAGCACAGCCGTGCAAGCTCTACGCTACGGTGCTGCATCTAACCAGCAGATAAGGGAGACTTATTGGAATGGAGGGGAGAACTGGATCAAAGAGAAAAATCTATAATAATATAAAATAATTTATAACCAAAATTGTAGGTCGTCCCTGAAATCACCTAATTTAATCAGTGAATAAACTACTTACATTTATTAATAAGCAGTGTTTCCCTTTAGCTCATGTGTCTAAATCTGCTACAGTAAATAAGGTTAAATGTCAGCACAATCTTTACTTCTACTTTAAAGGAATTACCCATCCAAAAACTAATTTCTTTAATGTCACTTAACCTGTGTTGTTTTTAGTGACTGCCAAAAAGAATTTTCCTTTTCAAGGAGAAAAGACACGCCATTTAGAGACCAACGCTGGACTAGTGTTGGGATTGATTATTAAAATTTGGACTTCAGCACCAATACCAGCTTTCGCCCCTCAATAACGGTACCAAAATGATACCGATGCAAAAAACAGGGAACTCCCTCGCCTGCCTCCTTGCTGCTTCATCAGATGCAGCCCAACTGCCACATGGTTTCACCAAGGTCCTTCCGAGGCTCATAATTGATTAATCGAGATTTCTCTCCTCAGAGTATTGAGAATGTTCAGGCATGCATAATATAATATGGAGCAGATTGGAGGGTGTTCCCTCTGGGTTTACAGCTTGAGGAGCCGGTATGTAACAACCATTAACTACCGGTACAGAGTTTGGCATAATGCTGATATTGTGCAATTTTAAAAAATAAAGCTCCATGTATCTGTAAACTACACGAAGTCGTCATCTTCTTCTTTCGGCTACTCCCATTAGGGGTTGCCACAGCGGATCATCTTTCTGTCCTCGTCGTCTTGCTCTGTTACACCCTTCACATGTCAGCTCTATCCTTAGCATCCTTCTCCCAATATACTCAGCATCTCTCCTCTGCACAAGTCCAAACCAACACAATCTCTCCTCTCTGACTTTGTCAAACAACCATCTAACCTGAGCTGACCCTCTAATGTCCTCATTTGTAATCCTGTGAAGTAAGTCACGTAAAAAATGTAATTTTTGGATAAAGTAATCCTTTAATGTTCCTCTGGTATGATCACTGTTTCAAGAATGCACGAATAATTTTGAAGAAAATTAATCACCACCACAAGAGTGTTTAATCTGCATGTATAGTATTAGTTGAAATGCTTCACTGGTTAAGAGATAAACTTGTAAACTGTTAAGCATTCTTGGAGCTGTACGGCCTTGCCAATTTCAGATGAATTCTTAGAAGCACTACAGGAGAATGTTGGCTGAATACTGTCCTGTTAATTATTAGTTCAAGGCAGAATTCCTGTTACTGTCTAAACAAATGATTTGTTATTGGCTTTAATATCCATCCATCCATCCACCTTCCTAACCCACTTATCCAGGGTGGGGTACCTAGAGCCTATCCCAGCAACCGTAGACCTGAACAAGGCCGGAACAGCACCTGGGCAGGGCACTGGCCAGCTGCAGGGTGAAAATACACACGTTAAGGCCAATTCAGCAATGCCAATTCCCGTAACCATACCATAATATACCACCTGCACAAGTAATCCGTCGGAAGCTAAGCATGTTTGGGTCTGGCCAGTATCTGGATAGGAGACCACCAAGAAAAAGTTTGGGCTGCTACTACTCTTACCCAGTGGTGTGTGTGTGGGATTCCAATGTCCCAATGCAGTGATGGGAACACTGTGCTATAAAAACTGGTACGCTCCTAAGGAAAAGACGTCAAAACCAAAGTCCTGAATCTGCACGGTCATAAAAGATCTCTGGGCATCTTTAGTTTCCCAATGTCCTGGCTAAACTGCCCATCACATTCTTTTCATTTTGGCTCCCATCCCTTGTCTCTCAGTGGACAAATATCTCTCGCACCCTTTCACCACCTAATAGCTAATATGCTGTGACCGCAATAATAGCTGCTATCGTACCAGCCATTTACATGATATACACTGATGGTGGCTGAAGTGGCTCCCCAATCATGGAAGCACTTTGAGAAGTAAGAAAACTGCTATATAAATGTCAAGAATTATTAATATTATTTCTGTTTCTGTAAAATACTTCCGAGTTTGTCACAAAAAGCACTATATAAATGTAATTAATAATCATTATTATCATAACCTACATTTCTTTAAATTACATCATTTTTGTTGTATTTATACTAATGCTTATTACTTATGGAATAGTTTGCAATTTTTTTTTTTTGACAATTTTGCACCACTCTAGGTTAATGCTAGAGCAAGTGAATTTCACTTCAGGGATCAAGAAGTAGCAACCGTGTAATACGATGTTATTTATCTTGACTTTCAGAAAGCATTTGATAAGGTGCCACATGAGAGGTTGGGCATCAAACTAAAAGAAGTGGGAGTTCAGGGTGTGGTGTGCAGTGGGTGCAGAATTGGCTCAGACACAGGTAGCAGAGGGTGATGGCGCGAGAAACCTCATCAGAATTGGCCGATGTTAAGAGTGGTGACCAGCAGGGGTCCGTGCAGGGAACACTGCTAATTTTAAAATCTAGAAATGATTTAGATAGGAATATAAGTAACGAGCTGGTTAAGTTTGCAGATGATACCAAGATAAGTGGATTACTAGATAATTTGGAATCCGTTATATCATCACAAAAAGGACTTGGACAGCATACAGGCTTGGTCAGATTTGTGGCAGATGAAATTTAACGTCAGTAAATGGAAAGAATTACACACAGGAAGTGAAAATGTTAGGTTTGAATACACAATCGGCAGTCGGAAAATCGAGAGTCCACCTTATGAGAAGGATGTAGGAGTCGTAATGGACTCTAAGCTATCGATTTCCAGACAGTGTTTAAAAGCCATTAAGAAGTCTAACAGAATGTCAGGTTATATAGCGCCTTGATGTGTGGAGTACAAGTCACAGGAGGTTCTGCTCAAGCTTTATAACACACTGGTGAGGCCTCATCTGGAGTGCTGAGTGCAGTTTTGGTTTCCAGGCTATTAAAAAGGACATAGCAGCACTAGAGAAGGTCCAGAGAAGAGCGACCAGGCTGATTCCAGGGCTACAGGGGTTGAATTATGAGGAAAGATTAAACGAGCTGAGCCTTTACAGTTTGAGCAAAAGAAGATCAAGAGGAGACCTGAGTGGAGTGTTTAAAATTATGAAGGAAATTAGTCTAGTGGATCTAGATGGTGACTTTAAAATGAGTTCATCAAGAACACGGGGACACAGTTGGAAACTTTTTAAGGGTAAATTCCGCACAAACATTAGGAAGTTTTTCTTTACACAAAAAATGATAGACACTTGGAATAAGCGACCGAGTAGTGCGGTAGACAGTAAAACTTTAGGGACTTTCAAAACTCGACTGGATGTTTTTTTGGTAGAAATAAGTGGATAAGACTGGCGAGCTTTGTTGGGCTGAATGGCCTGTTCTCGTCTAGAGAGTGTTCTAATGTTCTAATAATGTAGCAAACCTACACTGCTGCAGTAGCAGGGACATCCCCACACCAAAATTAAAACGGCAAAAGTGGGCAACACTGTAATAATCACCCCACCTACCCCAAACCAGACTATTGTATATGCATTGTTGGCAGGTCCAAGCAGTAGCAAATCTGGCGATTACTGTTAAAGATGCTGAAGATAAAAACTTGTGATTCATCACCTCAAAGCATGTGTCCACAACTTCACGGCCCAACAACAATTCCAAACCACTGCGGCCCTTCTCCAGGACATCGCCGACAAACTCCCGAAACCATGGAAATGTCGTGGACTTCTTTGTTTCAGACGAGTACTGTTGGGCCAGTGAGGCCGGCAATAAGAACAGCTGCAGAAGGTAAAGGAGCCAGTGTCGTTGGTTCATGACAGCAGCTTGCTTGTTTCAGCAGCAATGAAGCAGGCTGGAAAGCTTCAGCACCTGCAAAAGAGGAGATATTTCATTGTCATTTCAGGTGTACAACCGTCAGTAAGTAAAAATGTTTTAAGATATTTTAACCATCTTATGGTAAGTTTTTTGTTATTGCAGTGAACCGGCTTAAACCTCCTGTTTCAGAAATGATTTGCTGCTTGACAGGTGTCATACAATATGACCAGACGGAGTGGAAAAGCCAGAGAAGGTCGGGAGACTTATGTGAAAAAGAAATGCAAGATGGACACACATTACAATTAAAGTCGATACATTTGATCCAGACTATGAAATGGATTTGTCCACATTACTGCCTAGTAGGGTGTAGCATAACCCTGCTGATATTTGTTTTTAAAGATGAGAGGAGTCATTCTGCACAAACTTCTAATGGCATGTCCCTTTTGTGAACACAACAAGCTGAAGCAGCTGTGTGTATACATACATACATAACAGACATAAACACATACATACGCACGCTACTGGTCAAAAGTTTTAGAAAACCTTAGTTTCTCCAGTATTTCTTCAAATTTAATCAGCTGAAATGTAATAAATGACCTAAAATGGTGAAAAGCTAAGTAATAAACTGCCAGAGGTTTAAACTTAAAGTTTAGTTTAGCAAAAAAATGAAAAAAGGAGATTTCAGAATATTACAAATGAGCCTTCTTCAGGGTACAATTAATAGGTTACAATCTACAGATGTTTTGCAACAATTAAAATAAATGAAGTCTTGCAAGTTGAAGCAAACAATTTGTACAGGTGTCCCAACTTCTTTTGATTACTTAAAAAGGTCTCTTTCTGGAGTTAAACAACCCCTCCTTTGTGTTGCGCTGCACTTCCACTCTTGATCAAGCCTCACCCAACACCACCCCTCAATGCAAAAGCGCACCATACTCTTTTTTATAAGACAGTAGATAGAAGCAGCATGCAGCGGATAAGTGATGTTAAGCAATGGCCAGTTTGTCTGCTGATCTGGTTTCTGTCTGTTCGGATGTTTCATTCGCTCTAAGCCAGCAGGTGGCACTGGTGTACAAACTGCAGCACACAATCAATAAATAAATAAACAAACACAAGGGTCAAAATTCTGTGTGATATGTATGTATGATAACGTGCAGTGAATACACTTGACTTGAGCATTCCTAGTTTTCATCCTCTTCCTCTGTATGTTTAGCATTCGTTGGCTCAGAGGTTGATGTGCTTGCTTCTTCCTAAGCAGCACTTCTGTTTTCCACCCTAGCAGCCCGCTTTTTATCTTCTTTCGTTGGCGTCTTTCCACATTAAAACTGATTAAGACAGTGTTTGTGTTGCAATTACTTAGTACATTTTCTTAAATTTTTCACTTAAGCTGGCACTTGTGGCAGATTGAAGACTTAAGAAAGATTTAAGATATGAAGAGGTAGGGCAAGTGACGGCGAAGGTGGTAGGGATGAGAACGGCACCGGTATACATGTGCCGCACGGCCGCCCTGCTAGCCGCTGCCAAGAGTTGATTCTACAAAAAACTAAAATAAAAATAAAAAGAGGAATAACCTTGGAGGTCAATCATCACTCCGAATGCAGACAGTAGACGTCATGTAGTATATGTGTACCAAATTTCAGGTGATTGAAAATCATGGACAGACAAACAAACAGCCACAGTAGCGTATTATATAAGAAGATATATATATATATATATATATATATATATATATATATATATATATATATATATATATATATATATATATACATACACACATATACACCCACAGGGTGGTCCAGATCTAATTATGCAATTATGAAAAGGCGAACACATCGCACCCGCTGTTCGACTGACAGCCGTCTCCCCACCATTTTGGAATGCAGGGCAGGTGCTGCCATCTATTGGCAACAAAAATAATTTTTTGTGAATTCTCTATGTAATAAACTTACAGTTATAGCATAATTAAAATGTATAATTAGATCTGGACCACTGATATTTTTTTTACGGTATATACACACACAATGTATGCAAAACAGAGCTCAGTTGCCTGTTGGTATTATTTTTAAAGTGTACTTGAGTGCAGCAATCATAGCCTGCATGTCTTTTTCCATATGAGTAACTGTAAGCCTACTTTTGACCACCCCTGTGTGTGTGTATGAAAAAAAAATAAATAAAAATTATATATATGCTATGTTTGTATTATGTACTAGCATGAAGTGGCTGCATTACCCGGGTGGGTGCTACACATTGGTGGCGGTTAAAGTGACTGAAAGCCCCATGCTAAGTGGTTTAGGGGTCTTAAAAAGAGCTAAATAAATTCTAGGTCTTTTTTTTCTTCATCTCAAATTCAAAAAATAAAGGAAGAATCCACTTATAAACTCTTACCATATGTCTAATGTGCTAACAATACAAGAATTACAAAGTAACAAAAGACGTTTAGCCAATCAGCCCTCTAATAAAGCTTTTCATTAGCATCTTACACTTAACCGTTAAACTACTGACACAAACATAACTAAACATATTACTGAAATAAAGCTGGTATAACAGGATACATCTGCTGTGAAAATTTGCTATCACTAACATGACCTTTGCCTCTAGGACATTGATCCTTACTATATAATATGTACATACAAGCACATTCCTAATATCTTAATGTTTAAACAGGCTAATCTCCATCACTTTTTTTATTTTTAAACATTTATAAAGTATACGGTACTGTATACAGGAACATTCCTATTTCAATACCACTTACTGCACTCTGGTTACCAGCTCAAGTCATAACTGAACTCTTTCACTTAAAGGGACAGGCCCTGGTGTCTGGAGAGTCTCCATAATGTCATGGTGCTCATTCAGTTAAACTACACCACCCAAACCGCTCCCCTTAGACATGAACAAATAAGAAATAAAAAACAGAGCGCTTAACATCCCAATAAGGTCTGAAGCTCATAAATATTTTAGTAGAACTGTGTGGGTGAATAGATGTCCCACCATTCTCTGCATATGCAAATCTAATTGCCATGCAAAGCACTAACGTGGTACTGTACATTAGAACAATGGCTATTATGTTTTCAAGTTCAAGCACGGATTTGTTACATGTAGAGTATGATGAAATTCTCCCTTTACATGAAGGGTATAACCAATGTGCAACAAGTCACCACACTCTATAATTACTCTGCTCTCCTCCAGTTTAGAATTACAAATCAAGCAATTCAGACATGATTAAAATGCACATTGCAGACATTCACATAAGGGGATTTGCATACATTTCAGTCACACACCACTTTTTCTACGTGGTCCCCACATTTCAGGGACCCATAATGTTAGGGACACAGCAATGGCAGGTCTATTAAAGTTGTCATATTTAGGACTTTGTCTGTACCCCTTGTATACAATGACTGCTTGAAGTCTGTGGTTCATCGACATCACCAGGTGTTGAGGATCTTCTCTGGCGATGCTCTGCCAATCCTCTAATGCAGCCATCTTCAGCTCTTGCTTGTTTTGTAGGGGCCTTGTCCCCTTAAGTTTTCTCTTCGGCATATGGAAGGCCTGCTCAATTGGATTGAAATCGGGTAATCGATCTGGACCAAAATTTCCATTTTTTAGCTTTGAAGAACTCCAGTGTTGCCTGAGCAGTATGTTTGTAGGATGAAGCGCTATCCAAGGAGTTTGGAGGCATCTACTGGAACTTGAGCAGATGAGAAGTTTCTATGCACCTCAGAATTCATTGCGCCACTGCCGTCAACAGTTCCATCATCAATGAAGAGAAGTGTGCCAGGACCTGTGGCAGCCATTCATGTCTAAGCCATAACACCCCCAGCACCACCATGTTTAACAGATGTGGTGGTCTGCTTTGGATTTCGGGCAGTTCCTTGTCATCTCCACACATTGTTCTTCCCATCACTGTGATGAGGTTCATCTTTGTCTCGTCTGTCCACAAGACCTTCTTCCAGAATTCTGCAGACTCTTTTAAGTCCTTTTTCACAAACTCTAATCTGGCCTGTGTTCATGAGGTGTTCTGCAGACTGTTGTCTCTGACACACACACACACACACATCTGCTTCCTGAAGACCGTTTCACATATGTTGGGCAGGTGTTGGGGGCTTTTTCCTTTACCATAGTGAGGATTCTTCTGTCAGCAGTGGAGGTCTTCCTTGGCCTACTAGTCCCTTTGTGATTGCTGAGCCCACCAGTGCATTCTTTCTTCTTCATGATATTCCAGACAGTTGATGTTGGACATCTTAAGGTTTTTCCAAGGTCTCCAATGATTTCATTCTTGTTTCATTTGCTTCATAGACTTTCATTGGCACAGCTTTACTCCTCATGAACAATGGAAACTTCAGACCCCAAAGGGTAGAAGCAGGCCGAGGTATCTTATGAAGCCATGAAACGCACCTGAAGAATCACAAACACCTGTGATGTCATTCATATCAAACATTATGGTGCCCTGACCTGGAAGGACCAGGTTAAAAAAAGTGTTGTGTGACCAAAATGTATGCAAATGCCCATAAATGAAACTCTTTAATCACAATGTCTGAATTGTTTCATTTGTAATTTTAAACTTTGGAGCAGTGGGGCAAATCAAGAACAAATGTGTCTTTGCCCTCAAATAGTATGGAGGACACTGTACCTCGAGGTATGTAATACTGTACATCAAAACATAAAAAGACATTTACAAAAAAAAAGATGATGGAATTTGTTTTGTAAGATCACCTTGACATCACATGAAAAGACAATCAAAAATGAAGAGGCTGGAAATGCCCACTTAGAGAACCAAGTCAATTTTCAGAAAAAGCAGACTACAGAATAGCCACGTATGAAGGAAGGAACATGGGAAGGCTACCAGAATATGCTAGAACCAGTAACGGCACACTGTATGGTAACGTACAGTGAATACACTTGACTTGACCATTCCTAGTTTTCATACTCTTTCTCTGTACGTTTAGTATTCGTTGGCTCAGAGGTTAATACGCTTGCCGATTCCTGAGCGGCTCTTCTTTTCTCCACCCTAGCAGCCCACTTTTTCACTTCTTTTGTCGGCATCTTTTTGCATTAAAACTGATTTAAGTCAGCATTTGTGTTGCAATTACTTAGTATGTAATCCTTAATTGTTCACTTAAATCTGTCTCAAGAATGATTTAAGATATTAAGAGGTAGAGGAAGTGACGGCAAAAGTGGTAGAGATGAGAACGGTGCCAGGTCAATAGGTCAAACGGTTTGGTACAGGTGATTTAAACAAATGGACAGCCACAGTAGCGTATTATATATAAAGATATGTAAAACAGTAATTCCAGGGAATTAAACATAGTTGGGAAATTACCCATCCCACATTATGCTCCTTAAGAGAGTTTTTTTGAAGACTCAACATCAGATATTTGAATTTTTACTCTATTAAGTAAACCAGTCTTAGGGCTCGTTTATACTTCACACTCAGAACGCATACACACCCGTATCATGGTTCCTCTGAGCAGATCCTCAGAAATTAACACGATGCGTGCACGAGTTGCAGTACCAGCAAAAAGTCGGGGGGCACAGTGTGACAAAAGTTGTAATGTTACGTCAGAGTCTCTGGTTACTATCTACATGTGACAGAAAGCCTCTATGCGGATCCTACGTGATCAATGTGCGCGCTTCGATGTTTGATGAATGGTTCGATGTGGTGAAGCAAAATGCTGACATACAAATGCATTCGTAGTGTTTTTATATTCAAGCGTCGCATATCCCCGATTGTAATGACACGATACATTTTAAAAGTCTCACATACCGTCTTCTGTGCCATTATTTTTTTTGCAACTTCACAACAGCAACATAATGTACAGCCACAGAGAAAAAAAAATTAAGGACATGGTAAAAACATGTATTTTGTGATTAAAGTGGAAATTTCAGCTTTAATCTCAAAATCTCCACTTTAACCTCGTAGTTTAGTTTATTATTAAAGCAGACCGTTGTAAACGTCATCCCAGTTTTTAATCGCTACGAGCTTCTTGGACCGGACAGCAGCGGCAAGCAGCAATAGATAACAACACAGGACACATTAAATGTATGATATTCCAACTCTCTGCAAATTTAGAATCTTTAGATTTATACTTGATATCACTTTCATGATGAAATACATTAAAGCATATATGTTACATTTTACAGATAAATCATTAATGTTGTTTAAATAATGAATATTGTTAATAATTACACACATGGTGGTGACACGGTGGCAGAGCAGTAACGTTGCTGTCTCTCAGGGAGTCATGTCGCTGGTATTCCCTGCTTGGAGTTTACATGTTTTCCTGGTGGGTTTCCACAGTGTGTTCCGCTTTCCTTCAAAAGATATGCAGATTTGGGGATTTGGTGCCGCTAAAATGACGCCAGTGTATGTGTCTGCTTGTATTCACCTTGCGATGAGCTGAGGCCCATTCCAGGGATTGTTTCTGCCTCGTGCCCAATGCTTGCTGGAATGGACACATCCCTGGATTGATGGATTTAATCATTAAACATCCTTTTCAGAGATATTGCGGTAAGGTGTCATCGGAATTTAATGGATGTTTCAGGCAATTCACAACACAGCGAAGCCAAACTTGTTCTCACTGTGATGATATCTCACACTGCCATCTGCTGGATTCCTCCAGATTTACGTAAAGTACACGCGCAAGTATAAACAGTAAAACGCTTGCGTGGCAGGAGCATCCGCTACAGCATACATCGCGTGAAGTATAAACCCGGTTTTAGACTGAACACAACTGTTACACTCAAAATTTTGCCTGGTTTCACACTGTAGGTCAACAGAGAGCATAAACTGTAAAATTAAAAATCAAATCTAGCAAGAAGTGAAACTATCTGATACTCGTGTGTTATAATCCCACCACAGGCACAGGCAAGAGAAAAACTTCTTTGATTTTTACAAAACAAAAACAAGAATACGTAAAATTTGATTTTTAATTACTTTTGAAACATTACTTCTGTCACAAAGTTTCTAATGTCATTAAGTATAACACTGAAAGGGTCTTCGCATAAGTGAATGGAGAAGCGCTATCTGGGTTGGGTGGGGGGCTTATAACACATGAGTACCAACTCTCCCTCTGAGTGAACCTTTCAACAAGCTAACAGGTGCAGAGTAAAACCCTGAGACCCTCCCCAAAGACCAAAGGAGAACAGCTGACTCCATTCTAACCAGATATTTTAAAAGCAGTGGTCTGAGCTTCTTGCCTGCCCTTTCCATTAGGCTGAGGTCATATCCTGGCTTGATCCCTGAGTCTGTGAAGCCTGCACATTCTTCTCGTGTCTTTGCAAGTTTTTCTCATCCTATTCCAATTTTACTCCCATGCTTCAAAGATGTGCAGAATAGTTTAAAGGGTCAACCTAATGCAGCCTGGTGTGAGTATACACATGGATATGCCCTGCAATAGGCTGGTGTCTTTGTGCCTAATATGACCAGGATACTCTCCATGAACATAAAGTAGATTTAGGAAATACATTCGTTCCAAGCAACCTGCATTATAGCCAACCAACCACCTATACCGTTTATCCAGAGTAGGATTACCAAAGTATGGAGCCCTGGATAAGATACCAGGTCATTAAAGGACACAATCATTCATTCATACACACACACACACACATAATTACTTAAACTAAGGAAATTCAGCATCCATAATATACACTACACGTCAAAAGCCTGGACACACTCATAAATGTTCCTGTTTTTGACAGAAATGTATGCCTTATTTTTATCAAGATACCATTAAATTGATTTAAAAATATAGCCAAGTCATTGCTAGTGTTGCTAATGAATATTACTTCTGGAAATTACTGATTTTTTTTAACATATTATTCACGTATAACTGCAATGTTCCAATTTCAGCGACCATTTCTTCAGTGACCTGATGATAAAGTCCTTAATTAGTCACTAGGGGGCTTTGCCCCCTGCTGCTTCGCTCGCCCACCCCCAGGGCACGTTATGTGCCAGCCATTTCACGTTTCTTCCTCTCGCGTTGTAAAGAGGAGGGCTGAATGCAAGCTAATGGGATGCAGTCGCTCCTCCAAAACCCCCTCTTAAATGGTGATGCCATGAGAAACACATACATTTTTTTTTTACCCCCTCTATGCTCGATCAGCTGGCTTGCTGCTGCTTGTGCCGTGCTGCGTGATCTGCATGTCTTGCAGCACTTCAAACATTTAAAAGCCTGTACAGCAGCTGTCCTTTTGTCTCACTGCCTTGTATCGTGGGATATTAAAGTGTCTCAGAGAAAATGACGTCTCGACCCAAGATTTTCTTTTTATTATAACAGAGAGAAACATAAATGCTAACTGGTTATTTGAGAAACCTTTGTTACTACATTGGCACCACTGATACCTGTTATTCTGTTCACTTGGGTTGCTAGGTACTGGCATTCCTAAAGTTCTCTGGATTCAAAAATTTCTAAAATGATACAGCTTTCTCAAAATAACAAGTCAGACTAGTGTTTTTTTTTTTTTGCTTTGGACCCTTCCCCACGATAATCTATCGTCCATGGAGGGGGAGGAGCAAAAGCTTTAGAGTTGTCAAAAATTTCGATTTCCAGTTTTCGACCGATCTCGACATTTTAGGGTCCCTGGATACTGAAAACACTGATATCTCGATGATGGGTCTGTCTGTGTGTCATAGTTTCTTGAGGATGGTCTAGAGCTAAAACCGGCTGGATGGGACAATACCAAACTCGAAACTTACGCCTGTTATAGGATTAGTTTTTGAGCCAAATCGAAAAAGACACTCTAGAGGAACGCTCAAATTATTTTTTTTTTTTTAAAATATCTCGAGAATTATGGCAAATACCATAATTCTGCAATTACTTATGAATTCTTTTCATCAATTGCTATCAAAATTACCTATTTTATGACTGGAAAGATCAGCATTAGTGGTAAAAATTACTAAAATATTATGCAATAGTTTGGATAACTTGGTTCCTAGGGCGCTGAGCATACTGACACTCACGTCTGAATTGTTTTTTTTTCTTTTTTTAATTTCAGAATGAAGCCTATTCCATGTGACAGATTACCAAGAAGCTAAAGACTTCATTCAAAAGTGTCCATTACTACCTTGAGAGAAGAGTACAAACTACATCTAACCAGGATAGAAAAAAAGAAGATGGGGAAGGTCTAGGTGTATAACTGATAAGAGGATCCATGAGGATCTAGAGCTGATGCCTGTTGACAGCGGCATTGAATGATTGGAACATAAAAGAATAAGAACCGGCCAGTGTGACTGATAATGCTGCTATTATGGAGCTACTTCAAGTCGGCTGCTTTGAGCATACACTCACTTTTATATCATAGGCTGCTCTGAAAATTCCAACAATTCCCCGCTTGCTTTGCCAAGAGAGGAGCTGAAGGGTCTCTTATCCTTAGGGTCTCTTATCTTTACACCAGTAATGCTGCACTGCATGATAAGGTGCAGTGAATACACTTGACTAATAGTTTTCATCCTCTTTCTCTGTACGTTTAACATTCGTTTGCTCAGAGGTTGATGCACTTGCTGCTTCATGAGCATCTCTCCTTTTCTTCACCCTATCGGCCCGCTTCTTCTCTTCTTTAGTCGGCATCTTTTCGCGTTAAAACTGATTAAGTCAGTGTTTGTGTTGCAATTACTTAGTACGTTTTCTTTAATTTTTCACTTATGCTGGCACATAAGTCTTCAATCTGCCTCAAGAATGATTTAAGATATGAAGAGGTAGGGGAAGTGATGGCGAAGGTGGTAGGGATGAGAACGGCGCCCGTACGCATGCGCCACACGGCCACCCTGCTGGCTGCTGCTGAGAGTTACTTCTACAATAAAATAAAATTAAAAAAAGGAATAACCTTTGAGGTCAATTATCACTCCGAAAGCGGATAGTAAATGTCACATAGTATATGTGTACCAAATTTCAGGTCCAACGGTTTTCAAGCTACAGGTGATTTAAAATCCTGGACAGACAAACGAACACCTGAACAGCCACAGTAGCGTATTATATATAAAGATATAAAAACTGCTATAAATTCTGTTATTTTTGGGCACAAGGAAACTTAAAACAAACTCTTGGAACAAATTGCAGTCTCCAGTGCAGATTTTTAGGGTCTATTTGTTTGAATGTTGACTAAGGCAACATTTCTGGGCAACATCGAGATAACAGATTTCTGAAATTTGTAGAGTTACGACAATAATTAACGTCTAAGCTGCACAACTTGCATATGGCCTTGCTTTTATCCAGTTGTTCTTTACAAACCCACTGTTTGAATCCGTAGTAAGTCCACACATCTGATTTAAGTTTGAAGATGCTTATTTCAGTTCGAGGACGCACCATTATGCGAAAGTAGTAAATTGCTTTGATCAGCCGCCAAAAACAAAATAAGCAAAAATCTACATATAGTAATTGAGCAGGATAGAGATTCATGAGATTGACCTTGACACTTTAAGAACCGATACTGAATTGTTTCCACGAAAAATAATGATTAATCAGAAAATCTTTTTTTTTTACTCAGGCCTAGTCAAGGCAGATCAGTTCTAAATCAACCTAACTGAAGCATTAGCAAGAGAACTGTTCAAGGGTGATTCAGTTAAAAAATAAGGAATGTCAGTTGTTAAAACTAAAATGCTCTGGGGTTTTCCATGAAGAGACAGGCAGTAATTTAACAACTGAAAGTGGCAAGACAGAACAAATCACGCTGGTGAGAAGTGAGAGGGACAATAAAAGTGGAATCGGGGTTAACAGTCACAAAAAGAAATGAAAACAGAAAGTGACAGACTTGTGTCCAAGGAGAAATGACAGGGGAGCCAGTGCCAGAACTTTTGCAAAAGAAGTGCTAGGTAAAACAAGTGAACAGAGATGACAATTTTGACCCAAAAAAAAATATTTCTGAGGCGCAGGGGTACAGCTTTTTAGATCGTATAAATTGATAACTGGTATTCATGAAGCAAAAAAAGTAAAAAAAAATCAGACTTTCCTGAATATATCATGCCAGAGGACAGAGATCATTAGACCAGAGTGAAATTAGAGGGAGAGGTTTGTTTAAGATGTTGGCTGTATTTTGGTATCACGATAAACAAAAAGGTATCAAATTTCAGCAAAAACATTACATTTTCTGGGTTTGTTCAGACATTTGACTGATAGTGAACCTAACTCTCTTGACTTTGGATAGGTTTCAGAAATCTGAGCACTGTCAGAAAAACCTACATATGAGAGAAAATGCAAATTTTACACCAACAACAACCAGACCTGGATTCAAAAATAAGGACTTTGAAGTTTTGGGCAGCAGAGCCACACTCAATGCCCACCGGATAAAAATGAACATAATTTTGTAATATTTTTATGTCATTTTCTTAACCTTTTTTTATTCCAGACCAAGGTCGCAGGGGGAGGTTTGAGCTAGCACAGCGTACATGGCAGGAACAAACCCTGGACTGGCACCAGTCCATTGCATGGTAAGCATATACACACAGGTTAATTTAGTGACACCAATTCACCTGACCTGCATGTTTTTATACTGCAGTAGGAAATTCATGCAGACACAGGGAGAACATGCAAACTTTCACACAGTGAGGACTTTCTGATGTCTTTACATGTCGTGCCACCTGCCTGTAACAATGTTTAGAAGGCAAATTTGGGACTGCTGCCTTGTCAGAAAGCTTTAACCTGCTGGATTTATTATGGACTCAGTTAAAAAAGAGGGCCCATAGCAGAGAGGTTTAGTGCCAGTCATCTGCTCGGCCCGGCTGTTACTCAAAGAATTGTCCGGAAATGCCAGGCCACGGGTGAAATACTGAGCACCCCCTAAGTTTTGAACAGGTTTAAGCTGCCGGTCTAATTTTGGCTAATCTACCGAAGCTGCTATAAGGCTAAAGCAGTCTTTTGTAAAATTTTTTGAAAAGAGAAATTAGTAATAAACAGGATTTTCTACCGACAGTGGCGTTAAATAAATCGAACGTTTTTTTCTCTCAAGTTGGTCGCACCGTCCTGTAATGCGGATGTCTATGAAGTCGCATGTCGCTTTTACTTTGATTAAACAAACAATGACCAAAAACATTACAAAAACACTAGAGTGATATCCGAAATGAAGGAACATCCAGAACTTCAAATGAGACAAGCCATGCGCGTCCCGACATAACACCGACTTTTTACGTCACAGACGTCCCTCCCTGCCCCACCCCGGGATATTCTGAGTCGTTAAAGTTTAAATAATCAGTAACGCAAAAAGAAAAGCACCATCCAACCACGGTAACGTCAAGAAAAGAAATAAAATGTGAAACTTACGAAAGATAAGAACAACTCTTCGTACGGTCAAGCAGACACACGCGACTAGCCCGATCACTTAGCGTGATTGGAACGGTTGTCGTGAGGCCACGCCCACATTCGCCATATTGCCTCATTGCCCCGCCCACTCCAGTGCCTGCCAAGCCAAAATGGCTCCTGTAGGGAAGTCATCGAAGTTTTGAAGAATGAACGTGACGCAGGCTGTGGAGTGGGAAGCCCTGGATAACTTCAGAAGTTTCCAGTATAGTTATTTATATTTTGCTGACAGTTTTTTTTTTTTTTTTTGCAATATTGAGTTACAAAGTAAATCCTACTTCACTCCAAAGCAAAAATAATTTATTAGAAAACTTTAAAATTAGAAAACAAAATATTACATACATTATACAGAGCATTTTGAAATATATATAACAATACAAATAATATATTCAAATATTAAAGTAGAATCAAGGAAAACAAAAAAGACGTCAATAATGTTCTCATAATGGTGGTAATCACTGAGTAAAGTTTTCACCAACTTCTTGGCTTTTCAGCCCTTAATTAACTCAAGTGACTTTGCATACACCAAACATTCAGTAAGGAAAAGGTTATATAAATGTATTTATTTATTTATTTATTTATTAATATTAAGATATGACCTCTGGCTTGTTACTATCAAATTTAAATTAATTTTTAAATCGAACAATCATTATGCTGCTGACATCACAAGACCCGAGCGGTCAGACCATCTCAATTACCATCTGGATAAGCTCACAGAGCAAGAAACATCAGAAGGATCTGAAGACCAGATGAAGACCTCACAGACCACAGGATGTTGAAACTCTAAAGGCATTCCCTTCACCTCACTACCCCCAATTAAGCATACATATACAGTATACTTACACATTATGACTATTACATTTGTCAGTAATAAATCAAGTACGGCCACTGACGTAGAGTAAACTCCAAAGCTTTATATATGGTCAACTTCTTCCTTTTTCATTTATTAATGTATTACAACAACTGTAACTTGTCATCAATCCTTTACCAGGTAACTGGACCAGGATGCCCTCAGAGCCAGAATGCTACTGTAGATGCAGATGGATTTTGGACATCCCGCATGATTTGCTTCAGCCGGTTCGATTTTGTGCTATCGCCTTGGCCTCCATTAGGCTGAGTCAATGTTGTTTGAGGTCATTATCAACTTGACGTGCCCATGTTTTCTTAGGCGCTTTTCATTGTACCATTGTACAGTTGCTGGGTGGTTTCGCCATAGCAATCAGTAAGAGAGTCGATTTTTGTCCATTCTGTACACATGGCCAAACCATGTAATCTTCTTTTCCAAATTTCCCCAGCTATACTGGGTTGTTGGAGGCATCTGATCTTTTCGTTTCATTTCATAGGTGGTCTTTGAGTGAGATTCCGAGCATTTTCATCACATCACATCAGGGGTGTTTTTAGTTGAGGTCTGTCTACAAAAGTGTCCAGGTCTCTGAGCCATAGAGAAGGACTGGGATGACGAGTGATCAGAAAAGTTGCATCTTAGTCTTGTTTGCTATATTGATTTTTTGCCAAAGGAAACCAGTTTAGCTACCCAAAGTCAGCAGTAACTTGGCCAATCCGGCTGAGAACTTCAGAGGTACCGGCTATTTTCCTCTCCTGTATGATTGATCCAAGATATTTCAACTCCACTACTTGATCAAGCTGAATGCAATTAAGGTAGACTGAAGCAGGACACCTGTCGGACATCAGTATTTTCATTTTTTCAATGTTGATTTGCAGCCAATGATGAGTGCAACATCTCATCTACAGGAAACAAGAAAAGAAAAACAACTTCCTTCTGATAGCACAGTGTTACCAGTAAGGGGCGTTGCACATCCTCACCACGACCTTCAAATACAGATTTATTATTCACAAATACCCACACACAGGCTTCTCCAAAGATTGCACAACCACAATTTTTTGAAGAAGAAACCCTGACAACCTTTAAGAAGAATCTGCATGAGATATTGGGAAAGCTTGGTTATTAGCTAAGCAAACAGGCTTGATGAACTGAATGGTCTCCTCTTGCTTATCAAATTTCATATGTTCTCAATTACAAGCAAAATTCTTCTTCCTTCCCTCTGTCTCTTCCCAATTCTCCACAGTGAGCTTTTTCCTCTTCTATCCAATATTGACTCATAAGGGTGAGGCTGCTGGCTTCCCTTTACATTGGACCTGGGACTTGGTCAACTGGGTCAGGTGGAAACTTGGGCAGTACTCCCCCAGCAGCCCCACTTTGGATTCTGACAGGGTTGCAATCCTGGACTCCAACTTCCATGAGACCTTGCAGGTGACTTAACTGGGTTCAGCCCAGAGGAACACTGCCACCTGCAGTGTGGGGGAGTGAACTGCTCCCAGTACTCATGTTTGCTGAGTCAAGCCATCATGTCTCAACTGCAGTATTACAGCTTCATTTAGGTTGTCTTGTTAGGTTAAGATTTTGGTAGAACATCATGTTTTGCTTGTCTTTCTTTATTTTTATCCTTTCGCTACACCACTAGGCTCTCACTTTGAACGTCCATCCTTTGCGACACATGGTAGATTTAGACATTGTATTTATATAGCACTTTTCTCACTACACAAAGCTCTTTACATGGAGAGTGGGGAGCTGTGAGGCACCTTATCACGTAAGCTTATTACCCTCAGAAATTTGACTTTTGATTGGGTTGTGGCTTTGGTTCTGCCAAATCTTGTCCTATCAGAGTTTCTTCCAGTTTCTGCTTGATTTTGGATTGTGTAGGACACCACTGTACTCACTGACACTTTTTTTTTTGTTGCAATTTCTCTAAATGAAAGACATAAACTTCTAAAGGTAAAAATACTCTGTCTCATTTCATTTGTTAATTGCCATTTTCTTGCCATTATCACCGGAATTTTGTCTAAGCAGTACTTCAGAGGGTGTAGTAATACATTCTGTTCCAACTCTGCTTTAAGACAATTAGAGGGTTTTTTAAAGTAACCAACAGAAGTTCGGACACCTGTGCAAATTGTTTGCTTCAACTTGCAAGGCGTAATTTACTTTAAATGCTACAGAACATCTGTAGGTTGTAACTTATTAGTTGTTCCATGCGGAAGGTCCATTTGTAATATTCTGATATTTCATTTTTTCAGTTTTTACTAACCTAAACTTTAAATTTAAACCAGTTTACTGCTTACCTTTTCACTATTTTTGGTCATTCATTCCATTTCAACTGATTAAATCTTAAGAAAAACTAAAAAAACTAAGGTGTTCTTAAACTTTTGACCATAAATAAATAAATTTGTAATAAGCTGTAAAAAATCCATGATAGATAAACAGATAGATTTACCCCAGGGGGTAAATTTGGCTTTTTACAAAAACTCACTCAATAAATAAATACAATAATAGATTGATAAATAAATAAGTACAGGTATATATACACAAATACATGCTCTGAACACATACCAGAATGACTGAAAAGGAAAAAAAAATTTAAGAAGAAGTGAGGCATGGCCGGACACAGAGGCTTGTTGGTGCAGTGAAAGTCAATAAGTAGTTGCTTGGTTTTACTGTTGTTAAGTTGCAGACAATTCTTTTTGAACCAAAAACAAAGTTCTCCACCTAACTCTTCTCCACTGTTTCACAATTTCATACATAAGAGCAGAGTCATCTGAGAATTTCTGGAAGTGACATGAGCTGGTGTTATATTTATAGTCTGAGGTGTGCAGAGTGTAGAGAAAGGCAGACAGGCCTGTTCCTTGTGGTGCTCCACTGTTGCTCACACAGTCTTTGAGTCTCATAAACTATGGGACATGATCCAGGACACCACAAGCTCATCCACCTGCGTATCTCTGAGCGAACACCTTAATAGATGATGAGGTTAATGAAGCAGTCCAGGCATAGATTCATGAGCTGCCAAAAAGCTTTTTCTCCCAAGGAATGAAAAAGTTATTGAAGCGATACAAGAAGTGCATTAACCTGTAGTGAGAATATGTAGAGAAGTGATTGAACTGTTATGTTCATCTGTCCACAGTTACCAGTATTAAAGGGTAAGTTGCTTTCACGTTTTGATTCTCCCTCGCATTTTTCTTGAAAGTCTGTAACTAAACTGTCACACACTGCTGTCTAAATGAGAGTAATTCCATGCCAGACCAGTGGGTGGCAGAGTGCACTGACCTTTATTCTCGCTTTCCTGCAGACCATTCACGGGAAATTCCACCTGGCCCTAGTGACATCACTTCCGGTGAAGAACCCATGACTGAGGAGACTTCCTGTTCCGGCCCTTTTGATGATGTCACGTCTGGGTCTGAACTTATGGAAGAGGACCCCTCCACTTCCACCCTCAATGACTTCACTTCCTTTTCTGGCCTTTAAAGCCGCCATATTGGACTAACATTGTCAGTTCTGTTTTGGACTCTGTTCTGAGCACATCAGTGCTAGAAATTTAAACATTTGCAGCCAGAAAATATTATATGGGTGGCTGCCCCAAACCTTTTTATGACTCTTGTGTCTGCTTTTTCTGACAAAGCATTCCACTACAATTTGTATTATGTGTATAATTGTATGTGAGAAATACAATTTGATTTGATTTGATTTCATAAGGGACTACATCTGATCCATTGCCAGTAAATAATAAAAAAAATGTAATTTTTAAGGAGTTTGCATGTTTTCCCGTGTCTGCGTGGGTTTCCTCCGGGTGCTCCGGTTACCTTACCCACAGTCCAAAGACGTGCAGGTTTGGTGCATTGGCGATCCTAAATTGTCCCTAGTGTGTGCTTGGTGTGTGTGTGTGCGTGTGTGGGTGTGTGCCCTGTGGTGTGTGTGCTGGCGCCCTGCCCAGGGTTTCTTCCTGCCTTGCGCCCTGTGCTGGCTGGGATTGGCTCCAGCAGACCCCCGTGACACTGTGTTAGGATATAGCGAGTTGGAAAATGACTAACTTATTCAAATCAAAGTTGTTTTTTTTCACCTGGAGCAGAGTGGAAATAATCTTGTTATCAAATTGAAAAAAAAAAAACTGCTCTTCCATAAAATGTTTTTGGTGTAGTGGCCAGATATTTGAATGTCATCAACAATACAATACAGTCTAATAAAACAGACCTGGAGGTTTGGGAGGAGGACCAATAGCAGGGTAAATGAGAATGCTGTGTTTACATGCATTTTGCCACTAGAGGTCACATGAGGTGTGGTTTAGACAAGTAGTAGCACTATTCGTTAACCTCAGCGCCAACTGTTTGAAAAGCACAGTGACAATGTGGCTTCAGTCTCGTGCTTGGTAACATAAAGCAAACCCTGTTTTTCTGGATCAACAATATAATGATGCACAAGGTCAGTAATATACTCGGGGAGCTTGGGCATGGAGGGCTCTTTAAGTAGCAACAAAGATCTTAAATCTGAATCCTAAATTCTACTAGCATTCAATGGAGGGGTGATAAAATGGGTGCAATATGAGGCCCCATGTTGGACCTCATTAAAAGCTTGACAGCAGCATTTTGTATAGTGTGCAGATGGTTCAAGGCAGACTTACTCAGACAAGTAAATAATGAATTACAATGGCCTAGGCAGGATGAGATAAAACCATGGACAAGCATTTTTATCTCTGTCTTAGTGACCATGGTTCTAAGCCTAGAAAGTTTTCTCAGCTGGAAGAAATAACAACGACTGAGAGACCTGACGTTGGCATCAAAGGTGACAGACTGATCCAAAATGGTATCCAGGTTAAGAAGACATGTTTGGGTGGAAGTGGATATCCTCTGTCGGAGATGGCTGGGCTGGCGACCTGGCCAGGATGCCCCGGAGGACCGGAGAAGGGCTTATGCCTTCCCCAGACCATGTGGGGGCAACCGCCCTGGTTCCTTTGGGGGCCACAGGTACAGAGCTTTGAAACTCTACCCTGTAGGGGCCCGTGGTCACCGCCAGGGGGTGCCCCTGTGCCTTTGGAGCCCCGGACCTCAGCACTCCCGCCACACCCGGAAGTGCTTGGGGGAAGAAGAGTAAGGACACCCGGAGTGCTTCCGGGGCTGCAGCTGGTATTTCTGCCACACTGGGGCGTGTTGGTGGGAGATTGCCGGAACACACCTGGAGCACATCCGGGTGCATATAAAAGGGGCCAGCCTCCCTTCATGTGAAGGCTGGAGTCAGGAGTGTAGAGAACGTGGTCTTGGGAGAAGGCAAAGAGGCGGCCTGAAGAAAGGAAGCCAGTGTGTTGTGGCCAGGACTTTGGGGGACTTTTGGGGTTGCTGCACTGTATAATGGACTTAAATAAATGTGTGTTGGGTGATGTCAACGTGTCTGCCTGTCTGTGTCCGGGCCGGCTTCCACACCTCACAATTCTTTAACTAATGACAGGTTGCAGTTCAAGAGGAGCAAAAATCAAGACCTCAGTCTTCTTTGGATTGAACTGTAAGTAATCGGCAGATAACCAATTACTAACTTCCAGCAGACAATCAACCAGGCTTGCCAGCTTGTGTAACTGCTGAGGCTTGAAAGAGCAGTAAAGCTAAATGTCGTCATCATAAAAGTGATAGGAGACTCCATTAAATCACCTAATAATATGAGCTAAGGGTAAAACGTATAGCAAAAATAAGAATGGGATCAAGGACAGAGACCTGAGGCACACAATATGATAGTGAGGCCCTAATTATTACAAATGAAAGTTAAAGACAAGAAGGTATTAAAATTTATATATATCAAGTTTCAGTCTAGCTTCCTGTCGTGGCTGGGATTCAAATCATTCTGTTACATCTTCTTTGTTCATTTTTGATTCTTTTGTTTGTATTCATTTTATTTCTGTTTATAAGCACTTTTCAATGCATGTGTTATGCTCCATGTGTTTTGTGGGTGGTCCCTCAAGAGGCCAATCATTCCTAGTAGCTGCCCACCACTCTATAATTCCCATAGGGTCGCCCCCAGATTCCTGGTGGTGTATTTCGAATGTGCTTAGAAGTGGCAAGTTCTTTTGTTCTGAGGCACTTAACTTTTTACCGAATTACTGGATTTCGGCTTTTTGCTAGAATTTGTATGAGGACTTTGATTGCTTTTAGATTGCCTTTTGAGAAGCCATTGGCCTTTTTTGCTCAGTGGAGCTTTCTGTAACAGAGCATAAAACTAAATATTTTTATTTATAAGGATTATTTGTTGCCCTTGTTACCAGATGAGGATTTTTTAAGGTCTTTACCTCCTCTAGTGGGCATTTTTGGGATGTTTTGGACCTCTTGGCAGCCTTCTTGGAGGCCTCATGCCATTTCAGCCATTAATGTGTTGCAGAAGCATGGCAGTACATAAAACACAGCACAGAATGGATATATCGAAAAAAAGAGCATTTCTGTGATTGCAAGGTTATTTTAGTATTACAATAGTCACTGCATTTGCCAATAGTGTAGCAGGATAAACTACATGTTTGAAGTATCCACATAAAAGTATTTTTATGCCCAAATAATTGTTTGAGTCTGCAATGTTCAAATTTTCCATTTTCCATAAGACAACAGAGTAACACAAAGCACAGATAAGGGTATATGACATTTATCCAGAACATAACATTCTTAAATCAGCTTAATCCAATGTGATTTTAGGTACATATTGCAGACGTAGAAAACACACAAACTTCACACATTGCAATGGTCAGAGCAGCAACCCGGCTAGAATGGATTCCCGCCAACACCACAAGACACGCAGAAGAGTGGCAAACCAGGTTAGACATCCCAGAAACAGTTGACAGGACTTGCAGACGCAGACAGGATGCCAACTGACAGGATGGACAAAATGAATTTAGTATAAATATTAGTCCCTTTCCCAGTCTGGAAGCCATACACATGGAACTGCCTCCCATGTGCTGGTGGCTCCTCCATATGTTGGGTGGCAGCATCCCTTATGGCGAGTCCTGGTATGGTCACCCACAGGGCAGCTTGGGAGTTGTGGTCTCATAGAGCCACCCTGTTGGGTTCCTTGAGAGAGTTAGCAGAAGGTGAGGGTGAATTTCTTCCTAACAAGGAAGTGCTTTCTGAAGATGAGTTTTTTTTGACGCCGGACGTACTTCTGTGTCTCAACTTCAGGAGTCAGGAGTGGAGTAGGGCAAAACTAACCTGGAAGGACTGGAGGGGCAAGAGAAGAAAAGAGAATTATTTGCTGTGCTGTGTCATTTAGGAGTTACAGAATCTATCAAAGGTATTTTGTTGAATAAATGACTGTGATCTGAACCAAGGATTGTTTTTGGGGCTCAGGTGGTCCCAACAGACATCACCTTGGGAAAGGATCCGAAATCAAGATGCTAGACCTGAGGCATCGGCTGTAACCATGACACCACCTTGTAGTTCTGTCCAATTCGTTATGGAGTGCAAAAAGTTTTAAAGGGCATTTTGACAGCTCTGTGTGACGTGCAAGTCAAGATATGTTGTCTTTAGTGCATATTTTGTGTCATTATCTGCTCAACACAAGAGATTTAGGGGACATTCAGATGTGAGTTAATAGCCAGAATCCAGAATTATGTGTTAAGGTACTATAAGAATGAAGAAGTAAATTCTTCCCAGTCTAAAAAAAGGAAAAAAACTTGATGGGCATGTTTAAAATTAAGATAAAAAAATGTAAAGGAAGGGGGCAGCTGGAGTCTATCCCAGTAGTCAGCCCTAGATAAGCGGGTTAGGAAAATGTCAGGCAATCAGTCAGTCATCGTCCAACCCGCTATATCCTAATACAGAGTCACAGGGGTCTGCTGGAGCCAATCCCAGGCAGCACAGGGCGTAAGGAAGGAACAAACCCTGGGCAGGGCGCCAGCCCACGGCAGAGGTTAGGAAAATGGATGCACGTAAAGAGAACGACAGCAATTCAATTAAGATCAGTCCACTGACAGGCGCAGGCAGCAGTGAGTCAAGAGGACATTTCACACAAATGTCAGGAAGGATGTCTTTACAGTGGGAGATTCCGAGACAAGCAGCATTTTAGTATAAAGCATAGGTGATGGCAAAACCTTGAGGATTTTTAAAGTACAGAATAATAACATTTTAGACACATTATGGCACACCGAATTAATGAGCAATGCGAGGGTGAAAGTTTCACTTTGAACAACTTTTTATTAAGTTATTCCTGCGGGATTCCCAGGTGTTTCCAGGCCAACTGCCAGATAAAAAGCCCTCATCTTCCCCTGGCTATCTTCCAAGTGAGTTGTACCTGAGAAACATTCATCTGAAGGCACTTCACGGAGACAGCCTCATCTTCTCTGCTATCGATCTAGTCAAGAAGTAACAGTACACTGAGTTCCTGCTGCATTGTTAATTTCCTCACTCGGTCGGGGTGGGGGGATAAACCAAGTAACCCTTTGAAGAAACCTCATTCTGCTGCTTAGTTTATTCATCTCCACTTTCAGTCCTCATTTTATAGTTCTTGACTACAAGACATGTATTACTGAATGATTCTAGTTTTAGCAAAACATAACAGAAAATAGCTGACCACATTCAGAGAGCACCTACTGAACATAGACTGTCTTAAAATGGCACTGGCAAACCGTACATAGACTGTCTTAAAATGGCACTGGCAAACCGTACGTAATCAGAACAGCCTCTACAAGTGCACTAGTAATACCCTAATTTTACAAATGCGTCAAGGACAAATTACTCATGGTCACTATGACAGTACCTGGCCGGGATAAAGGATGGATTCATACCTGGTCAGGAGGCCATATGGATATACTGTTTGAAGAAGCTTACCGGGAGCATTTCGTCCTCTCAAAAGACAGGTGGCAGCGTTTCCCAGGGCAGGACCAGATTAAGACACGTGCAGGGTGGCATAGAAACGCACCCCTGTTGGGGTTTTGAATACCGCCAGAGGGCACTACTGGAGAAGGACCTCCCTGGTTTTCACACAACCTGGAAATGCTCCAGATGACCTGTGCATGACACTGAAAGCAGTTCCTGGGTTAAATTTAAGAGAGAGCCCACCACCTCACTTAATCGAGTTAGAGTCAGGAGGCAGTGGGCAACACTTTTTGGGGTGGAAGAGAATTGGTGCAGTTTTGCTGGTGTTCTTGGAAAGGTGTTTGTCAGTCAGTCAGTCATTATCCAACCCCCTATATCCTAACACAGGGTCACGGGGGTCTGCTGGAGCCAATCCCAGCCAACACAGGGCGCAAGGCAGGAATAAATCCCCAGGCAGGGTGCCAGCCCACCACAGGTGTTTGTTTGTGACAAATAAAAATCCTGCACTTGAACCAAAATTGTTTGGGCACTGAAGTGTCAGCTGTTTGGAACTCTGTGGAGCCACCTTATAGTTATAGTTAAATGTGGTAACTAACCCTAGCTGAGGGAATGTTCCTTTCACTCAAATGGCCAAAAATCCTTACGACTGTATCTCACAGGAGTAAATATACCATTATATGCGTGTACCCTATTCAATGTACTAAAGAAAAGTTGAGGTGCTAATTGAGTCACTCCAATTACTGCAACTGTCCAAAACACCGAATCCACGGAAGTGGCGCAGTAGCTGCCTCACATTAAGAACATCATCACCATGGCCTCAAGGAGTCATCACTTGGTTTTAATGCACTGCATAATATAACAAACCCAGCCCTTTCTCGTTGTATTTCTATTCGTTTTATGCAAGCGACCTAACGCCTGCAGTGTGACAGAAGTGAAGACAAAAGAGCTAAGACATGACTGAAAAAAAATCGTATTCGTTACTACTTATGAGACTGATCAGACCTGCCTTGACACACGTTCGTTTTACGCACTCTCAAGCCCGGAAGCCTCCAAATTCATATCGGCGTGGACATTGCGCCTTGTGATTGGTGTACACAGAGCCAGTAGGCGGGAGCAGAACGCTCTAGGGGATTGGTGTTTCGCTGTTGAGTGGCTTCTCGTACGCCCAATGGGTGGGGCAGGAGGACTGCAGCCTGTTTGGTTGTCCCAGCAGGCCATACGCCACGGCGTGGAGTCCGCTAAGGATCATAGACGGTATTTCCGCGCATTAACTCGCCAGTGGCAACACACAAGTTGAAATACATACGGTACCTGTAAAGTTAGGAGAAAGTAAACGGCTGGTCGCATCGAAATGTCGTTAATTTGCTCAAGTAAGTTTTGTTTTTATGTTTCCTATTTTGCTGATATTTGCATGCGTAGTTTGCGCTTCATATATGAATGGAATGCTTATCGGTGGAATTCGTTCAGGCTGGCGGGACTGAACTCAGAAACTCGTGCTCACTTTTACCTGACTCTTACTGCACCTCCATGGCCGTGTGCCTTGTTTATTTGCATCCCGTGTTTTCCGACCGGAATGCTTACTAAAGGCGCATCGTCTTCTTTTAATAGACAGCCATTCGAGCAAACAGAAAAAAATGCAAGCTTGCGGCCCTTGTCATCTCAAAGCAAAAGATCTCGTCATGCTGAGACCCCCGTATTCCAGAGCATGCCGAGTCTGAATTGTAGTTGATTGCCGGGTTGATGGATATTGCAGAAATGGATTCTAGATACATTTTTTTATTACGTTGTTATTTATTGTAAAGATGCAGTCTAAGCAGAGCAAGTCAGAAGGATCTAGGGGAACATCTGGGAATATCTAGTGAAATACATTTTAAAACTGCTTCACCGGACAGACCGAGTATGCAGCATTTTAAATCTCAGACCTTTGAAAATTGTATTCTTTTTGATGAATCAATGTGTGCTTATCGTTTCACGGATCGACTCAAGCCCAATGAAAAATGGATCTTCTGTTTATCCAGGCTTAGAAGATTTTCACTTTTCAAACCGATGTAAATTTCGTATTTATACGTATATTTGTGCCCGTTTTGTCTGCTGTTGTAACTCTGTAGTTTCCTTCGGGATTAATAAAGATTCTGTCTGGTTATAAATATGGAACCCTTTTTAATATGCCATCATATTTATGCAGTCATCTTTTGACTTTAAATTTTGCATTAGTGTGTTTACATTTACAACGCATTTCAACCTTTCAGCTGATAGTCTGCTGCTGTCAGATGCCTGTCTTATTTTTTTTTCTATAAAGTGTTGTTTATTTCATTCATTAAAATTAAACTTACTGTAAAAGTAACTCCTGTAGTCAAGCCAGTGAGTGTCACGATTGTTCGCATACTAATAACACATAACTGAAAAGTTAAGCTCATAAAAATGTTTTGTGAAGTTTGTTTTCATGAACACAATATAAAATTAAATTGGAATGTTTCCTTCACATCACATTTAAGGACAAAGCTGTAAAGAAACTTAAACTTTAAGAAGATATACAAACTATTCATGTATTGTACACAATGTTATTCTAAATTAAATTATATATATTGAGTCAGTATGTATTTAAAAAAAAAACAACAATATATATTAATTGATCTGCATATAATTTCTCTGGTTTTTAATCACTACTTAGGTTTTTTGTTTTTTCTTCATTTGACGACCCATCGTTTGTCTGCTTTTCTGGTGCAACCCCATGCATTGTCCTGCAGTTGTCCGCCATTATACTGATATTACAACATTCTGGGCATCTTATTTTCATATTCTTTAGTATTCTGATGGAATCTTTCATCCTGGTCTTCACTAACCACTCTAATATTTTCAGGGGAAAATTCCAAATGTGAATCCAAAAAATGAACTAATGTTTCAACCCAGTTCCTTAAACCTAATTAATAAGTTTTTCTCAATTTCTTTCTAGCTTGTGTCTTTACTGTTACCTTTAGCTTTAAACGTAATTTCTTTGTTTGATACCCAAGTCTCTCATTCCAAGTCTTTCATCGGACCATCAAATTGTGCACCCAAAATCTGTTTTCTGATATCAGGTCTGGCAAAAATTCCGTCTTTCAGTTTATCCTCAGACAAATCTGGAAGCGTTCAGCACAAGTACATTAAACAAGCTCTATCTCTTGATAGGGCTTTGGCAAACTGTTTCATTAAACCAAGCTTAATGTGAGGTGGTGGTAGCAGTGCTTTATCTGGATCCACAGAGTGAGGTTAAATGATGTTTTTGGCACCGAGCTGTAGATGTTATTTATTTTTTCCTAACTGGCTATTAAATCTCAACACCATGTCAATTCTTTCCTTGCTGAGAAAATAGGGGAGTTTTGCATGTCTTCACTGTGCTGGCCCAGTAAAATACACAGAACGTTTAGGTCCCTATATATGAACCTTATCACACAGAGTAACTGTTTTACTTTGAACATAGATTTTAATATTAGAAAATGTTAAAATCAAACAAGTTATCACTAAAACATTGATAATTATAATATGAAAACAATTTTAAAAACCTTGGCAGCTAAAAATGTGTTTTGTGAGAAAAATAATATATGATGGAGAGAAACGGTTTTCATTTTTGAATTCAGTGCCCAAAAATATATAAAAATCACATGAAGTGGTCAAAACAATTTTTTCAATGTATACCTGTGAATTTAAATGAAAGACCTTAAGTAATAATAAGGAAAAAAGATAGGAAAACTTTGTATTGAAGACATGTTTCTTGGTGTTTTCATTAATTAATTGGTTTTGTATTTATGTATGTATTTATTTTTTGTCTTTTCTCTCCTTCTTTCATAGTTTCTAATGAGGTGCCTGAGCACCCCTGTGTATCTCCTGTGTCTAATCAGGTGTTTGAGCGAAGGCTGATCGAGAAGTACATTGCAGAGAATGGGACTGATCCTGTTAATGGACAGCCACTCTCCGAGGAGCAGCTAATTGATATTAAAGGTATGTTTCTAATACGTTTGATTCTTAAGCAGACATTACTTTTTGTGTCTTCCACATATTGTCAAAACACAAAGCTGCAGAAGAATTAAAAAAAAAAATTTATATATATATATATACTAGGCTGACCCGCCTTTTAAGGCGACCGACTTTTAAGTTGACCACTTCTTAAGGCAATTCAATATGTAGATCAATTTGATATTTTATACAAACTCATTAATTTGGTTATATTGCATTTGAGCGGTATTACTTTCAGGGCTGTGGAGTCGGTAGATAAATGCTCCGACTCCTCAGTTTCTAAATCTTCCGACTCCTCTGTATGTATATACTATGCCAATGTATTTTCTACATCCATTGAAGGAAAGGAAGGCAACATACATGTCATTTCACCACAGAACTACTGGCTAGGAAGTCAACACTCTACTATAATGCCAGATTAAAGACAAACACAATGAAAACAAGATTTTATTTATTTATTTTTTTAAACAAGTGTCTGGATAGTAATAGCAGGAATAAAAATCAGGAACAGGAAATGTATTGGTTCAAAAATACAAACCACATTCTTTGCTAGTTTTAACTTTTAAAACAAAAAAAAGCTTAACTATATGAACTAAAAACAATATCTGGAAAACCTATGTTAAACTTGGAACACAGTTATAGTTAAAGGAAAGGAAATAAATATGGCAGCCTCCATATTTCTCTGACCTCGGGGTCCCTTTAAATACAATCTAAAATCGGTGGGCTTTAGGCTAGGTTCACAGTTCCCTGTAACAGTGGAACATGACACAATGGAAAGCAGTGCCGCACCTTACCTGTGCATTACATCCCATATAGTGACGCATACAGTCAATGAAAAGCATGCTTCATGGTTACTTGACATGTTCATTTTGTGGTAACATTATGCACTGCATGCATTGGGCTTTATTCTTACAGCAGAGAAGTAGTTCATTATGACTGTTTGTGAATTGGGACATTTCAACTTACTTTTTTAATTCCCATTTAAATTTAGTAGGAGTCGGAGTCGGTTAACTTTTTGCCTTTGACTCCAGGTACCCAAAATTGTCTCCGACTCCACAGCCCTGATTACTTTAATACTCGTAGTTTCTGTTATTTTTGTGATGAAATTTAAACTTTTTTTCTATATTGAGGTCGCCCTTTTGAACCCCCCTGATATTTACTACGTGGTGAGGCATTTGTACTCCATCAACACTAATTATTTCCAGAGACATAATTTTGTCTATTTTTCCAGCGCATCGCGCACAAAAGCAAGGGAACAATGGGAGCACCAGAACTCTGCTCACATCATGTTGCTTCGTACCCCAAGCTGCAAGTAGTAAGTCTGTGATAAGTGGGTACGCTTTCCACTCACGGGACGGAAAGACAATCCCGACCGCTTTTATATAGTAAGAAAGAAGAAGATATCGCACAGTCTGGAGTAGAAAATCATCTTTTACCTGGAAAAACGAAACTACAAATCCCATCGTGCATTGCAAAATGGACGGGGCGTGTGTGAAACTCCGTGCCTGCATAGCATTCACGGGACAGAAGGACAATCCCAACCGCTTTTTATATATATAGATATAGATATAGATATAGATATATATATATATATATATATATATTACCTTAACTATCCTTTTGGAAAAATTCGGGAATGCCCTTGGGGGGCAGGCAAACCAAATGGTGTGCTAATTAATACGGAGAAATTAACTTGCTGCCTGATGCCTATTGTAGTTCTGGGCAACAATGTTAATAATTTTAGTCTTTATTTTAAAGAAACCTGTACGGAGTTTAAATTCATTTACCACATCATATCACATTTGTACAGCAAGGAAAAAAAACTTTGGACTTGGAGATAGACAGACAGATCTGTAGAACAGGTGTTTATTATTGTTTTAGTTAAACATCTTTACATTTGAAGGAATATTTAGGTTAGTGCTGCTGCCTGACAGATGTAGTATTCCAGGTCAAGTTCTTTAATTGGTTGTTATCTGTGTGGACGTTAAAAGTTCTCAGCTTGGATCTCAAGTTGGTTAACTGGCTACAGACGAAAGAGTACAGGTAAGGGGAGAATGCTCAACAAGGAGTGAGGTCATCAGTGGAGTTTCTTTAGGGTATGTCCTGGGACTGTTACTTTTTCTGATTTATATTGATGACGTTGATTTTGGTATAGTTAGTAAACGTGTGAAATTCACATATCGCAGTAAAATTAAAGAATGACAGATATCAAAGAGGCAGCAAAAACAACTCAAAAAAGAATTGGACAAGCTTCAGAACTGTGTGAACACTTGTAACATGAAGTTGAAGAAGCTAAGAAACACTCCTCTGCTCAAAGAGTTGTGGAAATTGGGAGCAACTTACTGACACATGTAGTTGAAGATGAAACCTTGACAGCCTTTTAAGAGAAATTAGGACAGTTTAACTATTATCTAAAGAAACGATCTTGATGGACTGAGTGGTCACCTCATGTTTGTCAAATTTCTTATTTTCTTATGTTCTCCACATGCCTTCAGGGATTTTCCTCCCACATCCCAAAGATTGTACATTTAGGTTAATTTGTGATTCTAAGTTGTGTGTGAGGTGTGTAAGTGAGTGTGCCATATGTTAGACTCTTGCCTTTATTTCTTGTCTTGCTCCCAGTGCAGATTGGTTAGGCTCTAGATATTGTGTCACTGAACTGGCATAAGTGGGTTTGAGAATATATGACCTTTGCATTAGTCATTGCCCAGTACATTACAATGACTGCTGAGCTTGTAAATCAACTTGAAATTAACTGCTCTTAGCCTATCATGTTGTACTTTGCTGTAATGAAAAGGTTTTTTCATGATCAAGCAATTTAACCTTGTGAAGACTTATCTGTTCTTAATATTTTTGACCTCCCCCAGTTAGTATGGTGGAGGCAGACAAGACGTTGTTTAATTTATTTGTTTTTCTCTCCTTGCTAGTATCACATCCTATTCGTCCAAAACCACCTTCATCCACAAGTATCCCTGCAATTCTTAAAGCCCTACAAGATGAATGGGTAAGTAGAGCACACCCTCCGTATCATGTTGAAATATGTTAGGAACATTGCAAATGTTAGTTCTGTCAGATTTGCTTTGGTATTTATAGTGCTGGCTGATGTGTCACACAGTGCAGTTATTCAAATCAAGTTTCCTCAGCCTCCTATTTTTATTTTTGAGTCTGGATTTATTTTACCAGTTTCCTACATGTTTTAGGAATAAGTATAATACTAACATAGTATTTAATTAGTGCAAGGGTAAGCAAAATTGGACCTGGAGGGCTATGGAAGCTGAAGGTTTTGTTCTAAACCAATAACATCTTATTTAATTTTATAGCTTGTTAGCATTTTCATTCTGCCATGTCAAGCCATTTAAGCTATTCTTATATCATTGATTTTTTTCTTTGGATGGATATCATCCAGATGATTTGTGGCCTGAAATGAATGAGTAATTGTCAGTCCTTTTTTTTTTTGTTCAGTTTCCTTTCAAGAATTTTATTAAACCAGATGGTTTGCAATAAATACACAATGATTTTAAGAGGAAACAAGTCAGACTGAGAACTACTCCTTAAAGAGCCATTAAAATCAACTAAAGTGGAGCATAAAAATTTAGCTTGAGCAGTAAGGACTTCACCCACAATAACTGAGTTCTCATAAAGATATTGGGTTGGAACAAAAACCTCCAGCCGCTGTGGTCCTGCAGGACTGACTTTACCCACTCTTGGGTAAGTAAGTACAGTGTGCAGATTGTTATTTTTTACTTGCTAAATAAAAAAAAAAATCCCTAGAGCAGTAAGTATGTACATATCAGAATAGTTTCTTTAGATACATTTCAGCCTTATAAGTACTAATACAAAAATCACAAATCATATATGGGGGTCACAATTGAAATATGAAATATCGGGCACTTACCTGGACTTGAGACACTATTTTGAATCTTCTGTGCTACAAGAATAATTATAATCTGTTATGGGGCAATGATAGGGAAATTGATGGCAGTATATACGCGCGGGAATTTTAAGAACATGCTTGTTTTAGTTTTCTACTGATTTTTTTTTTTTTCCCTTTAACAGCTAAGTCATTACGGGGTGTACGTTCTTTTAGCTCTTCAAAAGTACTTCTGCTACTACGTAGTTACCTTTTTTTTTTTTTTTTTGCATATGTAAAGCACAGACTTTATTATAATCCTATGTTGAGAATTCACATTGATGTAAACAGAAATTATTCTGAATAAAACATGACTCTAATGATCTTTCTCCAAGATGTACAGTGTGAAAGCTACTATACCAAAAGGAGAGGTTCTGCAGGTGCAAATAGGGAATGTAGGGCCTGCGATGGATTAAATAGGGCAAAGCAATCCAGCAGGTGGTAGAGATTGACCATTTTATGAAGCTTCATAGAGAAGCTAGGGATGGGTGGCAAAGGGTGCAAGATCATATGAGAGAGAGGCAGCACCACATGGCCAGTGTCTTGTGGTTGGTACTGCTTTACTAAGGTCATACAATGGCAAGTGACGGCGCAATGTTATCCCTCCAAGGGATGACCGAATGTGTCTTGGAAAATGAGTAGAGGGTAGTCTGGAAGGTGGATGGTACTCAGCATCCATCTACTAATGGCACAGTCTCTCTGACTCTCCAAGGTAATGGCCAACTGGGAATATCTCTTGGAAACTTGGCAATTTAAGAACAACAGAACGCTCAAGGGGCAGGGCAGGGAAGGGAAGTGAGGAGAGAATTAGATCACTTTCTAGTTTGCTCTTCACCCTTTCCCTTCAATAGATTAAATTAGTATGCAGAATGATATTCTTTTTGTTTTGAAGTTGCATACCTTGGCGTCATTTGGAGCTCTGCTTTACAGCTCCTCTTGTTAACCCTGGAGAGCTTATGCCTGAGTTTTCTCAGAAAAGCAATGCCTTTTATACGGTCAAATACTTGTGTTAAGTTGTAAAAGGTGCACAATTTTACTGTCGAGCACAATGAGATCTTAGTGTCTCTGCTTACAGTTGTTGGTATGGTGGTCATTCTTTTTTTTTCTTTTGTAATTTTTCTAGTTTAATTTCCCCAATAATTATTCTTGTTAAATCTGACTTTAAAGACAGTTATCTCTTTTTATAGGATGCTGTTATGTTGCACAGCTTCACTCTTAGACAGCAGCTACAAACCACTCGGCAGGAGCTCTCCCACGCCCTGTACCAGCATGATGCTGCCTGCAGAGTCATTGCTAGGCTGACCAAAGAAGTAACTGCTGCCAGAGAAGGTATATCTTAGTACTGATGGACTGTGCAGCTGAAGCTGTGCCAGATAATAACTAGTATATCTAAGCTATATATAAAAACTATTTGCTTCCTATTAATGTTTTTTTTTTGTTTTTTTTCTCCAGCCTTGGCTACTCTGAAGCCTCAGGCTGGATTGGCTGTTCCTCAAGCAGTGCCAGCTTCTCAGCCCATGACAGTGGTAAGTTATTGTATTGTGTATTTGCTATTAATTTATATTGGCTTCTCAGTTAAATTGTTTGATCAGTCTTTGTATAACACTGTTAACTCTTTCCCATGAATTTATTTGAATGTAACATGAAAAAATTGATTTGATATGATAGCTTACATAAGCGTTCATTATATCCAGCATATTTGCATTATGTGGGGGCATCAAACATCTGGTGGGTTGCCTTGTGTTGTAGTGTCAGGACTAGGCCGTAATTAACATCCAATTTGTAATGGTTTTCATTGCTGCTTGTTAGTATGCTGATTGTAACACACTCGTATACACCCCAAGAGTGATTCTCTAATAGGTTTAGCTACAGTTCCATTAACTCTGGTGACATTATTTGAAATATAATGAGCAATTGAGTGATGTATTTCTCTGTAGTTTAACAGGTTGGATCAGCTCATATGTTTAAAAAAATGTAATGCTAAGTATGGAATTGTGATAAAGGAGTACAGTAGTAACCTTGATTATGTTTTTTCCGCACCAAATTCTAGAGGCATACTAACATATTCATGTGTAAAGATTAATAGTAACTGTTCTCTTTTTTTTATACTCTTGAGAATCCACCCATCCATTATCCAACCCGCTATATCCTAACGACAGGGTCAGGGTGGTCTGCTGGAGCCAGTTCCAGACAACACAGGGCACAAGGCAGGAAACAAACCCCGGGCAGGGCGCCAGCCCACTGCAGGGCGCACACCCACACACCAAACACACACTAGGGACAATTTAGAATCACCAGTGCACCAAAACTGCATGTCTTTGGACTGTGGGAGGAAACCCGAACACCCGGAGGAAACCCACGCAGACACGGGGAGAACATGCAAACTCCACGCAGGGAGGACCTGGGAAGCAAACCTGGGTCTCTTAATGGCGAGGCAGCAGCACTACCCACTGCACCACCGTGCCGGCCCTTTTGAGAATCAATTGCATTAAGTGTTACATCTGTTCCTTTTTTTTTGATGATTACTGGAATTCTTATTTAGTTTTTAAACAGTCTACTACTTGTCAAAGGTCATTTTTGTTCTTGTTGGCAGGGTGCTGGAGAATCTATGGAAGTGGGTGAACAGGTTGGAATGACTCCTGACATCATTCAGAAGGCAAGTCCTTGTTTAAATAAGTAAATCAGTGGTATTTACTAAAATTTACATTGAGTGCAAAGTTTATAAAATGCTGTATAAATGTACATAAGTTTCAGTGTTTTCTAAAGTGGTCTCAAAGCTAAACTAAACCATGTGGTGTTTTTCATTTATGAATTACATATTCATGGTGTCTTGATAGTCGTTTTTGTATTAAAGTTTTTTTTTGCTTGTTTTGCAGCTTCAAGACAAAGCTACTGTGCTCACCACTGAGCGTAAGAAGGTAATAAGAATATAATATATTTAATGTATAGCATTGCACACTTAGCCTTTTTTGTGTAAAGGGTTTGGTCAGTAGTGTAGGAATAAGGTGATAGTAATAGTTGTGAAGAATGCAATTGTTTTTTTGTTTTTTTTTTTGGTGTACTTTTTCTGCTTGATGGAATCAACATTCAGTCTGCCATCAGAGAATTAAAAAGAAAAAAAAATAACACAATATGGTAGAGGGACTACTGTTGCCAGGAAAGGGACAGTGTTGGTTATAATTAGAAAGGCTTATGAAGCATATTGTCAACTGATAACTCTGTGAAGAGCACTATATGAAGATCAACTGAATTAAACTGGTATTGGTCAAATGAATACAAAATGTACTATATGTCTTGACTCTCGGATATTTGGGCATTTTAAAATCTTTTAACTAGTCATAAGAAGAGCTTCTGCTGAAGGATGTCATTTCCCAGAAGTGACAGAACCACAGAAATGGATGTTGACATTGTATTTATTAATTTATTTTTACTACTCTGTCATCAGACACATGGGACGAGGGATTGGATAGTTGTGCCTCCTCCCATTTCTTTAATGTCTGATTCATAAAACTTGTATTAGCTTTGGTAATGTTCTTAATTTTAATGTACCTTGGATTCTCTAGGTTTTAAAGACATGCCTTAATGTTAATCGATCAATTTTATTAAAAAAAGGTCTAGAAAGTTAAATACAGAAATACATTTAAAAAGCTTTCATGAGAGAAACCGTGCCCAGTGCTCTGGCACAGGCTGTAGCTCCCCACAACACATTAGTTTACCCATGATATTTTGTTTGTTAAAAACTAAAATAAATGCCCAATAACTTTTTTTTTTTTCTATCAACAGAGAGGAAAGACCGTTCCTGAGGAATTGGTTCGTGCAGAGGATCTCAGTAAATATCGCCAAGTTGCTTCTCATGCAGTAAGTTTTGTGACCTTCATGTTGCTGGTTTTCTTCAATAAGATTCAATTATCACATGAGAGCATAATTTTATACTTTATTTTTAGGGTCTGCATAGTGCCAGTATCCCAGGAATTCTTGCTCTTGACCTCTGCCCATCAGACACCAGCAAAGTGCTTACTGGTGGGTATTTGGTACCCCCTTTATACAGCTTGCAAAATGCAAGAGTAGAAAAGCTGAAATTCTATTTCATTATTAGTCTTTTTGTTTTATTGTAGCCTGTACATAAGTAACACTTCTTTGTTTTGACACCAGGTGGTGCTGATAAAAATGTTGTTGTCTTTGACAAAAATGCTGAACACATTATTGCAACACTCAAGGGCCACACCAAGAAAGTCACCAGTGTGGTATACCATCCATCTCAGGTAATGAAAAGTTGTTATATAATAAATAAATTAAATTCTGTCTTTTAAGTATGTACAATAGAGGGTATTTCTAGATCTAAAAATTCTGTGCAGTTCTGCTTTCAACAAATGTAAAAGTAACATGTACTAATCAGGAAAAATAAATCTAGTGAAGTTTAAATCTCAAAGCAATCTTTGGTAATTTTATTGTTTACAGAGTTTTTAATATTGATTTTGGTCTCTTTAGAGTGTTGTAAATCACACAGTCAACTAAATTAAAAAAATAACCACTGCTTTCCAAAGACTAATACTTATGTCCACCTGATTGTATTGTCATTTTTTTCATGTTCTTTTCTTATTTCTAATTAGCTGCCTTTTTGTGTTTTAGACTGTTGTCTTCTCAGCTTCCCCCGACTCAACTATTCGTATTTGGTCTGTGCCCAATTCCTCTTGCATTCAAGTGGTTCGAGCCCATGAAGGTCCAGTTACTGGGCTCAGTCTGCATGCTACTGGAGACTACCTGTTGAGTGCTTCAGAGGATCAGGTGATGAGCACACTCTTTTGTTATTTTTGAAATTACTGTATCTGTGTTTTCCTTCTACGTTGTCATTGACTTGCCTTTTTGGTTAACTGGCAAATCCAATTAGGCTTTGTTTTAATTTAGGTAGATGTGGCTGAGAGAGTGAGTGAGTGAAACTGAGACCTGGGATGGACTGGTGCAACTTCCAGGATGAATTCTTGCCTTGCATCTGTTACAGTCAAAAGAGACTCCAGCTGCACTGTAGTCCCAATCTTGATTGAAAATGTGTGCATGTTTATGTTGCTCACAGGCTAATTAATGCCTTTCTGTATTCATTTTCAGTACTGGGCATTCTCAGATGTTCAGACCGGCCGTATTTTGACCAAGGTAGCAGATGAAAGTTCTGCTTGTGGTAAGTTTTATCACATGCATTAAGATGGGTGTGGATGGGCATTGGGGACAAGGGTTAAGTGTTAAAGAAGAAGTCACATAATTATTTATTAGTAGAAGCACTGATAACATTTTTGCAAGTTTATGTGAAACTGATTGTGCATATCTTGTGTTGCATTGTAGTTACATACCATTTACTTTATTATTGTCAAATGGAGTACATCTTGTCCAATTGTATTCTTTTAAAGGAAAATCAGTTTGTATGGTAGGTTACCTACCAGGTAACGCTTGTGGTTGGTCTGCAAGTCGGCAAACATCCGCCACGGTGCCCTAGAAGCAGATCATAGAATGTTGCATAGTTTTACTGTCAAATAATGCAAGGTAACCACCCATAAAATCAGATTGTGATTCAGACTACGAATGCCATTAATGTAATTACCCCGATCTACATTCTGTCAAATAAACGAACCACACGCCGTGGTGCAACGTAAAGAGGCTTCGCCTCTGAAGCTGACGTCCAAGGTTCGATCCCCGAGAGGGAGTGCAGTGAGTGGGTACGCCTGATTAGGGCGAAATACTTGTAGCGTATTCTTTGCATTATTTCACAGTAAAACTATGCTATATATATATATATTTTTTTTTTTCTCCCCACATTTTATGTTACAGCCTTATTTCAAAATGGATTAAATTCATTTTTTTCCTCAGAATTCTACACAACACCCCATAATGACAACGTGAAAAAAGTTAACTTGAGATTTTTGAAAATTTATTAAAAATACAAAAACTGAGAAAGCACATGTACATAAGTATTCACACCCTTTGTCATGAAGCTCAAAATTGAGCTCAGGTGCATCCTGTTTCCCCTGATCATCCTTGAGATGTTTCTGCAGCTTCATTGGAGTCCACCTGTGGTAAATTCAGTTGGTTGGACATGATTTGGAAAGGCACACACCTGTCTATAGAAGGTCCCACAGTTGACAGTTCATGTCAGAGCACAAATCAAGCATGAAGTCAAAGGAATTGTCTGTAGACCTCCGAGACAGGATTGTCTCGAGGCACAAATCTGGGGAAGGTTAAATAAAAATTTCTGCTGCTTTGAAGGTCCCAATGAGCACAGTGGCCTCCATCATCTGTAAGTGGAAGAAGTTTGAAACCACCAGGACTCTTCCTAGAGCTGGTCAGCCATCTAAACTGAGCGATCGGGGGAGAAGGGCCTTAGTCAGGGAGGTGACCAAGAACCCGATGGTTACTCTGTCAGAGCTCCAGAGGTCCTCTGTGGAGAGATTAGAATCTTCCAGAAGGACAACCATCCCTGCAGCAATCCACCAGTGAGGCCTGTATGGTAGAGTGGCCAGACGGAAGCCACTCCTTAGTAAAAGGCACATGGCAGCCCGCCTGGAGTTTGCCAAAAGGCACCTGAAAGACTCTCAGACCATGAGAAACAAAATTCTCTGGTCTGGTGAGACAAAGATTGAACTCCTTGGTGTGAATGCCAGGCGTCACGTTTGGAGGAAACCAGGCACCGCTCATCACTAGGCCAATACCATCCCTACAGCGAAGCATGGTGGTGGCAGCATCATGCTGTGGGGATGTTTGTCAGCGGCAGGAACTGGGAGACTAGTCAGGATAAAGGGAAAGATGACTGCAGCAATGTACAAAGACATCCTGTATGAAAACCTGCTCCAGAGTGTTCTTGACCTCAGACTGGGGCGACGGTTCATCTTTCAGCAGGACAACGACCCTAAGTACACAGCCAAGATATCAAAGGAGTGGCTTCAGGACAACTCTGTGAATGTCCTTGAGTGGCCCAGACTTGAATCCGATTGAACATCTCTGGAGAGATCCTAAAATGGCTGGGCACCGACGCTTCCCATCCAACCTGATGGAGCTTGAGAGGTGCTGCAAAGACGAATGGGCGGAACTGGCCAAGGATAGGTGTGCCAAGCTTATGGCATCATATTCAAAAAGACTCGAGGCTATAATTTCTGCCAAAGGGGCAGAGACAAAGTATTGAGCAAAGGCTGTGAATACTTCCATTTATCAATTTTCTAACCCGCTGAATCCAAATACAGGGTCACGGGGGTCTGCTGGAGCCAATCCCAGCCAACACAGGGCACAAGGCAGGAACCAATCCTGGGCAGGGTGCCAACCCACCGCAGGACACACACAAACACACCCACACACCAAGCACACACTAGGGCCAATTTAGAATCGCCAATCCACCTAACCTGCATGTCTTTGGATTGTGGGAGGAAACCCACGCAGACACGGGGAGAACATGCAAACTCCACGCAGGGAGTACCCGGGAAGCGAACCCGGGTCTCCCAACTACGAGGCAGCAGCGCCACCCACTGCGCCACCATGCCGCCCGCTGTGAATACTTATGTACCTGTTATTTCTCAGTTTTTTTATTTTTAATAAATTTGCAAAAACCTCAAACTTTTTTCACGTCATTATGGGGTATTGTGTGTAGAATTCTGAGGAAAAAAATGAATTTAATCCATTTTGGAATAAGGCTGTAATGTAACAAAATGTGAAAAAAATTATGTGCTGTGAATACTTTCCAGATGCACTGTGTGTGTGTATGTAATTATATATATATATATATATATATATATATATATATATATATATATATATATATATATATATATATATATATATATATATATATATTCATATTCATATATATATATATATTCATATTCATATATATATATATATATATATTCATATATATATATATATATATATTCATATATATATATATATATTCATATTCATATTCATTTGGATCTTGATCTTTGTTAGTCCGCGAATGAATTAGAAGAAGCAACACTAGATGGCAGTAGAGAGACAGCTAAAACATAGGCATTGCATTAAGAATCTCCTCCAGGCTTATACTACTGAAGACTGCAGTACGCCAGTCACACCTCAAAACACAGACATTCAAACTAAACAAATTGTTGTGCTTTAAATTAACTAAAGAGATCTTCATTTAGATCTTGATCTTTGTTTGTCCGCGAATTCCACCTTCCAGTTTAGTACGTTGTTGTTACTCACGGATGTCAACAATGTGCCGGAATAACGAAAGGGGTGGTGGACAGTGTTACGCTGGTTAGCTCCTGAGGCCTGGTTAGAGAATGAGATTGCCGAAGATAAAAGATACGTGCCTACGTAACATATGGCTGAAAGAAAGGCAGTGGGTAAAATGAATGACAAAGTAACAGCACGTTCCAGAAATTATTATTGTTATGTTGTAGCTGGCGAGTGCTGCGCGTCTCACAGTTGTACCGTGCCTTGCTCGCATGTCAGTGAAGTCATCCCTATTTATGCTTTAAAGAACCTGGATACCTATGTGTCCCCCTTTTATAATCATTGCTCCGTGTATATTGCCTTACTCTTTGGATTGCCACAAAGCAAACTGCAAAATTGGAGAAAGGTTGAGAAGACCTTGTGAGAGGAAACGATAGCGTCGTGAAAACGAGACGGACTGTGAACGGACAGAAGCAGAAATGCTCCTACACCACCACATAATTACGATTCGGACAGTGATTCCGAGTAGGCCATTCCTATCGAATCAATGTCCAAGGGTTTTCGTTTGTAATTTTGTTTCCCTTATAAAAAATCATAATGCTGTTAAGGGCAAGGGCATGTGTGTATGTATGTATATATATATATATATATATGTATATATATATATATATATATATATATATATATATATATATATATATATATATATATATATATATATATATATATATATATATATATATATATTCCCGATCAAAAGTTTAAGACCACTTGAAAAATAGCAAAAAATCATATTTTGCATGGTTGGATCTTAACAAGGTTCCAAGTAGAGCTTCAACATGCAACAAGAAGAAATGGGAGTGAGACAAAACTTTTTTTGAGCATGCAATTAATTGAAAATAACGACTAAATTGAAACAGGCTGTTTTACAGCTGATCAAGATTTTAGGACTACACCTACAGAAACTACGAGTATTAAAGTAATACCGCTCAAATGCAGTATAACCAAATGAATGAGTTTGTATAAAATACCAAATTGATCTACATATTGAATTGCCTTAAGAAGTGGTCAACTTAAGTCGGTCGCCTTAAAAGGCGGGTCAGCCGTGTGTGTGTGTGTACATGTATATATTTTCAGTTGTTCTATATGACCTAACTGTACTGTTAATTCAGATGTTTTATATTGTGAAGTTGAAAAATGTACTTAAATGAATTGGATTTACAAAAAAAATGCAGTACAAATGGCTTATATTAGAAAATGAAGTATGTGGGTAGTGGATCCCAGTACATATTAATATTTTTTTCAAATCAAAATGAATAGAGGTGTCAAACTAAAATTCAGTCCTTTCAGCTTTGTTTACTGTTACTTTAAGTTTACTTTTTTTGGTTATGTCTCTGAATTTATAGTGCAGTGAAGAAATGTTTCCATTTTCGTGTAAAATGAATGTTTTTTGCTGCAAACAGTAGAATTCTGATGAAACTGATGTCACAAATATACTTCCAAGTATCCATTTTCAAGCTTAGTCAATGAAAAAAGTCCAGTATTCATAGGGATTAGTCGATTTTTGGTGTTGCTTGATCTAAAATACTGTTTTGTTTACTGCATTAAGTATACAGTATCTCACAAAAGTAAGTACACCCGTCACATTTTTGTAAATATTGTATTATATCTTTTCATGGCACAACACTGAGGATATGACCATTTGATACAAAGTAGTCAGTGTACAGCTTGTATAACAGTGTAAATTTGCTTTGATAATTTCTTTGCTGTATTAAAGTGTCATCTTCAGTGTTTTAATATTTACAAAAATGTGAGGGGTGTACTCACTTTTGTGAGATACTGTATAAGCACAAATAAAATAAAAAATGGTCAGCAGCTGATTGTAAAGGTCACACAGGCTATAATAAAGTTTTAATTATGCCTGCTTTCTAAAAGTGAAATAAGTACAGCCTTAACATAAAATTGAGCATAGCTGAATGTGTTCATGAGTTAATTTTACACTTGATAGTAATGCGTCTCCAACAGTTAGCAGCCTAATGGCCTGATAATACGCAATATGAGAAACCTGGCGACTTCCAGTTCTCTTGCCTGTTTAATTGCCAGTTTAATAAGATCTTTTATTATTGCTTGCACTGTCCAACCATACAATTCAAAAATGAATTGTCAGACATTCTTTTTTAAGGTTAAGCCACAGGTTCAGGTTAGAAACCAGTTCTGGACAGGATGTCAGTCCATCACACAACACACTCCTGCACATACCTGCACTTATTCAGAGAGAACTAATACAGAAGAGCCAGCTAATCTAAGAGTAAAGTTACATTTAATTGTAGTTCAAAATAGGCCGTGCTAATAGTGTCCAGTAGTTAAGGACCCCTAAAAATCGTATAATGTTGAAGAGAAACTGGCAGTGTTAGACCGCATTTTACAAGATATTTGGATTGGTGATTCTACTGTATGAGGAAACATGATATCCTCATATTAGACTTATTTTTCCTGATGATCGTCATGGTGGCAGCAGACCAAGCAGGTCAGCCCAGACTTCCCTGGCCAGAGCATACAGATTCCAGCTTATCTTGTGAATTTCCATTCCCAGTCCAACTGAGAAATGCAGTCCCTCCAACTTGTCCTGGGTTTGCCACAAGGTCTCCATCCAATCAAATGTGCCAAGAGTAAATCCAGAGGGAATTGCCTTGAAGGGGAATCATTACAAAATGCCCAGACCACCTCGACTGGCATTTCTCATTTCAGAGGAGCAGCCTTTATGCTCTAAAGTGCTTCCAGATTTCTGAGCTTCTCACACAATAATAGAGTTTCAGCCCAGCCACTGTGTGAAGAAATCTTGTTTCTGCAGCTTGTACTCACAGTTCTTTCTGTCATTACCCACACTTCATGACCATAGGTGAGGACAGAGATGTCGATGAACCAGTTAATCAGGAGCTTTGTCTAAAGTCCCGGTACATCACCTGCAGAATTTTTGCCACCGCTATAGTCTGCTTGTCAGTCTCCTACCCAAGCCCCCCTTTCATTGCTTGTGAACAAGATCCAGTCATTCTCCAACTCCTCCACTAAGGGCAGTTGCCAAAACAACAATAAAATGTTAAAATTGAAAAACACAACTGTGCACAGTTAATTTTTTCCTCACTTTGTCTTCCTGGCAGCTTTAACCTGTGCCCAGTTCCATCCTGATGGGCTGATTTTTGGGACTGGAACAATAGATTCTCAGATAAAGATTTGGGATCTAAAGGTGAGCACTCATTCTCAACTTGCTTTTGGAATGGGGGGGTGTGGAGTCTTCGCTATACCACAGATTTTATCTTTAATACAGGCAGATGTGTTAAATAGAGCTCATCAAAATCTCACTTTACTTAAATGCCACCTGAATACACAGCTGTCAATGTTTTCTTGTCCATTCTCAAAATAACTCTGCTTTTCTACATATTTCTAGGAAAGAACAAATGTAGCCAACTTCCCTGGGCACTCTGGACCAATCACAAGTATTGCTTTCTCGGAGAATGGTTATTACCTGGCCACATCTGCAGATGACTCTTCTGTCAAACTGTGGGATCTGCGCAAGCTCAAGAACTTTAAAACTATCCAGCTGGATGACAATTATGAGGTAGTGTGGTTAGCCTTTTTTATTTAAAGCTGTAAGCACCCACTTTATTAAAAGGCAATACTTAACATTTGTGCTGGTCTTGTCTTCTAGGTGAAATCTCTTGTCTTTGATCAAAGTGGCACATACCTGGCAGTTGCAGGCTCGGATATTAGAATTTATGTCTGTAAGCAATGGTCAGAAGTCCTGAACTTCACAGGTAAGTTCTGGGCTAACTCTGGTTGCTGCTGTCAGTTGGTTTTAGGAGTTAAGGAAGTAACTGACAGAAACGTGAAAATTGCACTATAATTATAGGACATCGTTGGCACAACTACATTAAGTAACAAAGTTAGAAATACATTATGTTGGCCACCAATAATTAGTTACCAGCACACATTTTTTTTTTTTTTTAATCAAATAGCTGCAATCCACATCAGCATCTCAACAGTATGGGTGTTGAAAAAAGAGTTTGCTCACTAAACATAACATTTAAGTAGCTGATATTTTAAAGAAATAAAAGCGTGAAGATGTTGTTCTTAAGTTGTGATAGAAGGGGTGGTGTGAAATGGTGCAAGTGCCATCATAGCAAATACTCGTGTGCATGATGTAAAAAGATTCTGATTATTAGTCATGATTTCTTTTTTTAGGCTTTACATAATGAAGTCTATTCTAAATTAATGTTAAAACAAGTTGGTATAAAGAGTGTATTATTCTAGTTGGAAGTGGGTGTACAGTTTTGAGCACAAAGATTTCTTTTCTTTCCCTTATCGTTCCTATTTAAACTTCATAGTCCAGTGCTTTTGTGTTTTGTTATTTTAATAATCGGCCCTATAATCCTTGTAAAGCAGGAAATGGTTCTCCTTTGAGTGCCACGCAGTAGATTAATTAAACCTCTAGAGTTCAGTTCTTAGAATCATTTTGGCTAATCTCAGGAACAATACCAATATGTCTAGTGGTCTTTGGGGGACTGTTGAATTTTAAAAATAACCAATATCCATTCTGTAATACTAAAAATAGGTTCCTGTTGAAAGTCTAAATTTGAGGTTTGTATTGAAATACTGTGGTGGTTGGGTTACAAAAACAAGACCTCATTTATGAAGTGATTTTACAACAGAATTCTTGCATGATCAGTTTTTAAACTTAATTTCACTTGATTCTCAGCATTATCAGTCAGAATGTCATCACATAGCATGACCAAATCTCGAGGCCGTCTGAATGTGTGTAAATACATTAACTGCTGGTCCAAATGCTTCTCATTGTTATTAATATTGATTATTTGGCCAACTCCTTTATCAAGGAGACTTACAAAAGTAAGCTCTGTAATACATACAAAGAATACATTCTCATAATACATTTAGAATACCTTTTTGCTTGGCCAGTATCTTCTGTTTCCCCCAAATGGTATAATTTCAGTATATATGGATTAAATACAGATTAGCTGTCCAATGTTTTCTGTTGAGCTGCTTATGTTTACTAAAATGTTTTTTGTTTTTGTTTTTTTTTTTTTCCTCCTTTAAATACTAATAAATTAGTTATACATGTAAGTTTCAGGTTAGGCTGTAAACCCTCACAACAGACAATGCAGTATGTACGATGCTCGATATGAACAGAAAGTATTCAATGCAAACCCGTTTACATAACTGTAAAGTCACAGTCAGTTTAAGAAACCATAGATGTTTATGTGATTAGCAAAAGAGGTATCACAAAAATAAAGGCCAATTTAAGATAGATTGGTTGATTCCTTTAAGACTGTGTCACATTACACAACATCTAGTAGAAGGGTATGTCAACGTATCCATTGGATTACTGATGTGCTTACATGACTAGAACTCATTGTGATTTCAAATGACGGTGTAATAATTTTCCAGCATAGTTTCACATGTCCCGAGTATCGAGAGTTTACCCCTTTTTCTTATAGACAATAGCATGCTGCCCAAAGGAGCTTGTGACCATGCAAAGGATTTTTACAGGTATGGCAGGGTCAGCTGCAGTCTAGGCCCTTATTTTTTTCCATCCTGTCATAATGCGTAAAACACAAGACAACAGAAAGACAAGTCTCTCTTCAACTCGTGAGGTCGAAAAAAACCCACATTTCTTCTCCTTTGTTGCTGTATTCTATTTTAGGGCGATCACTCATTAGTTGTGATCTTTCATGCACACAGAGCCCACCCTGTTTGATTTTGTCAGGAAGAGTCATAGACTAGTTGGGCTGCGTGTCTGGGAATGGCACACAATACAACTGGCAGCCACCAGAGGTCACTGCCACTACCTCTGACGCACAAAGATTACGTAAATCAAGTCTGTGAATGGTATAGCTGGAAAAAGTGTTTAATGTGTTATGGCCTTAACTTGGCAATGTGATTTCATTTTGTTTGCTTAAATGGTAAGTTTACAGATTATCAATAGTCTGTAGAAATGGTATTTGGGATCTAATAAAAGCATGAAAGTGAATGCTGATCTGTGTTTGTGAATGTTTGCGCTTAGACTTTTGTCCTTGTGTGTATTGTTAAGCAAGTGCAGGTTTCTTTAACCTCTGCCTCATTTATGTCTGTTTTCTGCTGCTTTGATTTCACTGGCTATAACTTCATCATCCTTTACTCTGTATGTATGTATGTTCTACTCCTCAAAATAAATGTCAGACACTTCTCTTTCAGAACTTTTACACCTGGGGAATTGCTATGTGTTATAGATATATCGCAGCAAAATAAGCTGCACAATGTAGTAACGTTTTTACCAAAACATACACTTTGAATGTTAATCTTATTTCCGTAGATGTTGGAATAACATTCCAAACATTACAACAACAACAACATTTATTTATATAGCACATTTTCATACAAAAAAAAATGTAGCTCAAAGTGCTTGAAAAAGCATATAAAAGCATTGGTGAATGTGTTGGGAACACCCAGAAAAAAATGGTTATGAAATATCTACAAGTAATATTTGTAGTTTTACTGTTTTGTAGCAGTACAAAAAAAACAGGATACTTTGCTTTTACTGTTATCAAATAAATAACCATAACATTAATATCCATTATTGAATACCTACGACCCATATTGGAAACACATGATGCCGTTTGGAAGGGCAGATCTTACTCTGATAAGGAGATTGCACCATACTAGGGGGCTTTACCCCCTGCTCACTTCGCGCGCCAAACCCCACGGCCTGCGCTTGATGCCAGCCACTTCACGTCTCTGAACCCTCTTGTTGTGAAGAGGTGGGCTGAACGCACCTCAAGGAGACGCGATTGCTCCTCCAAAACCCCCTCTTAAACAGTGATACAATGTGAAACAAATCCAGGTTGTTTTTTTTTTTTTTAAACCACCTCTTTGCTTGATCAGCTGCTGGATTGCTGCTGCTACCGTGCCACATGATCTGCATCTCGCATGGTGCTTTGAACATTTAAAAGCCTGTACAGCAGCTGTCCTACTCTTTGTCTTTTATTTCCTGCCCCAGGCGTGGATAAATCTGTTGTCACAAAGTCTCTTCTTGTGGGACACGAGTTCTTGATGTTTTTTTAGTTTATAATTTGAAAACAGAATAAGAATCTGAAAATCTAACAGCATATATATATATATATACATATAAAATATATATATATATATATATATATATATAAAATATATATGTGTGTGTGTGTAGGTTTTAAAATAAGCAGATTTTAAAGAGTGACATAAAAACGTGATATAAAATTGTTTCACTTTTAGGTTTAGGATTTCATATATATAGAGAGTAGACATCCAAATTACAATTTCAGTATTTGCAAGATTCAAAAACATATTTACCAAAAAAAAAAAAAAAAGACATTCTGATATAGAGAAAGTGGAATGTGGTGTCATATGAAAGTTGGAACACCTTTCTCATTTAGTAGATGATGGTCTTTCCATCAAATTGTGCACAGCTGAATCAGGACGTCTAAGAAAGCCTAAGTGGCTGGGGGCAGGTGTTGCTGTGACACAGCAATTCACCATCTTTGAGGGAAGAAGAAAAAATATGGCAATGTGGTATAAGGGTATGCGACCCGTCATTTTGACAGCAATCTCAACATTATTCTACATTAATTATAGCAATGAGGAAATGAATGATTTTATGCAGTTTTCTATTTTGCATTATTGTTTGTTGACGTTGGTGGATCCAAAACAATGGAGCCGAGTTTAAAAGGTGAATTTGTTTGTTGCATGTTTCACATTTGGAAAGGCGAAAGGAAAATGAGAGATTGTGAGTTCACCACAAAAATAAAAGTATTTGAAGCATGTGTTAATACATCCACCTCTCATTCGTTGGAAAGTGTAAAAGTGTGTATTTGTGAGTTTCATCCATCCCTCAACACCTTTAAATGACCTTAATGTTCCATTTTTTGCTCAGTGTTAACACAGCTTTTGGATACAGTGCTGTGTTTACTTTTTGGGAGGACACTGTGCTTTTTATTTAAGTTTATAGAAATAGGTATTTTAAAATATGCTTGGCTGTTTGCTCTATCAATTCCGGTCTTTGTGTAAAAACATTTTTTACAGTTGTGACCTACTTTAATGTTCATCAGCTTGAAGATGTAGGGAAAATGTCTGCAATATTACAGAAAATTAATTAAAAAAATATATATAGAAAGTGCAGGTAAAAGTTTTTATCTGATGTGGTGTGTGTCATAAAATCTACAATAATCCATTTAGTGAACAAGCGAACAGTTTTTATGCACTGGGAGTTGGCTTCTTTATATGTTTGGGTGGGAAACGCACATGATATTCAGATAAGTGATTTCTCCTACACTGATGTGTGTGTTTGTTTGTTTTCTTTCCCCCCACAGAACACAGCGGAATCACCACTGGTGTGGCATTTGGACAGCATGCTCAGTTTCTTACTTCAACTGGAATGGATCGTAGCCTTAAATTCTACAGTTTGTAAATGGGATGCTTTCCTTCCTTCCTTCCTTTTTTTGTGGCTGTCAAGTTGCACTCATTTAAGGAACAATTTAGTTTTCTCCTCATTTAGGAAATTAGTTGTTTTTGCAGTTTTTTGTTTTTCCCCCATTTTTGAATTAGGGCTTATAGCCCAAGCATTGGACATAACTGGCTTGCTCCATGGAAACTGACGGACAGAAGTCAGCCAACACTTAAGCTTTCATTCGCTGGCTGTGCTTGAATTCTGTTCAGTTTGCTTCCACCTTGTGGCACCGCCTGTGCGATTATATGCACATCAATATTCATCCCTCAGTGGATTAGAGACCAACATACATTGCTTTTGGGTGCAGGATTGCGACAAATGTTTTATGAACAGGTGTTTTATTTTTGTTTTTTTTTTTTTTTTGTTTTTGCTATTTAAAACTGAGCCACAACAAACTTTATTTTAGAAATTTTTTGAATGGATATTATAAGGAGTCATTAGAAAATGGCACAGGATTATAGTTCCCCAATGATTTGGGCTTAGAGCTATTCCATGGATGAATAGTACAAGACTTATGGTTATCATTGCCTTGTAGAATATTTCATCGTTTGAAGCTTAAGTCTGTGAGCTTACAGGCTCTTCTCTTTTTACTGTGTTTTTTTATTGTGGAAATTGCAATTAAATTAATAGTTGAATTGTATTTTCCCATCTAAAGAGTTGCTTTTATTTGTTTTTGCCTCTGCTAAATTGGACTGTATGAGTCGGCTCTTAACAGATTTTGCCTGCTGTACGTCGTTAGTTTGTCTCAAACATACTCACTTGCAGCAAAGTGATGGCACGCAGGGGTTTAACCTAGAGGACTACGTTGTTTCTTTTTGTCTCTGTCTGGCCTCTTCTGATTTGATGTGATTGCATTAGGAATTAATCATTTTGATCATGACTTGAGGAAGTTACCACCCCAGACACACATTATCACATCTTTTTTGTATTCCAGTTGAATGAAATGAAGAACCTACTCAGTGTGTTGTTCTCTTGAAATTGTGTGATGTCTAAGACTCATTTTTGTAAACAGATTCTACTTCCATCTAATAAAGTAACTTCAATGAAATACGTGCGAGTTATGAGTATTATGGGCTTCAATAATAATGGGGTTTGTGTATATGCAAAAAAAGAAAATCCAGGCTAATGGTGCGTTTGCATGTCGTTCAGGATATTATGAGCTCCAACTTCACCAGATCTTAGTCTGGTTGGACTGTTTGTGGAAACAGGAGGTCGCTGTTGATTGTTACTTGGTCTATTTAAAAACGAAAAAAAAAAACAAAGGTAAACCCTGCATTTATCATGAAAATAAAGAGTAAACTAAACATATTTATTGTGTATCAGTTTCAAAAACAGAATTTATGGCTGACCAGGTTATATTTTATTTTTTATTTGATACAGTTGACTAAGGTAAAGAAATGGTGTATGAGAGGCTGGACACTAAGGAGGGAGAAAATTGGCTGATCTGAGGGACCAAGCTGGGAAAGATGTGCAGCAGGTTAGGGTGATAAAGGATAAAGATGGAAACGTACTCGCAAGCGAGAAGAGTGTGTTGGGAAGATGGAAAGAGTACTTTGAGAGCCTGATGAATGAAGAGAACGAGAGAAAGAAGAGGTTGGATGATGTGGAGGAGATAGTGAATCAGGAAGCGCAATGGATTAGCAAGGAGGAAGTAAGGACGGCTATGAAGAGGATGAAAAATTGAAAGGCCGTTGGTCCAGATGACATACCTGTAGAAGCATGGAGGTGTTTAGGAGAGATGGCAGTGGAGTTTTTAACCAGATTGTTTAATGGAATCTTAGAAAGTGAGAGGATGCCTGAGGAGTGGAGAAGAAGTGGACTGGTGCCAATATTTAAGAATAAGGGGGATGTGCAGGACTGAAGTAACTACAGGGGAATAAAATTTGATAAGGCACAGCATGAAGTTATGGGAAAGAGTAGTGGAAGCTCGGTTAAGAAGTGAGGTGATGATTAGTGAACAGCAGTGTGGTTTTCATGCCAAAAAAGATCACCACAGATGTGATGTTTGCTCTGAGGATGTTGATGGAGAAGTTTAGAGAAGGCCAGAAGGAGTTGCATTGTGTCTTTGTGGACCTGGAGAAAGCATACGACAGGATGAGGAGAGAGGAGCTGTGGTATTGTATGAGGAAGTCGGGAGTGGCAGAGAAGTATGTAAGAGTTGTACAGGATATGCACGAGGAAAGTGTGACTGTGATGAGGTCTGCGGTAGGAGTGACGGATGCATTCAAGTTGGAGGTGGGTTTACATCAGGGATCGGCTCTGAGCCCTTTCTTATTTGCAATGTTGATGGACAGGTTGACAGACAAGATTAGACAGGAGTCCCCGTGGACTATGATGTTTGCTAATGCCATTATGATCAGAGAGAGTAGGGAGCAGGATGAGGAGACCCCGGAGTGGTGGAGGTATGCTCTAGAGAGAAGAATGAATATCAGTAGGACCACCAAGACAGAATACATGTGAGTAAATGGGAGGTAGGTCAGTGGAATGGTGAGGATGCAGGGAGTAGAGTTGGAGAAGGTGGATGAGTTTAACTACTTGAGATCAACAGTACAGAGAAATAGGGATTGTGGAAGAGAAGTAAAAAAGAGAGTGCAGGCAGGGTGGAATGGGTGGAGAAGAGTGTCAGGAGTAATTTGTGACAGACTGGTATCAGCAAGAGTGAAATGGAAGGTCTACAGGACGGTAGTAACATCAGCTATGTTTTATGGGTTGGAGACGGTGGCACTGACCAGAAAGCAGGAGACAGAGCTGGAGGTGGCAGAGTTAAAGATGCTAAGATTTGCATTGGCGTGACGTGGATGAACAGGATTAGAAATTAGGACATTAGAGGGTCAGTTCAAGTTGGATGGTTGGGAGACAAAGTTAGAGGTGAGATTGCATTGGTTTGGACATGTGCAGAGGAGAGATGAGGGGTATACTGAGAGAAGGGTACTAAGGATAGAGCTGCCAGAAAAGAGGAAGGCCTAAGAGAAGGTTTTTGGATGTGGTGAGAGAGGACATGCAGGTGATGGGTGTAACAGAACAAGAGGCAGAGGACAGACAGATCTGGAAGAAGATGATCCGCTGTGGCGACCCCTAACAGGAGCAGCTGAAAGAAGAAGACGACAGTTGACGAAGGTAAAAGGTCAGAGTTATGTCACAACTGGGAGGATTTGGGGTAGCTTTGCTTTCTCTAAATTGCCCGACTCATGGCTCAGTTCAAAACATGATGTTAAATAAAAATTTCTGACTCAACCTCATATATTTACCATTTGTTTGATAACACTTAAGCCAGATTCTTAAATGAAACAGTAATTGCACCAGATACGTTTTGGGAAGAATTGACAAGCATGTTGTGGTAAGATAGATTTCACTTTTTTTCCCCCTCAACTTTAATTCTTTGACATTTAATACTTTCTGTGACTCTGAATTTGACAACATATTGTTTCTTCTCTCATCATCAATATTCCAATATTTGTCCATCCTTTCCTACATCTCGAGGACAACCCAGCAATATATACAGTGGTGTGAAAAACTATTTGCCCCCTTCCTGATTTCTTATTCTTTTGCATGTTTGTCACACAAAATGTTTCTGATCATCAAACACATTTAACCATTAGTCAAATATAACACAAGTAAACACAAAATGCAGTTTTTAAATGATGGTTTTTATTATTTAGGGAGAAAAAAAAATCCAAACCTACATGGCCCTGTGTGAAAAAGTAATTGCCCACTGAACCTAATAACTGGTTGGGCCACCCTTAGCAGCAATAACTGCAATCAAGCGCTTTATAACTTGCAATGAGTCTTTTACAGCACTCTGGAGGAATTTTGGCCCACTCATCTTTGCAGAATTGTTGTAATTCAGCTTTATTTGAGGGTTTTCTAGCATGAACCGCCTTTTTAAGGTCATGCCATAGCATCTCAATTGGATTCAGGTCAGGACTTTGACTAGGCCACTCCAAAGTCTTCATTTTGTTTTTCTTCAGCCATTCAGAGGTGGATTTGCTGGTGTGTTTTGGGTCATTGTCCTGTTGCAGCACCTAAGATCGCTTCAGCTTGAATTGACGAACAGATGGCCGGTCATTCTCCTTCAGGATTTTTTGGTAGACAGTAGAATTCATGGTTCCATCTATCACAGCAAGCCTTCCATGTCCTGAAGCAGCAAAACAACCCCAGACCATCACACTACCACCACCATATTTTACTGTTGGTATGATGTTCTTTTTCTGAAATGCTGTGTTCCTTTTACTCCCGATGTAACGGACATTTGCCTTCCAAAAAGTTCAACTTTTGTCTCATCAGTCCACAAGGTATTTTCCCAAAAGTCTTGGCAATCATTGAGATGTTTCTTAGCAAAATTGAGACGAGCCCTAATGTTCTTTTTGCTTAACAGTGGTTTGTGTCTTGGAAATCTGCCATGCAGGCCGTTTTTGCCCAGTCTCTTTCTTATGGTGGAGTCGTGAACACTGACCTTAATTGAGGCAAGTGAGGCCTGCAGTTCTTTAGACATTGTCCTGGGGTCTTTTGTGACCTCTCGGATGAGTCGTCTCTGCACTCTTGGGGTTATTTTGGTCTGCCGGCCACTCCTGGGAAGGTTCACCACTGTTCCATGTTTTTGCCATTTGTGGATAATGGCTCTCACTGTGGTTTGCTGGAGTCCCAAAGCTTTACAAATGGCTTTATAACCTTTACCAGACTGATAGATCTCAATTACTTCTGTTCTCATTTGTTCCTGAAATTCTTTGGATCTTGGCATGATGTCTAGCTTTTGAGGTGCTTTTGGTCTACTTCTCTGTGTCAGGCAGCTCCTATTTAAGTGATTTCTTGATTGAAACAGGTGTGGCAGTAATCAGGGCTGGGGTTGGCTATGGAAATTGAACTTACATGTGATACACCACAGTTAGGTTATTTTTTAACAAGGGGGCAATTACTTTTTCACACAAGGCCATGTAGGTTTGGATTTTTTCTCCCTAAATAATAAAACCATCATTTAAAAACTGCATTTTGTGTTTACTTGTGTTATATTTGACTAATGGTTAAATGTGTTTGATGATCAGAAACATTTTGTGTGACAAACATGCAAAAGAATAAGAAATCAGGAGGGGGGCAAATAGTTTTTCACACCACTGTAGTTAGGCCCATAAATATTTGGACAGAAACAAGTTTTTTCTAATTTTGGTTCTGTCCATTACCACAATGAATTTTAAATGAAACAATTCAGATGCAGTTGAAGTGCAGATTTTCAGCTTTAATTCAGTGGGTTGAACAAAACGATTGCATAAAAATGTGAGGCAACTAAAGCATTTTTAACACAATCCCTTCATTTCAGGGGCTCAAAAGTAATTGGACAATTGACTCAAAGGCTATTTCATGGGCAGGTGTGTTCAAGTCCCGTTATGTCTTATCAATTAAGCAGACAAAAGGCCTGGAGTTGATTTGAGGTGTGGTGCTTGCATGTGGAAGATTTTGCTGTGAACAGACAACATGCGGTCAAAGGAGCTCTCCATGCAGGTGAAAGAAGCCATCCTTAAGCTGCGAAAACAGAAAAAAACCATCCGAGAAATTGCTACAATATTACGAGTGGCAAAATCTACAGTTTGGTACATCATGAGAAATAAAGGAAGCACTGGTGAACTCAGCAACGCAAAATGCCCTGGACGTCCACGGAAGACAGCAGTGGTGGATGATTAAAGAATCATTTCCATGGTGAAGAGAAACCCCTTCACAACATCCAACCAATTGAACAACACTCTCCAGGGGGTCGGCGTATCGATACCCAAGTCTACCATAAAGAGAAGACTGCATGAAAGTAAATACAGAGGGTGCACTGCAAGGTGCAAGCCACTCATAAGCCTCAAGAATAGAAAGGCTAGATTGGACTTTGCTAAAGAACATCTAAAAAGCCAGCACAGTTCTGGAAAAACATTCTTTGGACAGATGAAACCAAGATCAACCTCTACCAGAATGACGGCAAGAAAAAAGTATGGAGAAGGTGTGGAACAGCTCATTATCCAAAGCATAGCACATCATCTGTAAAACACAGTGGAGACGGGCAGTGTGATGGCTTGGTTGTGCATGGCTGCCAGTGGCACTGGGACACTAGTGTTTATTGATGATGTGACACAGGACAGAAGCAGCCGAATGAATTCTGAGGTGTTCAGAGACATACTGTCTGCTCAAATCCAGCTAAATGCAGTCAAATTGATTGGGCGGCGTTTCATGATACAGATGGACAATGACCCAAAACATACAGCCAAAGCAACCCAGGAGTTTATTAAAGCAAAGAAGTGGAAAATTCTTGAATGGCCAAGTCAGTCACCTGATCTTAACCTAATTGAGCAGGCATTTCACTTGTTGAAGACTAAACTTCGGACAGAAAGGCCCACAAACAACAACTGAAAGTAAAGCCGCTGCAGTAAAGGCCTGGCAGAGCATTAAAAAGGAGGAAACCCAGCATCTGGTGATGTCCATGAGTTCAAGACTTCAGGCTGGCATTGCCAGAAAAGGGTTTTCAACCAAGTATTAGAAATGAACATTTTATTTCCAGTTATTTAATTTGTCCAATTACTTTTGAGCCCCTGAAATGAAGGGATTGTGTTAAAAAATATTTTAGTTGCCTCACATTTTTATGCAATCGTTTTGTTGTCTCTGACCAAATATTTATGGACCTAACTGTATACTTGTTGTTGGCACAAAATTACAGTGTGTATGTTTTTGTTGCTGTGCTTTTTTGCCCTTTTACAATTACAGTGATTCAGTTAATACAGAGAACACATTACAGTTTTTGTCTTGCTTGTATCACAGGCCAGAAAAAAAGAGCCTGTGTGCTTTTAAAAGATCAGAAATATTAATAAAGTATACATTTAGATGTGTGTGTAAGAATTGCCACTAAGAAATAACCATCTATTCATTTAATATATAACCTACAGTGGGAATTAATAAAAATTAAAGGCGCAAGTTACTGTTTCACAAACCAAAAAATGGTGATAAAAATTAGCTCGGAAATATAATAATACATATACAAACGCCAAGTGTGAGAGCATACAAAGACTGAGTCTGGATATCACATTTCAATCTTGAGATTCTGAGTTAAGTCTTGAGGTACGTGGACATTAGCTGACTGGGTCTTTAGCCTGGAGAATTTATCATTTGATTTAAGCCTGGGAACTTCTGTATTTTTGTGATATGATCTTGGAGTGGAACGGAGATTGCACTGCTTCACACATTCAAAATGCAGAAACACAATTTAGAATTCTCCTCTTCCATCATTTGTGAGAAGTTGCTCAGTATGAGCACAGTATTTATTTGATATGATTGCCCTTGCAGTAAACTTACACCTTTTTTTCTTCTTTTTTTTTTTTTTTAAGTTTACTCTAAACAGCAAACTGCACAATTCAAAGAAGGTCTTTAAAGGATGTGCCACGGTCAAACTGACAGACGCCAGAAAAGTAAACTTAAGTTTGATCGTTTTTGCGTATATTTGCATGTAATGTGAAAAGCATGTACTTGCAATAGCTATATCTGTCTGTAGGACATAACTCTGCTACCAGTGGACACATTTTGTTGAAGTTTGACGTATCTGCTCTTTGAGGAAATCGGTATGGACTGCTCAATTTGATGAGCTATCACAAGCACAGCACACTGTACACATTTTTGAAATTTGAAAATCTCCCATTTGAAAAGCATCAGCAAGTATGCACACTTAAAACAAAAAGATTGTGTGTATTCTTCAATTACTGATTGATTTACTGTGTCAATCTAACCTTGAGAGCAGTTGCTTCAGATTGTAGATTTTTATTTTTTTTTTCTTTTATTCATTCAACAGTCTATCCCAACAGCAAAACTGTAACACCAGCAGTTGTGTATGCAGAAGCAAGTACATCTATCTGCTGGATTGTTCAACTTGCTAATAAATCATATTAATTTATTGAATTTGTTGGTATTGTCTCTTACTGTACCAGAATGTGGCGGTAGGTCTTATTATATCCTATCAAGTCTGGCCTCGCCCTCTGTCCAGTCCCACACTCGTCTTTGTGGTGTCTTGCGCAAACCTCAGTCACAGCAGCTCACTTCTTTTGGTCCTTGAAATTTCAGTGGGTGAGTGACACGATGATTATGCCTGTGAAAATAAAAAAAAAAATGTATGATGGATGGCTAGCTGACGCATTAAATGTCTATTCACTATTTCTGTTACACTAAGGGCCGGTTTATACTTCACCCTCAGAACGCGTACGCGCCCACATCATGGCTGCCATGCGTTCCCAGCGTTCCTTTAACGTGTCCTCTGAGCAGGTCCTCAGAAATTAATGCGACGCGTGCACAAGTTGCAGTACCAGCAAAAAGTCGGGGGGCGCAGTGTGCTAAAAGTTGGAATGTGACATCAGAGTCTCTGTTTACTATCTATATGTGACAGAAAGCCGCTTTGAGGATCATAAATCGATGTGCGTGCGTCGCTGTTTGATGAATGTGGTGAAGTAAAATGCCGACATACAGATGCATTCGTGGTGCTTTTGTATTCAAGCGTCACATATTCCTCATTGTAATGATACGATACATTTTAAAAGTCTCACATACCATCTTTTGTGCCGTCTTATTATTTTTTTTTTTGCAACTTCACAACAGCAACATAATGTATAGCGCTGTATTTGAGCCACAGAGAAAAAAAATTAAGGACATGGTGAAAACGTGTATTTTGTGATTAAAGTGGAAATTTCGGCTATAATCTCAATGTCCACTTTAACCTCGTAGTTTATTATTATAGCAGACCGTCGTAAACGTTTTTAATCGCTATGAGCTTCTTGGACCTGACAGCAGCGGCAAGCGGCAATAGATCACCACACAGAACTCAATAAATGTATGATATTTCAACTCTCTGCAAATTTAGAATCTTTAGATTTATACTTGACATCACTTTCATAATGAATTGCAATAAAGTATGTATGTTACATTTTACAGATAAATTGTTAATTTCGTTTAAATAACAAATACTGTTAATAATTACACACATGGGGGTGACACGGTGGCAGAGCGGTAGCGCTGCTGTCTCGCAGGGAGTCATGTCGCTGGTATTCCCTGCTTGGAGTTTTCATGTTTTCCTGCTGGGTTTCCACAGTGGGCTCCATTTTCCTTCCAAAGACTTGCAGATTTGTTGCCGCTAAAATGACTCCAATGTGTGTGCTTGTATTCACCTTGAGATACCCCATCTAGGGATTGTTTCTGCCTCGTGCTTAATGCTTGCTGGAATGGACACATCCTTGGATTGATGGATTTAATCATTAAACATCCTTATCAGAGATATTGCGGTAAGGTGTCATCGGAATTTAATGGCTGTCCCAGGCAATTCACAACACACAGAAGCTGAACCTGTTCTCACCGTGATGATATCTCACACTGCCACCTGCTGGATTCCTCCAGATATATGTAAAGTACACGCTCAAATATAAACATTCAAACACTAGCGTAGCAGGAGCGTCCGCTGCAGCATACGTCCCGTTGCGTGAAGTATAAACCCGGCCTAAAAGCAACCACAGAGCTGCATTATCTAAAGATGACAGTGATTCAGTATTTCTTTGACGCTGTGATTTATAGGTAAAGCCATACAGTAATCTGCTGTCAATTTTAGCTTGAGACTTCGGCATAAATCTCCATTGGATTCTTGGAAAAATATTATGTTTGACTAATTTGAATAACAATTAGCCACAGACCCCCCCCCCACCACTTCCAACAACTGAACTATAGCACAAGAGTCTATTGATCTGTTGAGCTGGAAGCTGCTGTCTATGAATGCAATTTCAGACACACAGTAATGCAGAGCATTTTATGTTCACTGCAAATTCATGTAATTACATTGTGTTGTCTGTCACCTTTAAATAAGACTAACTGTTAGAAAAATGTGTAATACACAGAACAGTCAGTAAAACATTTTTAAATTCTACAAACTTGATAACCAAGTCTCCGAACGCATCTTGTGTACATGTTCTTACTTGTTTGAACATGATTGGTCCAAAATGGTTGTGACACGCCAGAGCCTGTACTGACATTTTAAAGCACACAAAGTAGGAACCAAACTTGGATCAGATGCAAGGCTCTCTCTCTCTCATTAGACCAATTACAAGACACGCCAGTTACCCTAAGAACAACCAAATAGGCTTTGGGGCTGAGACCTAACTGGACACGAGGACAATGTGCAAACTCCACACAGACCATAACTGAGCTGGGTCTTGAAACTTGGGCCTTACCACAGTGTCTTTGCAACATAAAGCTGTTTCTAATAATTATTATTTTTGTTTTTTCAGGTAAAGTTCTTTCTTTCTAAAACTGATTTTTTTTTCAATTGTTCAGTCTTTTAATTTCTCTTTATTATAAAAAAAATCCTGGGAGAGAGAGACTGGGGAGACGAGACATGATCTTCACGTGAAGATCACAGAAGACACGTAAAAGACCAATGAGACGAAAGAGATTAAGGGTCCCGCGAGACGCTCCGTGACCAAACATGAGACTTTGTGCCAAGAGATTGACCCAGGACCGTCTCGCGGGGACGTAGAACATGAGATTCTTGCAAGACACGCCTTACTTACAATCAATATCAAATAAGACCACGGGCAGCAAAACCGTCGTGTAAAGGAGGCTTGAGCACACACAGATCCAGGGCTCTCAGCGCATATAAAGCGTATAAGGACAGTACGTTATAGATGAAACGTCGACGACTAAGCGAAGAAGAACGAGCAGTGTGAAGAAAAGAGACTCAAAATTGTTGGAGAGAAAAAAGAAAAAGAATAATCTAGGTGCAAATTCAGAAAATAAGGAAAGTAATAATCAACCCGGAACAAGTGGAATTGAAAAAAAGCACGTCCAATTGGGCTCAGAATTAAAAGATAAAGTAGGACTTCATAAAGACGTTCAAAAACGTGGGTGCTATACACATGCAGTGCAGGTTAGAGATTATAAAAGCAGTGGAATTCGAAAGGTTAAAAATAAAAAAGGCGCGATACACATGCGGAGAAAGTTAAAGAATATGAAATCAGGAAAATTAGAAAGTATCAAAAAAAAAGTAACGATAGCAGTAGCGCAAACAAATGGAAATTATTACTCAGAGAAATAATGAAAATGCAAACAGATTGAATATATGGACACAGGTGATATGTCAGAAGTATGTAAATATTGTAAGGCTTTTAAGTTTAAGTCAGAGAATTTCAAAAATGGGGTTTAGTTAACGTGCATTTATTGGTTACTTTGCAAAAAAAATTATGTCGATCGTTTTGTCTGTGCTGAAATTCCAAACAGAGAAACCTCTCCTGAATTGTGGTACAAAGTCATTAAACACGTCTCACAGACCTCATTTAAAAGATTCAGCATGTTGGGACTCGAAAGATTCCAAATATTGTTTTTAACAAAGTTCTGAAATAAAAGTGAAACTAATGAAAGAGCAACAATTCAAAGAAAAAAAAAATCTTAAAAGTGTGTAACCAGAAAAACAAACACGGGGGATGGCAAGCGAAGCGAGCAGGGGACAAAGCCCCCTAGTAGTATATATTTTATTTTTTCCCCATCCGATTTTTTTTTTTAAATATAAAGTACAAAGCTTCTCAGATTAATAGCGTAATAATATTTAAATAGTTCATGCTTAGGTGTAAATTGTAAGAGTGTTAACTAGATTTTTGTCAGCTTATAAAGACAGAGTTGGAAGTATCAGAATGTCACTTTTAAAAATAGACCATTGCATTATAACTGCTAAGAGCGGTTTGTTTCCTTCCTTTATCTTTACCTTTTTTAAGTTTATTTCTGCATGCTGAAGCAGTATTAGCACTTGTTTCCTTTTCTTTTTGGATCAAATGTATAAGAGAATTTTTTTTACATGCTTACAAAATATATCTGTTAGGCTAATGATCTAATCATAGAATTTGGAACAAGGGATTGAGCGACTACCAACTGTGCTAGTAGGTGTAAAACATGAGGCCAGGCCGAAAGCAGTGATCAGCTTAAACCTGCAGATTTTCTGTCCTGCTGGAGGGAGGAAACCGTAAGTGGTCACAGCTGGGTAAGTTCAGATAATTTAGTTTCGTAAAACATCTTCAACTAGTGCCAAGTAATCAATGTGGAACTCGGTGTTAACATTTACAGTGCACCATCTATTGAAATCTATTTTGTAATGCATGTAGTAATAAAGTGCATTGCATGTGTCATTCCAACAGATGGCGCATCACAAACATTTCATGCAATGAAATGCATTCCTACTAATGTTTGTGATGTGCCATCTGTTGCAATGATAAATGCAATGCATGTTTCTTTGTTATACTGTATGTCATTTGGTATGGGTTCAGGAAAAGCACTGGTAATGTTTGTGATGCACCATGCGTTGGAGTAACAAATTGAAATGCTTTTTTTTAACAATGAATGTTTATGATGTGCCCACTATCGGAATGATAGAGACATAGCAACTAGACAGACACACAAATACTTAGACACTTACCCTTTTATTAAGGTGGATTTGCATATCTGTGATGGCACCAAGTTTACATGCATTTCCAAATATCAGATGTACTGTGCCTATAAAGAGTATTCGCCCCATGGGATGTTTTCACGTTTTATTATTATGCAAAGTTGAACCACAGTGGACTTGATTTGATGTTTTTAATTGTAAGAAGTCCATCTCAAAAAATGCGCCTTTAAGACAAAAAGAAAATTGGCTACATGGGCAAAACACAAAAAGCTCTAGGCTTTTTAAAGAAGAGTCGGTTCACGCAAGAGAGAGAGAGAGAGAGAGAGAATGACGACTCCTTCCAGGCATGGGTGGGAAAGGGGCGGGGCTAAGTGTTCACACTGGGCGGTTTCTCTGAGCTGTGGAGAGAGAAGGAGAAGAGATCATTGGTGGCCATGCTTACTCTCGCCCATGTACCTCAATAGAGCCTGTGAGGATGTCCTTTAACCCGCTTGCTAAACAATGGCCAGAATAAAAATAATAGTAAATTTGATTAAAAATGATGACACTTTAACAATAGACGTTCCACCTCTGGAGAGCACTGGTTTCTGCGCCATTTGTTGCTCACATAAACAGTCAGACCAATACCTCGCGACTGGAAGTGCAGTAAATAATGTCATTTAGACTGGCAAGAAGCCTGTTGATTAATATTGAATTTTCCAGAGGGACCAGATACAAGCGTGTTGTTGGTGACATATTTGCAAGTGATACAGCGGGTCAGTGCAGAGTTGCCTGGTGGAGAATGTGAAGCAAGTTGCAGATGAGAAGTTTGCATTGGTTAGGTCGTCAATGGAAGGAGAGCACTGGAGTCTAAGGAAAATAGGCACCTGTGGAAGGACCAGCGGGACGTGGGTTGCACTTTTGGGGAAGGTACAAGATCTACTCCTGCCTTGATTGAGGGCCTGATCCACAATATGTGAAAGGTTTTCTCCTTCAATGACAAAACTCCTCATTCCGAGTGCTGAATTACAGAAGTCTACATCATCCCTGCAGAGGAGTCCAAGGAACTGCAAAAGAGGGTGAGAGTTTTTAGCGGGCCGAGGGTGGAAGGAGCTGTAGAGAAGGTTAACTGTGTGAGTCAGTGGGCTTGTAATAGACAGTGGTTTAAAATCCTAGAAAGATTGATATCTAAAAATGGTACAGTTGTGGTAGAAATATTGACTGTAAACCTGATGGAAACTCATAAAGTCATTAATGAATTTTTGTAGCTGGTTTCTGGAGCTTAGAGGTGGCACCAACACAATCATTGATATATCATTTATACAGGTCCAGTACATAGCCTAGGTAGGAAGAACAGAAACTATTTATATGATTCATACAGGCAGGCAGACCAGGTGACTTTCTTGTGATTACAGCGTCATTGGTGCGGATTGAAACTGTGACCTTGTGTGTTACACTCCAGTTCTTTTGTCACTCGGCCACAGTGTTTACCTGAAGGTCATTATTTAACTTCTGTATTCCTTTAAACATTTGTGTCATCCATTCTAATTAGTTCACAATACATGTGGTTGGATGTTACTGTCTTGGTTCTTTATTTTTTATTTTTTTTTTGGCAATGCATATATAGGTGATGTACGTAATAAACATATAGAGGGGTGGGGGCAGCGCTTTAGTGAACAGTAATCCTCCATAATCTCTGTTTGTCCTGAGTCAAAAAGACTGTGCCTTGCCCTTGAAATGAAAAGCTCTTGCTGGGTTACATTTAACAGTCTTTTGTAAATCCCAGTGAGCAAACAAATCCCTCTGATGTGCATGTTGTGCCGGCTGAAAGAGTAAAATTGAAATCCTCACGTACAAAACTCGGGGAAAAAAAATAGCCAACCTTGGCAGTTATGTTCAGACTGCACTTCATGTACAGTTTTGTCTTACAATACAGTGCCATCCATCATGTTTGGGGGCAAAGACATTTTTTTTTTCCTTGATTTCCCCCTCTGCTCCACAGTTTCAAATTACAAATCAATCAGTTCAGGCATCGTGATTAAAGTGCACATTGCAGACGTTCATTGACGGGAATTTGCAAACATTTTGGTTACACCACACTTTTTATACATTACGCACCCACCCACCCCCATTTCAGGGCACCTTAATGTTTGGACACCGCAATGGCAGGTCTATCAAAGCCGTTGTCATATTTAGGGCTTTGTCGCATATCCCAGCATGCAATGACTGCTTGAAGTCTGCGATTCATAGAAATCACCAGGTGCCAAGGGTCTTCTCTGGTGATGCTCTTGCCAAGGCTCTAATGCAGAAGGGATTTGGTCCTTATCACGGAGGTCTTTACTTCTGCCCATATTTTCTGCATTCAGTATGTTGACTACGAGTACTGAATGTCAGCTTACCATCTCGTAAAGCCCTGACCTTGGCATGCGCCAGTTGTACAAGATAATCAACGTTTTTTGTTTGATATGGAAGTGCTTGGAATATTTTGGCTCCTCATTGTATCTTCTGTTTAGGCAGGGCTGTGCCAACATTAAGGCAAACTGGGCATTCGCTTAGGGTGCAAATCATAAGGGATGAGGGAAACCCAGCCACATGGGTTAGCTACCCACCAGTTGGTTGGCACACTAATAAGCTTGGCCTAGGGCACAAAATAACCTACTGTAGCATTGACACTGTGCCTAGGATATCAAAAGTGGGCAGTGAAATTCAGAATCGGCAAATTACGGCAAGAAATGTGTATTAATGAAGGTAAAGGGAGGCATCTTAAGATGACTTGACAAAGCAGTAAGTTTAGTGAGGGTGGTATAATCCACAAATCAAGTCATCCAGGCGTACTTTTACCATGTGCAAAACATGTACATGTATTTTTACGAAAATATTGTTAGATAAAAAACTCTTTGGGAAATGAAAGTAGTCCAGGAAAATAATTCCATTTCACATGGGGTTGCACTTTTGAATTAAAGACCTGCCTCTTCCCATCATTTACCTTCAGGAGTCCTGTCTTCAATTGTAGTAATAAAATGCCTTGCCGATTTGCATTCCAACAGATGGTGCATCACAAACATTTGTAGTAATAAAATGCTTTGCATTTGTCATTCCAACAGATGGTACATCATTATTTATCATAATAAAATGCCTTGAATCTGTCATTCCAACAGAAGGCACATCACAAAACTTTGCAGTAATAAAATGCATTACTACAAATGTTTGTGATGCACCATCTATTGGAATGACAAATTCAATGCATATGTCTCTGTTTTATGCCATTTTGTATGGGATTTGTAAAAGTGGTGTTAATGTTTGTAATGTGCATTTTGTTACCACAAGCATTACAAAGTACAGTACATTCCAGTTGATGCTGTACTACAAATGTTAATGCTGAGGTCTATGTTGATTATTTAGATTTCATACGGGCCAAGCTAAAAGCATCAGCTTCTGAATATTGGCTAATCTGCAAGATATCTTAGTAATATTGTAACGAAAGATCTTGCCCCATAAATAAAAGGAACAGACACCATTCCAGACTCAAGCCAGCAGGCTAACTGCAGGGGCTCGGAGTAAAAGACCCCACTTGGCTACATGGGTTAGTTAAGCGATGCCTACTGTTGACACTTGCCTGTCTCGATCGATGGCTGAACGGTGAAGGCAACAGGAGCCATAGCAACAATGGTACAGAAACTCACCTCTGTGTTGGAGTGAATACCTCAACGTGCCTGAGCAGCGGATATCGAAGATCCCTGCATCCTAGAACTGGATGTTTATTTAAAGATAAACAAACACTGGTGAATGTGGTTTGGAGAAGAGCAGACCAACAGCCTGAGGACTGGTTTAGCACTGATGCTGGTGTACCCCTCGATCACATCACAATGGCTCGCATCAGGCACGGCAGACCTGATCACCTCACGCCCCTTGAAGATCCTCATTGAGCTTGGTTCATGCCAGCCTTAGGATGAGGACTTAAAAGAAGGGGGGAGTGTAGCAACACCTGGGTCTGGACCGGAGAGGGACGTGCTCCTCACAGCCTGGAGAAGGCAACAATAAAGCAGCAGGTGAGGAGTGGGAACACAGACTCTCCTGGCTAAGCCCCTCAGCCTAAATCCATGGCTACTATGGTCCAGTCCCTGACTCGGCTTATGAAGCCAGGGGATAGTGTGGTATACGGGTTCCCTTGGACCCCGGGTTAGTAGAGTGAGGCAGAGCCTTGTGCCAGGTATGAGCAAGAAAAAGCAGCTGGGAGTGGGTGTGGCCACTGAAGACCTGAACGGCATGGCAGGGAAGATGGCAGTGGTTCTGTTTAGGGGCCGTTACCAGCAATCTTCACACAGAGCCTAATTCCATTTCTCTGTCTTCCTTACCCTCTTGCGTCGTTACAATATTATAGTTACACATCAATCAGAAGGGTAAGCCACCCATTTTGGAAAAAGATAACATTTGGAATAAAATTCTTGACAGTTTCAGATTTGGAAAGAAATCGTCTAATCCGCGTAATTTTAAAAATGTAACTCGGAAAAGAAAAATTCAAACCGCCAACATCGGTGGAATTCATAATGATCCTCAATGTGATGGGTTTAGTTTCAGCATGCAAATCCAAAAAGTGTTTTCTTAATTGATTTGCATACGGAGCAATCAACCTGCAAAGAGAAGGCTACACAAGTCCATCTGGTGACTCCCATGTCAACGTTGGTACCATCTACAGAAAAGTTATTAGAAACCTTTATCTATACCTTACGGAATCGGGATCAAAAGTAGGAGCTCCTTCTTCATCCTTCTCCATCTTTTCCTACTACAATGTGTGGTTGGTGTGCTTGATCAACGTTCTTCATACAGCTCGGTCCTGCACCTCCTTGCCAGTCAGGCTCTTTTCCTTCAGATCTTCTTTTACTCTGTTTCGGCCTCCCTCGCTTTCTCTTCTCCTGGACTTCCATTCCCATCACTCGTTTTCCCACATCTTCATCGTCTCTCCTCATCACATGTCCATACCACTTCAACCCACTTTCCTGTCCTTTCTTAGATTTCCATCCCACTTTTGTTGTACCTCTTATTGTCTCGTTTCTTCTTCTGCCCATCTTTGTAACTCCACACATCCATCTCTACATTCTATTTTCCTCCACATCTAACTACTTCTTCTCCTGCTCTCCCTTTACTGCCCATGTCTCGACTCCATACATCATTACTGGTCTCACCACTGTCTTAAAACTCCTTTAAAGTACACCCAATACTCTGAATGCCCCTTTTCAGTTGTTCCATCCACTCTGCACTCTGTGGATCATCTCTGAGTCTAATTTTCCATCTTAGGCTACCACTGATCCCAGATTTTTAAACGTATTTACAAAACACTCTACCTCTCAGTTTCAGGTGCACTGGAGGGGCAACAATGAGATGACCCCCCAAAACAGGAATGGTTTAACAGCTGGAGGCCACTCATTTTGCATTTGGCTACGGTCAGTGTCACTACTGGTAGCATGAGGCCACCTATAGAGGTGGCACAGGTAGTCTAACTTCTCCAGGATGGCACATCAATACATGCCGTGACCAGAAGGTTTGCTGTGTATGCCAGCACAGTCTCCAGGGCATGGAGGAGATTCCAGGAGACCGACAGTTACTTGAGGAGAGCTGGACAGGGACCTTGTAGAAGGTCCTTAACCCATCAGCAGGACCCACCAGTATCTGCTTCTTTGGGCAAGGAGGGACAGGATGACCACTGGCAGAGCCTACAACATGACCACCAGCAGGCCGGCCGGCCACTGGTGTGAATGTCTCTGACCAAACAGTCAGAAACAGACTTTATGAGGGTGGCCTGAGGGCCCGACATCCTCTAGTGGGCACCATGGAGCTCGATTGGCATTTGCCATAGAATACCAGAATTGGCAGGTCCACCACTGGTGCCCTGTGCTTTTCACAGATGAGAGCATATGTGACAGATGTGAAAGGGTCTGGAGAAGCCATGGAGAACATTATGCTGCCTGTAACATCGTTCAGCATGACCAGTGTGGTGGTGGCTCAGTGATGGTCAGTCTGGGGAGGCATATCTATGGAGAGACGCATCGACCTCTACAGGCTAGACAACGGCACCTTGACTGCCATTAGGTATCGGAATGAAATCCTTGGACCAATTGTCAGACCCTATGATAATGCAGTGGGTCCTGGGTTCCTCCTGGTCAATGGCCTCCTGTGGCGAGAGAATGAAGGACTTGATACCATTGACTGGCCCCCACGCTCACTCACCTGACCTTAATCCAATAGAACACCTCTGGGTGGGACATTATGTTTCGGTCCATCTGACGCCACAGACTGTCCAGGAGCTCAGTGATGCCCTGGTCCAGATCTGGGAGGAGATCCCCCAGGACACCATCCGTCTTCTCATTAGGACATTGTCAGGCATGCATACAAGCACGTGGTGGTGGGGTGAGGTGGGGTTTTCATACAAACTACTGAGTAAGATTTGGAGTTGCTGCAGTGAAAGTACCCTCCCTTGTCCCCCATGTCTGAATGTGATGATTCCACTCAAAGCCAAGGTAGGTAGCTGGGCGCCACTTACAACAACGCCTAGGCCTTACTGATGTTTATCTCGCACAATCTGGGAAAAAAAGAATTAGGGGATGGGCGCAATAGATGAGGGGCTACTGCCTCTGATGCCTTCCACCCATCTCGTCGCCACTGTTCCTTCCTCCTTATTCTTGGTACTACCCTTTCATTTGCGACTCCAACCTAAATGCTATCCGAAAACTACAACAGGAGCTCCGCTAACACAATTTATTGGATATTTGGAACCGTTACTGAACCATAATATTCCCCGATGACGTTCACTACCACACGCATCAACTTTTCATGTTATTGTAGTCAGCGCGGCACTCTCACGTGACCAGAGTAGCGTTTCCTCGCGATGGTGCGCAAAAAAAAAATCAGGCCGTCATGTGACCGATGGACTACGGTCGCGTGAGTGGGTGGCTTGGTGAAGCCCAGTTGGACGGCGCCATTTTGCTAGTCGGGTTGCTGCTGCTGGACGCTCCTGCAGGTGAGGTTGTTCCTGTTGCCGGCGTGCTATTTTTATTTCCTCCTTTCATTATTTTAGTAAACAAAGACATCGGCGGTTCGGTGGCAGAACGTTTTTGCAGTTGAACGTTTCCGCAAAAAGGTCACGTTAGCATTTGTGTTAGTTTTCTTTTCATTAGCCACTTACCTGTTTTAGCTCGCAACACTTGGTAACTTTTTTAACCCCTCGCTTGTGCGACTGAGGCCTGTGATCCGGCGCGCTGTCAAACTGATGGGTGCGCAGCGGCTGGCCATCGATTTAAGGGCATGGGGAGAGACTGTCAAATAATGTACTCGTTATTAACCGATCGCGCAATTTAGCAGAGCTTAGCACCTCGCAGCACGCATGTCGGCTTGTCATTTTCAGTGTCAACTACTGGGGGGACACACAGGGTTAGCTCTGGCCAGGCCACATGTCACCAGCTTGCATGATGAGGAAGCCGAGCCGGCCTACCTTCCGGCGGAGCATGGCGGGAATTAAATGAGTCTCGGGGCATGGCGTATCGGGCAGCATTCACAAGATCGTCGGCCTTGTGTTGAATGGTAACCCTGCCCGGTGTTTTACGGAAGTTGCCATCACTCCAACGGGGAACGATCGCCACATTTGTCCGGCTTGATTAGTTGGAGATGGGGGCGGTGCTGATGTCCTATGTTCAGCACAAAGTGGACGTAGTGGGCGATGCTCTGTTTTTTGGAGGACTCAAATTGTGCTTTCTGTGCCCATAGAAAGCAGCTGATTATACCGTGATGGCAGAAGGTGAACCGCAGGTGCAGTTCAAGGTAAGTCGAAATGTTCAACAGTCATTGCAAGTGTTGTTTAAAGTTTTTCTTTCTTGACAGTCATCGCAAGATTTGTGCACATTGCTTATTTTTTAATTGTGATCCCACTTATGATTTAAATCTGTTCAAATTGTAACAGGAATTATTTATAAGAACGTAGATTTTATGATAAAGGGCAGAACAGACTCGATTTCTTCTTAGGACACTGTCAAGTGAAGTGGCTTTGTTGTCATTCCATCCGTACAGTGTGTTGCAGCATATACATAAACACAGGAAAAGTGCAGAACAGGTAAGGAAATAATAAGTAAGCGAATAGATAGTCATTTAAAATAGTAGTAAATAAATAATAACACCTAATGATAAACAACAGTAATACCAAGTGTAACAAATGTACTGCATGTAAATAAACTATAGGTAGTAATTTAAAGTAGTAATAAATAATAACACCTGATAAACTACAGTAGTACCAAGTGTAACAAATGTGCTGCATGTAAATAAGCTATTAGAGTAGATCAGAGTGCAGGGGGACAGCATGGAATTCAGAGTCGGGACAGCCAAGGGGTTGAAGCCTTTGCAGAACTGGTTTGGATGCTACAGTACTTTCTGCCAGGTGAACATGGGACATAGTGACCGTGAGAGGGGTGGGAGTGATCCTTCTCAATATTATAGACATTGTGGATGCAATGCCATATAAAGATACCTTTAATGGAGGACAGATGTCCCAGTGATCTTTTTTGCTGTGTGCACCATCGGTTCATTGTAGGATGTTACAATCAAAGACACTGCAGTCCCCAACCCCAGACTCAAAATCGCATACCTAGCAATAGCTTGTTCCATCTATTAAAATCAGACAAAAGGTTTTGTAGCATCCTAGCCAGGACAGAGACACTCAGAAGGAGTTTCTATCCTCGAGCCATAAGACTGTTAAATCAGAACATGCCAGCTCGTCCACGGCTTTCCACATACTTAGACTGGACTGTAATTGTACCATGACGTCTACCCTTGCCTTGTTTTGGAATTGGTCTGTCCTTTTAACTATGCACCTGTCTAACTTTGGTTTTGCACAATATTCACTGCAGTATTGCACCTTAACACTTAATTCTACTTTATTCCACATAATTTCACTTATTTATGTTCTATTATATTGTTATCTTTCAATCTAGGACTTCTTTTTAATCTAACTGATATTCTTCTAACTTTGCACAGTTTTTGATAAGCGGATCAGGATGCATTTCACTGCGTGTTGTCCTTTATAACTATGTACTTGACGAATAACGAATCTTGAACCAGACAGTGATGCAGCTGGTCAGAACGCTCTCACTGGGGACCCTGTAGAAGGTTGTTAGAATGCCGGGAGGCGTTCCTGTAATGCCAGTAGAACTGCATGCCCTACAACTCTGTGAGGGCCAGTGCAGTGTGCTTTGCCATTAACCTCGCTTTAAGAACGGCCAGCCGAATCTGCAAGCTAATTATAAAGGCACACTTGGATATGTGGCACCCTCTTTAAAATCCTGAGGTAGTTGTGTAGGTGAGACTGATGAAAAAACTGAGTGCCATTATGAACAACGCTGCACATCCTGTCTCTGACACATCAATACTGAGGACTTTCAGCCCACAAATCATTCAGTAAAAGTGTGTCAAGAAATGCATCTGGGGTTCATTTATACCAACAACAATATGCCTCTGTAGTGTCTGATTGTGACTGTAACTGCCAAGTCAGAAGTTTCCATTCTTTTTAATCATTCCGGTGTGTGTGTTCAGACTACAGCTGCACAATATACAAGTTCTGAAAATAAAAAAGTACCAAAAAGCCTAATTTTGAAAACGGTATGCTACCAGAATTTTGGTATTCTCATTACAGCAAGTAAATTTTGATTTCTAACCAAACACCCCACACCTTCAGCATGCCGAACACTACACGGGGTAGGGGTGGGATATACATGCTTCATTGTGCCCAAAACTTGACAGATGGACCCTTTCACCCCTACACCCCATTGCTTCAATGTGATTGAGACTTCATATTGATCAGCCTCCCTACACTTGGATGCACTGTGGCGTGATGGTGTGGCATACCAGGGACACTGGAGTAAGACGGGATGCTGAAATTATCTGTTTGCTTCAGAACAGTATTGGTATTGGTACTGAGGCCTGAAAGCTCGTATCGACAGCAAAGTCAAAAGTTTAGTACTAGTTTGACTGAAGTTCACACCATAGTATCTTTGTGCTTGAGTGTGTGTGTGTGTGTGTATATATATATATATATATATATATATTGTGTGTGTTTGAGAGATGAATAAAATGTATTTAACACTTAGCGGGCTGAATATTTTTTCCAGTTTTCAGAAAAGCTCACGGAGCAATGGTTTCACACATAAATCAATATAAAATGTGTTTTGCTTCATGCCGTGGCTTCGGTCAGCGCCCGTTCGGCGTCTCTGACAGCAGAGGCTGCACAGGAGCAGCTCAGTGACCAGCAGGAATATGCAGTGGCATAGTTGCGTTAGCAACACGGAGATGTTCAGCACCACAATCAGCTGATGCTGCCTCCTCACTTCGATCTCCGTATCACCTACATCAAAATCCGACAACTCCAGAGTCCGACTCAGCAATATGACACTCAAAACGCTGTCCACAGAGTATTTTGCTTGCACATTCGCTTTGGTCTTTCACCAGATGTCGATGCCATTTGAGAGGTTGTTTGCTCTTTGCTACTCAGGCACGCGCAGGAAACCTCAGTCAAATCAACAAAGCTAACTTTAAAGAGTGGTGGACTAAAACAGAATGGCGAGTTTTGTCACCATTTACAGCTGATTAGCGTCCTCTACCCCTGACTTTTGACAGAGGTCGACATCCACCCTGAAAGAGTTAATGAGCTTCTTTTAAAAGCCACATTTTTCCTGGGGACAAAAAAAGTATATGACAGATATTTACATTTACTTATTTTGGCTGACGGCCTTATTCAAAGGTGACCTAAAACATGTAGATACAATAGAGGTTATATCTGTTTTGGTTTTTTTTTTCGTCTTCAATTGGAGTACAAGCAGGTGAAGTGACTTGCTCAGGTCACACAGTGGTGTCAGTATTGGAATTTAAACTCACAACCTCAGGGTTTGAAGGCAAAACCTTTTCCATTTCTGCACACTTGCCAACCTTTCAGATCTTCTTAAAGATGGAACTAATCTGAATGGTTGACAGCGTTTTATTTGTCCCCAGGGGTGAAATTGCCTTTTTACAGAAACTTATTAAATAAATATTATTATAACAAACAGCCTTTATCTCAAATACACACCAGAGAAAAAAAAAACTTGGCTTGGATAAAGATGAGAAGAGTAGTCGCAGTCACAGTGAGGCATTATAAAAGTGTATTGCTGTTAAGTATGAAGGAGTCCCAGCAGCATTTCTTGACACTTTCTGCTGAATAATTCATTGGCTGAAAGTGGGCAGTCACAAGAAATGGTACTTTGGTAGCAACTTAATACTTTACCAAAATGCCAAAAATATAACGGTACTAGATTTTTTTTACAGAGTTGATATCGCTGAGTGAAAGTCAGCCATCAGGGAAGTAGTGTTTCTTCCTAATGAAGAGGCCTATCCGCGAGAATTAAAAGATTTGTTGTTTGCTGAAAGTGAAATCCACATACGCGAGTGGCAGAATTGTGAAGTGGATGGTGCATATCGCAAGCTAGGGCGTTCACAAGCGAAGCAAGCAGGGGGAAAACCCCTAGTACATTTTTAATTTTGTGACCAACATTAAACAGCATAATTGGCTAAACCACTCATCAGATGTTTTTCTTGGGGGAGTACAAGTATCTGATTTAGAGCAGCCTAAGAGAGTAGCAGAAGAGGTCGTTACTGATGGGTTTTACTGTTGGTTGGGGTTTGTTGAATACATCTACAGTCACCATCCAGGTGACAGTGATCAGCTAGTCAGCTGGGGGGGTTGGCTTTGTGATTGAAGCAAGAAGGGGATAAAAATCTCGCATTACTCTTGTCACATAATCTGTGTCATGTGATCCAATTTCATGCGTACGGTCACATAATCTGTGTCAGGTGACCCAATTTCATGCATACGACGACCCAAACGTGTATCTTCCATAAAATATTGTTAAATAGACCACTTCCAGAAAATATCTTTGAATTAAAACAAGAGCGCGATCAAACGTGGCTGAGCATTTGAAATGAAGACCTGCTTCCCAACCTATTTCATTCATTTGATCACTAGTCCAGCCCATTAACCTTTTTATTGGCTAACATTGCGCTTCATGTGATAGCAACATTGCAAGTTCACTGAGAGATGTGAACAACTAAAGATGAACATTTAAAGGAAAGTGAGTGAAAAGATTATCAGGGAGAGAACATGCCTTGGACATGTGCGTACCAAGGTGACGCTTTAACAAGCAGAATGTGAATTCACCCGTGCAGTTCCATAAACCACTGATAAATAATCCTGAGATACTCCAGCTATGGATATGAATGTAAATGTAACGACGGGTGGCAGGTCTGCAGTTCACACGCTTGTTCATGTCTGAGCTCGTTCCATTTTGTTTTCTAGAAGTGGTATAGTAGTACTAGGGTGTTGTACAGTGTTAGCCATTATAAATGTAGTGAAAAGTCAAGCAAAATGACCCCTTTTATTGGCTAACTAGAAAGATTACAATATGCAAGCTTTCGAGGCAACTCAGGCCCCTTCTTCAGGCGGTATTATAGTAAAAGTACATGTGTTTGGGGCATTGTATGTGGCTGAATGACTTCACATATGAATTATGTGGCACGAGTAATAAGAGATTTTTTCATGGACGGTTTAGATATTGTTTTCCACCATTTGTCTGCAGAGTTGCCTATTCTGTCAAATTTGTCATCTATGTTCTGCATAAAAACACAAGATTTGAAAATTTTTCATTGCCATCATCACTACAAACTACATGGGTTAAACGGACTTTAATTTTGGGAGAAGTACTCCTTTAACTTTGTTCATTTTGCCCTCTTCATGAACCCTTTTACATTTTGCCCAGGCCATTTTCTCTTTCATTTGGGTTGTACACGCTGTTTTGAAGCTTTCTGTTTCCAGTGTCCATTCATTTACCTTATGCTCTTGTCATTTGGTTCCCCTGGTGATCCTTCACAGGTACATTTCAGATGCTTATGCGTTGTTTGCCTCAGCCTTCTTAAAGATTAGAATTTGTCCTAACTGTTTTTTTTTCCCCCTCCCTCTTAATTTTTAGTTGGTACTAGTGGGTGATGGTGGTACTGGGAAGACAACATTTGTTAAGAGGCATTTGACAGGCGAATTTGAAAAGAAGTATGTGGGTAAGTTCTTCCGTAGGAACTTTGAGTGCTTACATAAATGCTAGCTGTTTGTGTTTAATCTTCTCAGTCGTTATCTGTGTTTGTTTTAAAATGTCACTGTTAGATGAGACACACCATTGTGACTTCAATACATGAAATACCTTTAGTGCTTATAAGTGCCATACATCTTTTAGAGACAGATGGCACATGACAGTAAACTTGCTATTGGCTTGCTGCTCAGTTTATGTAAAACCAGGACATTGGGAAATGCATTTGAAAGAATAGAAATCATAGAACATTGTTTTAGGGAATAATGCAATACTTGTATATAAATGTCTATGTGTGGAAGTGAGAGGTTGAGTCAGGGGTGAGGGCTCCACCTCTGAGGAAACAGAAAACTTGCTTAGCTGCTAATAACACAAGCAGGGTCTATCCAGCAGTGGGAGGTACCTCCCTGGTTGGAATAAGTTCTTTTGTAATTGCTAGATGTTACATAACCCGAAACGATATAGATATACTATAAAAAGGCGATACGGCGGTAAGAAATCTCATAGGAGAAATAACTTTGCTTTCTTTAATGATGGTTTACGTGACATAAAAGACAGGAAGCCATGACAAAACCTTGTGTAGAGTCTGCCATTTTTCGTCTAAGTGTTGGAAGGATTTTCTAGATCGGATGACGGCATCCCCCATTGGCTTCAAAGGGCCATCCATCCATTATCCAACCTGCTATATCCTAACGACATGGTCACGGGGGTCTGCTGGAGTCAATCCCAGCCAACACAGGGCGCAAGGCAGAAAACAAAACCCCGGCAGGGCGCCAGCCCACCGCAGGGCACACACACCACGCATACACTAGGGACAATTTGGGATCGCCAATGCACCTAGCCTGTATGTCTTTGGACTGTGGGAGGAAACGGGAGCACCCGGAAGAAACCGACACAGACATGGGGAGAACATGCAAACTCCACGCAGGAAGGACCCGGGTCTCCTAACTCACCCACTGTGCCACCGGCTTCAAAGGTGTGCCGGGCAATGTTCCAAGGCTTTATACTCTTTCTCCATGTGCAGACCCCCACTTAGATAAATTATGGCATTCCAAACAAGGCAAAGAAGATTCAACGTCATGCTGACTCTGACACACAGAAATAGTACACATTGCCCATTTTTCGGTTGTTCTTATCTTGTCTTGTCTTAAGATGCTTGCCTAGTAATTCTAAATGATAAGCCCCTGTGTGCTAAATCTGGCTTTGTGTTAGCTGTACATGTGAGAAGAAAAGAAAAGCAGATTTAAAATATTTGCACAGAGCACAGTGACATATTAAACTTATATTCTGATTACACGTTGCCTGCATGTTGGCAAAATTTAAACCTCAGAAGAAAGACAAAGTCGTTTAGCTGCTAATATCTGCAACACGGTATCCCTTTTACTTTTCCTCCCGCCGCTAATACACAAGCAAGGCGAGCACGTCAGCAAAACGAATCCTCCTAGGAGTGAGACGCCCAGAGGAGTTTCTTTCAATTACCTGACATCTCTACATGTCAATTTTTTTCCTGACGATTTCAATAGTTTCTAGGACCCTGGGTTTTTTACAGCACAGGCTTACACAGCTAGTCAGATATAAAATGACAGCAGAATGTACCAAAGCTATTTTGTTTTTGTATTTGTTAGGCGTTAGACTACTTTATAAAATAACGGATATACTTTTAATGTCTTTCCTGATCTTCTCTATACTGTGGGCTGTAGCAGAGTTTAAGATATTTGATTGTTTACATGAACTTGCCTTTTTTCAAATTGGCCAAGTATTAAAGTCTACAACCAGTTTTCATAATTATTTTGTGCTAGTTAGTGAGTTTATTGTGATTAATTTCTTGTCAGTTTGCACGAGTAGTACTTATTTTACATGAAAGATAAGCACTTTAAGTGTAATCCACACATTTTTCTTTCTTAATTTAAGACCAACAAGTCACTTTCTGAATCGGGTTAGTGTGTACTGGACAGAACTTTGAATATTCTGATGTTGTGGTTTATTACTGCCATTCTAGATATTTATGAGAATGTAGTGATATGAAAATTTCTGGTCGATACTGATAGCTGATTATTTGAAGAAAAAAAAAAGATTCATTGGTGGTTGTACTGACATTGGATAAGTACATTTATGAAAATGTAATAAATGACATTCATAAAATAGGGAAATCCAAAGTGCAGTTATTTTCTGATCTAAAAATGAAACCAATTCTTGGCATACAAATAAACAAAAAGTCTCTAATTTTATAACTTAACTGTTCTCATTTTAAGTCACTTGTCAGTCGCTTTAAATCCGTGTAGGCAACATTAACATTAGCTAAATAAACAAAATGTACAGTTTTTGAGTTTTAACTGTTCTTAATTACACATGTCCAATAGCTATTTTATTTTAAATGGATAAAAACATATCTGCCATACCTGACCGTCAAGTGTGATGGACTCTATTACATGCCAACTAATATTTTGAGCTTTTGCACTGTCTGAATTGAATTTTCTTCAACTGTCCGATGATAGCTAATTGTAGCTTTTTTTTTTTTTGCTTTATCGGCCGATACAGTTAGTACCTCTGTAGTTATTTGCAATCACAAACAAATGTTTAGACACAGTCAATGTTTTGTTTGCTATTTCCAATATTTTTAAATGGCATTAAACACATCAAACCTATCACATATCGTTTAAGGAATTTTACAGTTACCAAATACAGTGAACCCTCGTTTATCACGGTTAATCCGTTCCAGACTCTACCGTGATAAATGAATTTTTGCGAAGTAGGATTCTTTATTTATAAATCGAATATTTTCACAGTTAGAGTATAGAAAACCTGTTTACGACCTTCTAAATACGTTTTTTAACATTATTAGAGCCCTTTAGACATGAAATAACACCCTTTAGTCACCATTGCACTCATATTACCCAATATATTAGACAAAATAAGAGAAAATAAGACATTAGATGTTACAAATTTCATATTACTAGAGTTTCATACACTAAATAAGCTATAGATGAGAATAAGCAAGCACCATCTCCCCTGATATTTACTACGCGGTGAGGCATTTGTACTCCATCAACATTAATTATTTCCAGAGACATAATTTTGACTATTTTTCCAGCGCATCGCGAACAAAAGCAAGGGAACGATGAGAGCACCAGAACTCTGCTCACATCGCGTCGCTTCGTATCTCAAGCCACAAGTAGTAAGTCTGTAATAAGAGGAATACCGCTACGCTTTGCACTCATGGGACGGAAGGACAATCCTGAACGCTTTTATATAGTAGATTATTGTGCTGTACATTTAATTGCACACAAACACACACAGTTCTTAACGCACAACCACTAACCTATGAAGGCACGACCTCAGTAGGAGAGTCTTCAGAGGTGGTGCAGTATCTTCAGCAGGTGCGTTGTTGTCTTCTTCTGCTGAAGGAGTACTAGGAGTAGGCAGTGGGTGTCTGGGTGCGCGGCTGAAGAACATCTTGATAGGCAGGGTATTGCCATCTTTAATCATATCCAAGAAGTTTCACCTTCTCCTGGATAGTAAGCATCCTCCTCCGGTGCTTAGTTTTATTGTCAGAAGGCTTAGAAAAAGCTGCGTGTTTAGGAGCCCTCGTAGGGCTTAGATAAAAGTTCTTAGAAAGCGAATGTGTAGTGACGTAAGCGTGTATGAGAAAAAAATCGCGATAGAGTAAAGCAGCGAAAGTCGAAGCGTGATTATAGCGAGGGATCACTGTAAATCAAAATAGCATTTTAGATCCTTCAAAGTATACATACTAAAAATGAGAGCTGGCTTCGGTACGACAGGCTGGTGTAAAAAATACAGGTGAGATAAAGTCCAAACGACAGTAGACACGATCTGATGTCTGGCCACGGGACGTGCTGCTATTAACTCCACAGTTGCACAGCTTTGCTGTTGTAAACTCCCTTTTCCAAATATCGAAGTAAGGAATCACTTCAAATGCAATCTGAACTCAGAAAGTACTTTTTTATTGCTGTGGTCTGTAAACAAATTTAAATACATACACTAATTCACAACTTTACTTAACTTTTGTTTCATTGTCTCTCTGTTATATAAAACTATCCTGGTACAAGACAAGACTTTTTAGCCTGGGATGAGACTTGACTCTTTGAGAGATATTTTCACGTCCCGTGAGACGAGATTTTGCGCCAGGAGATTTAACCACGCCCAGGGCCGGAAATAAAAGACAAAGATTAGATGACAAAGTAGAACGTCATAAAGAGGTTCAAAAACTCAAAAAAAATGTGCGATACACATGCAGAGCAAGTTAGAGAAAATTAAAGTACTAAAATTCGAAAGTCTCAAAAAAATGATAGTAAAGATCACATTAGTGCAAACAAACGGAAATTGTTACTCGGTGAAATAACGGAAGAGCAAAAAGAGATTGAACATACTGTTTGGATTTAAACTTTAAGTCGGAGACTTGTAGATCGTCTAATTCGTGTTGCCATCAGGGAAAAGTGCCGCTGCTTCCCAATGAAGAAGCAGATTTGTTGATTTGGTGAAAGTGAAATCCACATACACAAGTGGCAGAGAAGCGAAGTGGCTGGCGCATAGTGCAGGCCCAGAGGATGGTGAACGAAGCGAGCAGGGGGCGATGCCGCCTAATGTTGAAAAACAAACAATGGCTCAGCAATGACTTCTAGAGAACACATTTGCTGATCTTGTCGCCAGGCCATGTCAGCTAATACAACTGAATATCTCTGAGCATGTCAAAGTTACCAACTGCCTGCTGACTTTCAACCACAGCTATGCTTGTCCATTTTTCTGCCAGCCAATCGCATGGTCCTTTTGTGTTCTGATACATAAAACAAGAGACATCAGACAGACAAGCTTCTCTTCCGTTTACAAGGTCCAAAACACTAATGTGCCTTATTCCTTGTTGCTGCATTGTATGCATTTAACTTCCAAATGAGCATTCATTGGTTGTCAGCTCTCATGTACACAGAGCAGTGTATCCCTGTGACACAATTAAACCTGTTTGATTTTGTCAGAGCGAGTTGTGAACTAGTTGAAGTGTATTGTAGGGTATGTCACAGTAGTTGACTGGAAGTTACGAGATTGTACCGACTATGTCCGACTTGCTAAGATTATGTAAATGAAGGCTACAATTAAAAAATCGTTGGAAAAGTTGCATCATGTGACATGCCCTCATGGAAACCAGATGGAATAACATATGACTGCAGAATGCTGTGGTTGCCTTGCTTGTTTAAATTCTGCATAAATTGTTGACACAGATACAGAGAAAAGTCCCCTACACCATCACACCTCCTGCCCCAGGCTTCATGGTGGGAACCACAAATGCAGATAATACTCCATTCACCACCTCTGCATCTCACAAAGACACAGCTCACGGAAACAAAAACCTCAAATTTGGATGGCTACCCTGGTCTGTTGTCTACTACCTGTGTTTTATAGCCCAGGCAGGTCTCCTTCAGCAGTGGTTTCCTTGCAGCAGTTCTATCATGAAGGCCGGACTCGTAAAGTGACTTCTGCTTGAACTCTGTGAAGCCTTTATTTGAGCTGTAGTTTGCACATTAGAACAACCAAGACGAGAACAGGTCATTCAGCCCAACAAAGATCGCCAGTCGTATCCACTTATTTCTACCAAAAAAACATCAAGTCGAGTTTTGAAAGTCCCTAAAGTCTTACTGTCTACCACACTACTTGGTCGCAAATTCCAAGTGTCTATCGCTATTTGTGTAAAGAAAAACTTCCTAATGTTTGTGCGAAATATACCCTTAACAATTTTCCAACTGTGTCCCCATGTTCTTGAACTCATTTTAAAATAACTGTCTTGATCCACTGAACTTATTCCCTTCATAATTTTAAACACTTCAGTCAGGTCACCTCTTAATCTTCTTTTGATTAAACTGTAACGGCTCAGCTATTTTAATCTTCCCTCATAACTCACCGCCTGTAGCCCTGGAATCAGCCTAGCCACTCTTCTCTGGACCTTTTCTAGCGCTGCTATGTCCTTTTTGTAACCTGGAGACCAAAACTGCACCCAGGACTCCAGATGAGGCCTCACCAGGGCATTATAAGATTGACCTCCTGTTACTTGTACTCCACACATCAAGGCGCTATATAACCTGACATTCTGTTTGCCTTCTTAATGGCTTTTGAACAATGTCTGGAAGTCGATAGCTTAGAGTCCACTATGACTCCTAAGTCCTTCTCATAAGATGGACTCTCGATTTTCTGACCACCCATTTTCACTTCCTTTGTGTAACTCCTTACATCTACTGACATTAAATTTCATCCGCCACAAATCTGCCCAAGCCTGTCTGCTCTTCAAGTCCTTCTGTGATGATATAACGGATTTCAAATTATCTGCTAATCCACCTATCTTATCATCTGCAAACTTAACCAGCTTGTTACTTACATTCCTATCTATCCTATCTATCCTATCTATCTATCCTTCCTATCTATCTAACATCAGCCAATTCTGACGAGGTTCCTCGCACCATCACCCTCTGCTTCCTGTGTCCTGAGCCAATTCTGCACTCACCTGCACAGCACACCCTGAACTCCCTCTTCTTTGAGGTACAGTTAATTAGTGATTAGTGAGACAGGTGATTCTAATCAAGAGTTACTTCTGCTGCAGAGGATAAAAATGGTCTGTCTTTCCTGTGGTGGGCCTTGTGAGAGCTGGTTTTACCATAGAGCTTTATGGTTTTTGCAAGTGCCCTTGAAAAATCTTTCAAGGTTCTTGAAATTTCTGCATTTAACGACCTTCATTTCTTAACGTTTTGCTTTCCTTGCATGTTATGGAAGACTAAAAGCAGAAATAACCTCATTCTACCAAATTGCCTGGGCCTCAGCAGACTTAATTTGACACAACACAACTAATTGGCTTAAACACATTTAAAGAAAGAAATGCCAAAGGCCTAGCCTTTAAAGAGACACACATAGTAATTAGAAGGCTGCAGTTGACTAAATGAAAAATACTTGGTTTATGGGCATTTAAAAAGACTTTTGTTATCTGGATGGGATTTGTTTCGAACCTTTTTTGTTTTTTTTTTCGGAAAACTTGAGTTGTGTATGGAATGTTGTTTGATTTTAATAAAATCAATAAAATAAAAAATGAAAAAACTCCTACACAGGCATGGAGTTCATTATTTATGTAGTCGCCAGAGCGTAAAGTGAAGTCGGGCACAGGTAAAACGCGTGTCTAAAGAAATCACACAGTCCAAAAGTTTGTTTTAAAAATATTTAGTGAAAGTTATAATCGGATAATCCACACAAGAATAAAAGAAAAAATAGTTACACACGTAGAATAAAAGGCAAAAAAAAAAGAAAAATGTACCTTGTCTAAACTTAGCTTTTCTTGAGGATCTTGAGTTATTTCTATACTTAAAAGTTCTTCTTCTGTACGCTATAAGCACACAGCTTCGTGCTTACATAAGCATGTTATCTTTACGTGTTACTTCACACATTCAAAGAGCCCGTAGGCCATCAAGCACGGTCATGTGCACAGTTTAAAGCCGTATGCCTCTATACCTTACCCATGGCAAGGCTGTCACTAACAGAAGAATAATATTTACTCAAGGCTGTTAGAAATGGCAAGAATATACCAATATAATTCTACTTATGGGCATTATAGGAACCTCCCATAGATTATGCATTGTCATCTAGTAAAATATTCTTGAATCTTATAGAATTAGGAAAATGGCTCTTACAGTTTATATTTGCCTTAGCATTTCAAGTGTTTGTTTTTCATAGTCCTCCAATAGTTTGCCTAGACATTTAATTGAGTATGTACAAACTTTTGACTGGTACTTACTGTACATGCAGCCAGCCATTGCTTTCCCTGTTCGTAGGTTTTACATTGTGTTTGTATTTTTTCCGCAAAATTTTACAAAAATAAAAAAAGGGAATGTAATTTAATAGATTAGTTGTTGCCCATCTCCAGAATCTCTGTGCTTAAGTTTGTTTTTCTTCTTCCCTGTCATCCTTAGCTACGTTGGGAGTAGAAGTTCATCCTTTGGTATTCCACACTAATCGTGGTGCAATCAAATTTAATGTTTGGGACACGGCAGGCCAGGAGAAGTTTGGAGGTTTGCGTGATGGCTATTACATTCAAGGTGAGTAGAAGTGCCAGACATGTGGAAAGGACCTCTTCTGTGCTCTCTAGCTGAGGACTAAAGCGGTCTACTCCGCCTCTTCCTTTTCTTATTATGCACTCTGTAAATATTTGTTTAACAAAAATCAAACTGCAACAAAAGAAGGCATCTTATAATGCCTGCATGGTGTTAAAATTCACGTGTAAACGTTTTTGTAATTCACTTAAATAAATATATATATATAGTGGACCCTGGACTTACGAACTCAATTCGTTCACGAGGGCTGGTTGTAAGTCAAGACTATTTTTCCAGTAAGAAATAATGGAAATACTGATAATGCATTCTGAACATCCCACAGCGATAATGAACCTTTTCGTAATAAGAAAGGGTTGTATAATGTGCATAATTTACCAAAAACACCAATAATTTTTCTAATGTACTAACCAAAAAGTTATAAAAAGTGCCTAGCCTACTAGAAACAACAATTTCATACTGTACTAGCAATTTAAGTTGACATCTTTAGCTTGCAGGAAGGGAGGAGGAGGAGGAGAATGAAATGGAAGGTGGTTATTGTTTGGAAGGTGTTTCCTTATACAAATCTTTTCTTAGTAAAATTGTCAAGATGGTGGATTTCGACACAAATGCCACTCTCATATTTAGATAGATAGATAGATATATAGATAGATAGATACTTTATTAATCCCAAGAGGAAATTCACATAATCCAGCAGCAGTATACTGATACAAAGAAACAATATTAAATTAAATAGTAATAAAAATGAAAAAAAAATTAAAATAAAATTAATGTTCGCATATATTTAGGGCAGCATATATATAGGGCAGCAGTAGCTCAGTCGGTAGAGCGGGTTGTCCAGCAATCCTGGCTCCCGGCATGAGAATGCAGCTGTTGTGTCCTTGGGCAAGACACTGGTGGTGGTCAGAAGGATTGGTGGCGCCAGTGTTCGGCAGCTTCGCCTCTGTCAGTGCGCCCCAGGGCAGCTGTGGCTACAAAGTAGCTTATCATCACCAACGTGTGAATGTGTGTGTGAATGGGTAAATGACTGTTTGTGTTGTAAAGCGCCTAGGGGGGTTCTTGAACTCTAGTAGGCGCTATATCAAATACAGGCCATTTACCATTTACCATATTTATATATTTCCGCACAATTTCCTTGTTTGTTTCGATTGTGATCGCTTTCTTTACCTTTGTTACCTTCTCTTCCTTCCTTAGCTTCTTTTCTAGCTTTTTTGGGGCCATTTTGATAGCAAATAAATTATATAAATCACTGCACTAACCGAAATTACGTCCACAAACGCATGTTATCTGGGCTCCGACTGACGCTTACAAACGCTCCTTGACTGTTTGTTTACAATCGCACAAGCGGATACACGTCACCGCATTCAGGTCGTAACTCAAGACGTTGGTCGTAATTCACAACAAAAACTTTGGTCATAAACCAAGCTGTTCGCATGTCAGGCCGGTCGTATATTGAGGGCGGACTGTATTAAGTAAAACACATTGTAGGCTGATGTGTACTTCTGTGTCAAGCCTGCATCATCTACAGCAGAGCCTGACGCGCATCTCCGCTTCAGCTTGCAAGGCTTAATTTACGTGAATTGCTTCAGAACAATTTGAAGGCCGTAACCTCTTAGATGTTCCCTGCGGAAGGCCCTTTTGTAACATTGTGATTTTCATGTTTTGCTAACCTAAACTTTAAATTTCAACCAGTTTACTGCTTACGTTTTCACCATTTGAGGCCATTTATTGCATTTTAACTGAATAAATTTGAAGAAAAACTGAGGTGTTCTAAAGCTTGTGACCGGTAGTATAGAATTTAATTATGCTTCAGTGCCAGTTTCAAAACCTTTATGGACAAAGCAAGTGTAACAAAAGCAAAAACAAGTTGGTTAAAATTGTGATTTAGCTTTAAACTTATTAAATTATTGTAGTAAAGTACAGTGGGCTGAAAATAAAATAATCCACTGCTTCAGATACTCAGAAAACTTTTTTTTGCATTTTACTGACCTTCACATCCACCCACCCATTTTTTTTTGTAACTCGCTTATCCAGGATAGGGTTGGGGTGAAGTTGGAGCTTATCCCAGCGAGAGTAGGGCACAGAACAACAGTTCATCACAGGGTGAACACAAACACACACATACACACACATTTATTTATTTGCCAGGCCTGAGTGAATTTGATTTATATTAATGTTTGTACAAAGTCTCCAAAAGAAAATAAACGCAGGCATGGCGAGAACATGCAGACGTCCCGCATGCATCGCCCAGGCCTGGGGTTGTGTTTGGTGGCTTTTTGTATTTATTGGAAAGAAGCAGACAGTGAAGGATATACCACATGACAGTGCCACGCTCTAGTGAATAAGCGTTCAGTTAATTACTTATACAACAGTATTTTTTGTTATAGCATTATGAAAATGAACAAGCTGTTTTTTTAATATTGGGCTTTATTCAGTTTCTAGAACTGATGGAACTGGCAGTTAACTGAAAAGTTCATTTGTAGGCCAGGTAATACTCCATGTGCTTGAGAGAATTAACTACATTTCCTCTATTAATGCTTGTTTGGATTTAATAGAAATGGAAATTATTTTTTTTTCTTTACCTTACCTGTTGTTATTTTCTTTTTCAGCTCAGTGTGCCATCATCATGTTTGATGTGACATCACGTGTCACTTACAAAAATGTCCCCAACTGGCACAGAGACCTCGTTCGTGTCTGTGAGAACATCCCAATTGTACTGTGTGGCAACAAAGTAGACATCAAAGATCGTAAAGTCAAAGCCAAGTCCATAGTATTCCATAGGAAGAAAAATCTTCAGGTAACCACTATGTGGGGGTGTTTTCTGTTACGAGTTCTTATCTCTTCTCCACCAAATACAGAATAAAGATTCACTATGTGTCTGTCTCTCCACCCACAGTACTATGATATTTCTGCAAAGAGTAACTACAATTTTGAAAAACCATTTCTTTGGTTAGCCCGCAAACTTATTGGTGATCCCAATTTAGAGTTTGTTGCTATGCCTGCATTGGCACCACCAGAGGTTTCCATGGACCCAACCCTGGCAGCACAGTATGAACATGACCTTAAGGTGAGTGGGGTTACCTCAGTGTGATGTATCTGAGAAACACAAAGAGCAGTTAAGTTGAGCCAGTTTGATTGGTTGCTGAATGTCTGATTCTGTGTATTATCCATGTTGGTTCCCTTTTTAACTGGACTATGAGCTCTTTATTCTTAACATTTCTGTTAGGATGGAAGCCTATGGTGACCACCACTGCACAAGAGCAAACAATATCAAAAAGTTTTATCTTAAAGTCTGGAAACCTCGGGCATAATCCAAACAGTCATATGCTGACAACATCCCAAATACGTGTATTTTACTAAACATATTGCTAAATCAGTAACTCTAAAAATAGTCCACAAACGGGAAGCCCATTCACAGGGGGTTGAGCTTTTGAATTGAAGACCTGCCTGTTCCCCTTCATTGATTGGTTAAGAGTGCCGTCTTAAATTCAAAAGCGTGATCCTGTGTGAGTGGGCTTCCGATTTGTCAACTGCTCTCTTAACTTATCAATATTTTGTGCCTTGAATGCTGTGAGCATCCAACTGGATGAGGTGACATTGAGGATTATTCAGCACGAGTAAACGTGAGATTTGTTTTTATGGATATTTTTGATGTTTATTGTTGTCCAGCGTTGGTCACCATTGAAAGTTTGCTCTCAATGAATACATGAGATTAAACATTTTTCTTCGGCTTTCACAGCAAGCATATATCATAACTAACAGATTAAAAATGTCATTTTTGGGTATCTCTTTACATAAAGTTGCATTTATAATTGAACTCTTTGAGTGCTGAATATTTTTTCGAAAAAACTTAGTTTTCTGAAAAGCACACAAAGCAATGGTTCCACACGTAAATCAACATAAAACGTCTGTTGCTACGTGTTGTGGCTGCTGTTGGTGTATGTTGGGCTGCACGGGGGCGCCTTGATGGCCAGCAGGAATGCACAGTGGGCCGGCTGCCTGGCTGTCTTAACACAGCAGATGGGTGGCAGTGGCAGTCTCAGTGTGACGCAATATGGTTTGTACCTCTTGTCATCATGTGGTAGTCCTCCCAGGCGAACGCTGCTGTAGGTGTATCAACTACACAAACGTGTTCAAGACCACGATCAACTGGGGACTGATCAGCTGATGCTGAAACCCCATTTTTTGTTTTCGATGTCCATCTCCTGATCACTTGCATCAAATTCCAAGTCTGACAAGTCAGAGTCCGATTCAGCGATCATATGTAAAACATCTCTTGTCAGATGTCGATGCCATTTTAGAGGTTGTTTGATCTTTGCTACTCACGCAGGGAGTCGAGTTTAAATCAACAAAGCTGCTTAACTTTCCTTCTAGCAAAGAGAGTTAAACTTAAATGTAAGGGCGACTTTTGTCGCAGTTTACGGCTGACCCTAACCCTAACCCTGAATTTTGACAAAAGTCGATTCGACATCAGCCCTAAAATGAAACATCATCTCCTCATTTGGGCAACCAAAAAAACAAGAAACAAATAAACTTTGTGAGTAGCGCTGTACTGAAGCCAACAATGGTCTGCATGTGGTGTGTATCATTTAAATACCGGGTGTGATGTTTGTGCTGACTGCAGTCTTGACAGTTTAATTCCTTTTCCTGTATACGTGGTTTTAGAAAACGCTCTGGACAATCTCTGTAACTAGAATGGACGAGTCTGTGGGGCTGAATGGCCTGTTCTCATCATAATTGTTCTAAAGACTGTAATTTTGATTGCTAATACCCATCCATCCATTATCCAAACTGCTATATCCTAATGTAAGGTCTGCTGGAGCCAATCCCAGCCAACACGGGGCGCAAGGCAGGAAACAAACCCTGGGCAGGGCACACATGCCAAGCACACACTAGCGACAATTTAGGATCGCCAATGGCTGCATGTCTTTGGACTGTGGCAGGAAACCCACGCAGACACGGGGAGAACATGCAAACTCCACACAGGGAGGACCCAGGAAGCAAACCCGGGTCTCTTAACTGTGAGGCAGCAGCGCTACCCACTGTGCCACCATTGCTAATATAAGTTTTTTTTTTTTTTTACACAGGTCGCTTCCGAAACTGCTCTACCAGATGAAGATGATGACCTCTAACAAGTTCACGTGTATCTAGATAAGGTTTCCCTCAGTGGCGTTCTTGTTTTGTTTTGTAAAGGGAAAAAAAAAGCCCAAGAAAGCCAAAAGTGCACTCGCAGGGTCAACTGCTTTAAACGTACCTTTTTTGGGATAAGCGGGAGGAAAGGATGTGCAAATGAAAAAATCCGACTTTGGACACCTTTTTAGATCCATTTGTTTTCAACTTGTGTTTCAGAGGTGTCCCATGGTTATTAGTTCCTGTGTGTTTTAAGCCGAGCTGTGTCCCAGGTCCCCCAGCATTTAAATATCCTAACACTCGTTCTTTAGGTGTTCATAGAAGTAGGATAAACTCCAAAAGCCTGTCTGACGCCATCTTTTACATTCTGAGGCTGGACTCTGTAGTGCAAGTTATGATGCAAACCTGTTGCCAAAGACTAAAGTCGTGTCTAATACAATCTGTCGCTGTCGAGAAGCACTTCAACTGTTACAGTGTGAAATGTATTTTTGATTTCTGTCATTTGGACTTTCACACTTCTGGCAAAAATTCATGGCCAAGCTGCTCTGGTTTTTTTGTAATTATTGCTGAAAATGAAATGTATAGTGTTTTGGTGTGTAAAATAATAATAATAAAAAAATCCAAACCAGTAGAAGTCCAGCTCTTCATCAGCAGTTACTGCAGGCAGTGAGTGTACGCTTGAAATTTGTAACATTTGGTTTTCATGATTTTTTTCCAAAACATTTAAACTACACATCTAGGTTTATTAATATTTGTTCTTTGCTCTAGTGTTTTAAAATTTTATTTTTATCTAGTCGAAGATAAATTAATAAAGCAATTGTTTCCACATTATTTGTGTGTAATGGTAATTTGAATGTGTCTTGTAATTTACAGTTGAATTTGAATTGAGATTTGGGGTCTAGGCTGAAACGCTAAGCAAAAGAAGTCGTCATTGAGTTTGTAATAAAATGATGACCCTTCAAACACTTTTGATATCCTAATCTTATGCGTTGTATCACCATTCTGGTAATGAATTTTCCGTTGTATTGTTTGACAGTTTTTACACATTGTTGTGTCAGCTTAGAAATACCCAGGAGGTCTTGAAGTATTTGTTTTACCTCTTGACATTGGTGGCCACGTCTGGTAATAATTTCATTAAGTTGATAGAACTCAGTTGAGTTGATAGAACGGCTGTGAGGCATCTGTTGGTGAAGAAAGATTCACTGATCTTGACTTTGCTGACGATGCTGTGATCTTCGCGGAGTCAATGGAGGCTCTGATCGGGACGCTCGAGAGAGACTGAGTGACTCTGGGCTTGCGAGTGTCCTGAATAAAAACATCTAAGCTTTTAATGACCTCTTGGTCCATGAGAGAGTGTCAACCTCGTCAAAAGGTTTACTTACCTCGGCAGTGACATTCATGTCTCTGGTGACTCTTCCTATGAAGTCAGTAGAAGGGTTGGGAGAGCATGGGGGGTCATGAGGTCACCAGAAAGTGGCGTGTGGCGCTCCCGATATCTATGCAAAAGGACGAAAGTCCAAGTCGTTAGAGTCCTGGTGCTCCCTGTTTGTGAGATATGGACGCTATCCAGTGACCTGAGATGAAGACTGGACTCCTTTGGTACTGTGTCACTATGGAGAATCCTTGGGTACCGTTGGTTTGACTTTGTGTTGCTCATGGAGTCCCGAATGAGACACATTACCTGCATTGTGAGGGAGCGTCAGTTACGGCACTACAGCCATGTGGCGCGTTTCCCCGAAGGTAATCCAGCTCATAAGATCCTCATTGTTGAGGACCCGAGTGGCTGGACCAGGCCAAGGGGTCGCCCACATAACACCTGGCTGCGGCAGATAGAGGGTCATTTCCGTATTGTCTGACTGGACTGCGTGTCTGCCTGGGGGGTTGCTTACCGGGATCCCGAGCTGTTTCGTCGTGTAGTGGTTGCGGCAACACACTTTACCAGTGAATGCTCCCTAACTTGACTTGATAGAACTTTATTTGTTCCCAAAGGAATATTTGTTTTTTTTTACAGGTGCCCATTAAATAAATATGCATTCTGAAAGGCCATGTGAGTGGGCATTGCGAGTCCCAGAATAGCTGGGATCCCAACTGGGCAAACCTGATTTAATTTGCAATCAAAAAATTAAGAAAAGAAAAAAGCAGTAGGCGCATGATAACTCTTCTTAAACAGAAAATTTGTAATTGTAGTCGTGCTCGTATCTGTGCTTTCTTTTAGGCTCCGGCTTTGGAGGAGTTCTGGACAGTCAGGCACTTACTGTATGAGCAAAGGCGACTCCACCTTCTGGTGATGTATGTCTTTGTCTCGTCTGGGCTTCTCGGGCTCTGTTGCCCTCAAGTGGCGGTTATTTGGCGGTTTGAAGGGAAAAAAGGAGACGGGACCATTGGCGACAATGCCTCCTTTTGTTCTATCCATCCATCCATTATCCAACCATCTATATCCTAACTACAGGGTCACAGGGATCTGCTGGAGCCAATCCCAGTCTACACAGGGCACAAGGCAGGAAACAAACCCCGGGCAGGGTGCACGCACACACACGGGACAATTTAGAATCGCCAGTGCACCTAACCTGCATGTCTTTGGACTGTGGGAGGAAACCCACGAGAACATGCAAACTCCACGCAGGGAGGACCTGGGAAGTGAACCCGGGTCTCCTAACTGTGAGGCAGCAGCGCTCGCCACTGTGCCGTCCCCTCATTCATGTTCTAATTTAATCTAATTAGGGCAGGGGTCCTCAGTCACGGTCCTGGAGGGCTGCAGTAGCTGCAGGTTTTTGTTCCAATCCAGTTGCTTAATAAGAAGCGCTTATTGCTCAAGTAACACTTCTGCTTCGCTTTATTTGTCTCGCTCGTTCAGATTTTGAACCCTTATTGCTTATTCTAGTCTTAAACGGCTGTAGTCTTGGTTTTTATTGGCTTCTAATTAGCAATAACAAGCAAATAATAAAAGAGAGGAGCATTTCTCCATTTAGCTTGTTACCATTTACACCTCTGTGTATATTTATCACGCACTATTGGGTTTAATTAAATACTTGGAAGGAAAGTGAAGGACTGAGAATTAGTCCTCCATTTTAGCCTTCAAATCATTTGGATGAAATCCTTGGAGAGGGGAAGAAAATCTATGATATGAGAATTACCTGACATAGCAGAGTTAAGCACTAACAAGCCATGAAATTAAATTATTGGCAAGAATTGCTTTCTAAATAAGCAAATGGGTTGGAACAAAAACCTGCAGCCACTGTGGCCCTCCAGGGCTGTGATTGAGGACCCCTGCGTTAGGGGGGGACCATTCAGCTGTTAGTGCTGCTGAGTGGATTTTCTTTTTAGTAGTACACACTGGGCGGGCATGGTGGCAGTGTAAAGGGACTGAGGGTCAAGTCCCAGGTGCTCATTGCCTGGAGTTTGCATGTTCTTCATTTCTGGTTGTGTTTCCTCCCACAGTCCAAAGATGTTGCAGGTTAAGGCCATGCCACGTCGACTTTTCCAATGATTTGTTTAGTCACAGACTTAATTTATATACACAACTGGTCAAAAAGTTTTAGAACACCTCAGTTTTTCCAGTTTTTCTTCATATTTTATTTTCTTTAACTCTTTGTGGGCTGAATATTTTTCCAAACACCTCAGTTTTCTGAAAAGCACACAAAGCAACAGTTTCAACACGGAAATCAACATGAAACGTCCGTTGATGTGTGAACGTCGCAGCATGTGCATCAGCTATACAAATTTTACCAGCTGGGTACCAATCACCTGACGTCGGTACCTCACTTTCATTTTCCACCTCCATCTCCAGTTCATTTGCATCAAAATCGGGGTCCGACAAGTCAGAGTCTCAATCAGCGATAATACGCAAAACACCGTCCACGAAGTATTTCACTTGGTGCATTCGCTTTGGTCTCTCGGCAGATGTCGATGCCATTTTAGAGACGGTTTGCTCTTCGCTGCTCATGCGTGCACAGTAAATCGAGGTTAGATCAACCAAGCGAACTTCCCTTCCAGCAAAGAGAGTCGGAACTAAAACGTAACGGCACGTTTTGTCACAGTTTACAGCTGATTACAAAAGTCAAAATCCGCCCTGTGAGGGTTAAGACAAACAGACGGCAAAAGTAATCAACAGAAGTTGGGACACCTGCGTAAATTGTTTGCTTCAACTCGCAAGGATTCATTTACTTTAATTGCTGTAGAACATGTGTAGGTTATAACCTGTTAGTTGTTCTCTGAAGAAGGGCCATTTGTAACATTTGGAAATTTTCTTTTTTTTTTTCTTCTTCAGTTTTTGCTAACCTAAACTTTAAATTTAAACCTCTGGCAGTTTACCGCTCGCCTTTTCACCATTTTAGGACATTAAATGTAAAGAAAAACTGGACATACTGAGGTGTTTTCCAATTATTTGTCCGGTAGTGTAGTCCTAGCGAGCCCTGGGGTGAGTCACATAGTGTGACATAGCCAGTGACTTGCCGCAACAGTTCTAGGGGCAGACTTGTGTGCAGGTGAAAGCGGACAACAAATGAGTGCCCTCTGGGAAGTTCAGAACAGTGGAACCTCGGTTTGCAAGTAACTTGGTTTACGAGTGTTTTGCAAGATGAGCTAATTTTTTAAATACATTTTGACTTGATAAACGAGTGATGTCCTGCAATACCAGTAGTAGTATGGATACACTGTCTGCTGAGCGTCATGTGATCACAACTGAGCTGATGGTTCTTCTCTCTCGTGCGTGGGTCTCTCTCTCTCCTTATCTCGCTCGCCCGTCTTTCTCTCTCTCTCTCTCTCTCTCTCTCTTCTCTTGAGGGAATCGTCTCCTATTCTCTGTCTGAGTCTGTGTGCCTCACTCATTTAGTCAACATCCGTACGAGCGTATACTGTTTACTACAGCATTGTGACTGTGTGTGTGCGCGCGCGCGCTGTGAAGTGCGAGTCCCCGTCTTGCGCCCCAAAACACAAAGCTGAGTCTCAGTAATTTAACAACACCAGCTTTATTCAGCTTGAAACAGCAACAGCGCTGTTATTTATTGCAGCAGGATGTTTATAATGTTCCTTGTATCACCCATTGACGGCAGGCGCTTATAGCATGTCTGTGATCTTTTTAAATGTGCTTATACGCCGAACTGTTACAGCGCTGGGAGAATGTGATTGCTTTGGGACGCTCTTCCGCGTGTCGTCCCGTTGGGTGGAATCCCACAAGAGTTTAGAAACTCACTCACACCAGCCATGATTCTTTTTAAAGGTAAAGTGCAGGTTAATTTGTTTTATGTATTTTTACTTTATATTTTGTATTAATCATTTTTATATGAATAGTTTTGGGTTGTGGAATGAATCATCTGAGTTTCTATTATTTCTTATGAGGAAATTCGCTTTGTTATACGAGTGCTTAGGACTGCGAGCTCGTTTCCGGGACGAATTATGCTCGCAAACCGAGGTTCCCACTGTATGTATATATATCTGTTCTTGTAAACCCTTCATACAGCGATGGCTCTTTCAGGCAGCATGTAAATGGCTGTTGGGAAAAGGAGCAAACTTGCAGTTCTTTCAAAATGTGAAATTATTCTGGAAAGTTGTCACACAGTCTGATAATCTGACAGCTACAGCGATATCAAGTCGTGTAAATTAACCTGCTCTGGCGACCAAATCGGTAACTACAGTCCTCAATTTTGACGTCTGCTCTTGAGTAGAAGTTGTGCAACGTGACATTATCTTCAGATGGATCGGGAATGATAAATTGGCCCCCTGGTGTGTGTTTGCTCTCCTGTGGGCTGGTGTCCTGTCCGAGAATCGTTCCTCACTTGCGCTTGATGCTTTCTGTGATTGGCTCCCAACTTTCTGTCAGCCTTTCTCTGGATTATCAGGTTTAGAAAATGGATGGGTGGATGGAGTTGGGAGCCAGCTGGTTCACATGTAAGTAAAGTCCATTTGATTTCTGGTGAAGTGTGTAGTCAATATAAATAAGATAAAAATAAGAATAAAAAAAACATTCAAACGCTGATGTGATTAAAGGAAAGTCAGACTGTCAAGCCACTCTAGAGTTGAGATTGGGCACCTTGGCATTGGTGCTCTTGTCCAGATGCCAGTTTCTGAAAAACAGGTCTTGTTTAGCTGTGCTGTTGGAAAAACGTACACAGCTCATAAGCCTGATACAAAGTAATCCTAGTGAATCGGAGACCTACTTGGTCCTCCATGAGCTGGAAAGAGCTGACCAAGTCTGGTACAGAGCACCTGAGCAGTGAAGCGCTGGTTTTTAAAAATATAAATCAAAATAAAATTGAATTGTATAAACAGGTTGATCAAGTTGGAAGTAAACTCTGAATAGAAGTTAATTATAGGCAGAGAGAGGGTGGAGGCCCTGTGCTTTTCACAAATGAGAGCAGGTTCACCCTGAGCACATGTGACAGGCGTGAAAGGGTCTGGAGAAGCCGTGGAGAACGTTCTGCTGCCTGTGACATCGTTCAGCCTGACCGGTTTGGTGGTGGTTCAGTGATGGTCTGGGGAGGCGTATCCATGGAGGGACGCACAGATCTCTACAGGCTAAACAACGGCACCTTGACTGCCATTAGGTATCGGGATGAAATCCGTGGATCAATTGTCAGACCCTATGCTGGCGCAGTGGCTCCTGGGTTCTTCATGGTGTGCAATAATGTCCGGCCTCATGTGGTCGAGAGTATGCAGGCTGTACCTGGAGAATGAAGGAATTGATACCATTAACTGGCCCTCTCGCTCACCTGACCTTATTGGTCTAGATCTTGGAGGAGATCCCCACTGGACACCATCTGTCGTTTCATTAGGACATTGTCAGGCATTCATACAAACTACTGAGTACAATTTGGAGTTGCTGCAATGAAATTTCGGTCCAATGGACTTGCCTGCTGCCGCATCATCTTTTCCCTCTGATTTTCGGGATGTCTTTGAATTCAGCCCTCTCTCTGTAGGTTGATCGTTTTCATTTCCATCACACAATGTGGCTGCCATCCTTTCGTTCCTAACACATCACCATATCGGTCCATATCAGTAGAGATGGCCTGTAGGATTTTTTTCCCCATTGAGATCTGATGTGTTCCTTTCATTTTTTTGAGCAGTTTGTATAAAGACATACACTATCGGGCAAAAGTTTTAGAACACCTAAGTTTTGATGGCAGTGCCCACCGTTTAATGTCTAGTTCTGAATGCCTTGGGGGTGCTTTCAGTCATTGCGTTGCTGTAGGATGAACCCCTGACTGCCAGATGCAGAACAGAAGGTGGTATGTATTGTGTGATGTTGCAAAATGCTGTGGGTACCCTTGTGATAGAGAATGCCAGTCACTCAGTGCAAGTCACCAGCTCTGCCTCCAGCAAAAGAACCCCAGACCATCACACATCATCCTCCATTTTGACAGTTGCCGTCATACACTGAGGAACTATTCTCTCGCCAAATCGGCGACATAACACACACCCTGTGTGCTGAAGTGAAGATTTCAACTTTTGATTCATTGGTCCATAAGACTTTTTTCCAGTCTGCAGTGGTCCACACCCAGTATTTCAAGGCCTGTCCTTTAAGGAATGGCTTTCTTCCTGCCACTCGCCTTGTCACCTCTTCACAGTAGAAAGTGACACTTGTTATTTTTTATTCCGCCATAGTTAAGCTGTGCTGTGAGGCGCCTCTCACACAAGCTTGTGACCCTAAAAACTCGTCTTCTGATTGGCTGTGCCAAATCGCGGCCTATCAGAGTTTCTTCTAGTTTCTAATTGCTATTGGATTGTGTAGGACACCACTGTACTCCCCAACACTTTAGATTTTATTTATTTATTTACTAGGGACTTCGCTCGCCCACCGGGGTGCGCTACACCCCAGCCACTTCACGTCTCTGCCGCTCATGTTGTGAGGGGGTTGCTGAACGCACGCTAAGGAGATGCGGGTAGATCAGCTGCTGAGCTGCGTGTTCTGCTTGTCGCACTGTGCGTCGGCCATTTAAAAGCCTGTAAAGCAGCCATCCTTTTGTCTCACTTCTTTATCTCGCAGGACATTAAAGTAGTTTCCGAGAAACTGTAAGTAGGGCCTGACGTGCAAGAAGTCTCGCAGGACTTCAAAGTGTCTTCCGAGAAGACCTGCTCCGCACGTGTACCGCGCCAACGTTTTTGAATTCATTCTACTTTGTCATCTACTCTTTGTCTATTATTTCTGGCCCCTGGCGTGGTTCAGCGTCTTTCTCGCGGGACATATAGCGCCGCTCATGTTGTGAAGGGGGTGCTGAGCGCACGCTAAGGAGATGCGGTCGGATCAGCTGCTGTCTTACTGCTTCTGCTGGCTTGCTGCGTGTTCTGCTTGTCGCACTGCACGTCGATTTATTTAAAAGCCTGTACAGCAGCTGTCCTTTTGTCTCATGGGACGTCAAAGTGTCTTCCAAGAAGATCACATCTCGACCCAAGATTTTTTTTTATTATAACAGATTTATTTATTTTTGTTCTTGCAGCTTTTCAAAATGAAAGGCCTACACTTCTCAGGATAATAATGCTTGGTCTCATTTCATTTGTTAATTGATGTTTTCTCGCCACTATCACTATAATTTTATCCAAGTAGGACTTCAGAGGGTGTAGTAACACAGTCTGTTCCAGCTCTGCTTTAGGGCAGACAGAAGGTTTTTAAGTAATCAACAGAGGTTGGGACACCTGTGCAAATTGCTTGTTTCACCTTTATACACATTCATTGCTGCAGAACATCTGTAGGTTGTAACTTATTAGTTGTTCCCAGAAGGAGGCCCATTTGTACTACAGTGGAACCTCGAGTCACAACCGTAATTCGTTCCAAAACTCTGGTCGCAACCCGATTTGGTCGTGACCCGAAGTAATTTCCCCCATAGGATTGTTTGTAAATACAATGAATCCATTCCAGACCATACGAAGTGTATGTACAGTAAATATATTTTTTTAGATTTAGATTAAATATATTTTTAAGCACAAAAATAGTTAATGATACCATAGAATGCACAGTGTAATAGTAAGCTAAATGTAAAAACTTTGAATAACAGAGAAAGCTAACATTGCAAGAGTTAACGCTACAGCCTTACGAACCGCTCGCTGTAAACGCTTTTTTTAATGAGTTTTAAGCACAAAATGAACATTTGAAAAATCTGTAATTTATACAAAAACTAACCATAAACAACCAAGAAAACTAACTTTGCATGAGTCGAGTTCTGGCATGAAGGAAGTGAGGAGAACTGGGTGGAGAGGAGATTACAGTTTTGAGGTAAAGTTTCTCTGCGCGATGCACGTCTGACCGAGAACAATGTACTGTACAGGGAGAGACTGAGCACGTGCGGAAATCACAGGCGGGTACGAACCGGTAGGGAAACGAAATAGAGCACAAAGAGTTCACAGTGAATGCACAGGGAGAGTCTGAACACGTGCGGAAATCACCGGCGCGTACGAACTGGAAGGGAAACTGGCTTGTTCGTCACTCCAGTGCGTGGTCGTGAACAGATGCAAAAGTTCTGCGAACTTTTTGGTCGTAACCCGATTTGTACGACGTTCTGAGACGTTCGTGACCCGAGGTTCCACTGTCTACTGAAATTTAAATTTAAATAAAGTTTAAATTTGGCTGATAGTTATTGGTGTTAACAAGCAGTTGAGCGGGTGTACCTAATAAAGTGGCTGGTGACTGTAGGTTTTCCATTTTAATAAGCCAACCCAACTAAAAGTTTTTTTTTTTTTTTTAAAGTGCACACCATTGTGTTTAGTATTGCAGCATGGAGCAAACTGAGCAGAGCAAAAAGGAACTTTTACCTGCCTGTTCTGGGGAAGTTAAAAACCACAAGCGCCTAGAAAGGCCTGATCGGTGTGGACAGCCTATTGTGCGCGGCCCTTTTTTTTTTTTTAAATGTTCTAAAAACCAAAGACCTTGCTGGGTTTATTTTTGGCTTTCATTTTCAGAGTTAAAAAAAAAAATTAAAATAGTGCAACATAAACAGAGAGACTTGTGAAAGTCTTCGGATGTCGCAGTCAGAATGGGCAGCCTCTGTCAATTTTGAGAACTTGTGGTTAGCAGACTTGGCTCATTTTTTTATTTTTATTTTTACCACAGAACGGCAAAATAAAAGTGAGAATGATTAGAGCTGCAGTTCTGTGCTGGCAAATTGTATTTTCTTATTTGTTTTTTTTTCTTCTGACCTTTAATTGGGAAATCTTCAGGTTGTGTCCTGATGTCGCGTTTCGACATCGGGAGCCGATCAGCATCGTGAGTGCAAGCTGCACGGCACCCAAAGTAAACCCGATTTCTCGGAGCACAAAAGACGACACGAACGCTCGCTTTTAAGAATGGTGTCTTGCTGCCCTGTGTGTGTCCTGGTCTTGCCTAACACAGCAGGCCTCATTTAAAGTAAGCGAGGATTTGTCTTCAAGTATTCAGAAAATGAGGAGTCTGGACAATTGACTATGAAAAGTAGGGGAGGTTTTCACGTTTTATAGATTTAATTTGGCTAAAAGAGAAAAAGACTCTTTCTAATGTCAAAGTCGAAACAGGCATCTCTACAAAGTGGGCTAAATAATTTACAAATATACAACACAAAGAAATCGATAGCAAGTCGGTATTTAGTAGATGCAACTTTGGCAGCCATGATTTGTGATGCCGTGGGTGGGCTCCCCTCTCCCTCCCGCACAGCGCGACTGGTGGTCCAGGTCCATGGCGTATGCTGCACTACAACCAAAACCAAGGGGGTCCCTTTGTAAAACA